>NC_056738.1:471745051-472082551 GCF_019279795.1 Protopterus annectens
AGATTTATTACCCAATTCTTTCTGGAATTAAGAGGTTAAGAGCTCTGGGGATAGGATTGACTGGATGAAAGTAACTGAAGCTCTTATTGTTTGCTCAGTTTTACCATCTAGCTTTGCAGGACTAGTATGCATGTGTGAGAAGTAATATGGACTACTTATTGACACCTGATATGTACAGACAGACTAGGTATAATTGTTGGGGCTGTTTGTAGAGGAAAATGGCTAGCTGCCTGCTGTTGTTTGCTTATTATTCTGGCTTGTCAGCACTAATGTGATTTGTGTAAAGCAGATTAGAATATTTTAATATGTGGCAACTCTTTCTTTGGAGCAAAGGTGAAATTCATTGCATAACCATCCTCTTACCTCAATCCGACAGCTATAAATAGACGTGGCTGTAACTGCTTGGTGGGGGTTGTCTGGATGAAAATAATTGACTCTCTTGTCATGTGCTCATTTTTTTTTTTTGAGAAATGACTGTAAAAAGGAGAAAATGCATCACAGAATACCCAGAACTACAGTGCGCGCGCGCGCGTGTGTGTGTGTGTGTGTGTGTGTGTGTGTGTGTGTGTGTGTATATGTGTGTGTGTGTGTGTGTGTGTGTGTGTGTGTATATATGTGTGTGTGTGTGTGTGTGTGTGTGTGTGTGTGTGTGTGTGTGTGTGTGTGTGTGTGTGTGTATGTGTGTGTGTGTGTGTGTGTGTGTGTGTGTGTGTGTGTGTGTGTGTGTGTGTGTGTGTGTGTGTGTGTGTGTGTGTGTGTGTGTGTGTGTGTATATGTGTGTGTGTATGTGTATGTGTGTGTGTGTGTGTGTGTGTTGGGGGGGTGCTGGTGGCCTTAAAATATCAAGGCTGTATAAGCGGATTTTGATATGGCTTAGTAGTGGTGGCCACTGCCCTGAACACCACCTAGTCTAAAACCAGCCCTGTTCAGGGGTGTGCACAGAAGCTCGCTGTAGTTTGTCTTGAGCTGGGGACAGTGTGGTCATTATTTCTTTAACTTTCCTCATGAACTTCAGAGGTGTGCACTAAGGGTGACTCAACCTATACAGAAGTGTAGTATTTGGAAATATTAGTGTAATTATTTATTTATTTATTTATTTCTTCACAATCAAATGTCAGATGCATATACAGGTTACTATTTTTTGGAGTGGATAAAGAAGCATTCTGTTTATTTATGCCTGACTGCAGGTATATTCTATTTTTTTCTTTTTTCATTTTTTTCCAAGAGTGACATCAGAGGAGAACACAGAAAATAGCTGTCTTTGTGAGGTAGGTCTGAGGAAGCATGCTGCATATACATACCTATGACAGCAGTAACTTGAAATATATGATTATGGCTATTTGTGCCAAAACATTTTTATCCCATTTTAGTGCCAAATTGGGATACGTAGGTTCATAGGTGTATAGTGGGTTAACGACCACTGGGGCCTTTATAAGCCTAGCCATCAACCTAAATATATCCCACAAGTTATAGTGCTTTAGAGGCTGTTATAAGGGGTGTATGTTAGTTAGGGCATGATTTAATGCCTGCCTCTGTCCACCAGAGACAAAGGTGTCAGACCAGGGGTGAATTTACGATTTCCTATCCTCTTGTCCAGGTTGCACTTGGGTTAAGGAAGGGCTCTACTTCACATGGATAGGAAGCCTATTCCATGGAATGGGATTTTCTGAGATACATACCTGTCCCCATACCTCTCAACCTCTTAACAGGAAATCTGGACAAAGCCTAAAATCATGGGGGGATAAAGGCTCAAAAATAGGGACAGATTTTAAATATTGCTAGAACAACAGGAATTGTGTTAGCACACAATGTATGAAGTCTGAAACTGAAATGTATGTCATTATTTAGTGACTTTAAATCTCAGTGATTTGCCAGAAAACCACAAATTTCATGAGGAGCAGACAAAAAATATGAGGCAAAAATCTGGACATTCTGCAAAAATCGGGACAGTTGAGAGGTATGCCTGTCCCTCCAACATGTCCTATTTAAGATGCAAGCAAGGTCTAAATCCTGAAATCTAGTTCTGATTACCTTTCTATGGTGGCATAAGGAGGTAGGTCGTATTTCCAGATATGATTTATGTATCATCACATTTTTCTTCTATGCTCATTGTGCATTGCTATTTTGTTAACTTTGAGCATTAAGCCTTAGCTACAACTAATTTCTTTCTTGAAGTAAAAAAGTATAAATTTCTTTTCTTATGTATGATTTTTGTTCACGCCATCATTGAATTAGAAGGTTGGAAAAAACTCTAAAATCCACCTTGGATCATCCATAATCCTTCTGGCATCTAACAGCCCCTAGACACCAGCTTAGTTTACTTATTGCAGTGTAGTGTTGGTCAGTTAGGGTGTGCTTGAAAGGATTTAGGAAAAGCCAAAGTTGAAGAGCAAGACTGAATTTCTTCTCTTAATCATAATTTTTGTTTAGGCCATCATGGATGAAAAAGTTGTTTAAAAACTGTAAAATGCACCTCAGAGCTTCTAGAACCCCAATGGCTTCCTGGCTTAATACAGTTATTTCCACTGCAGTTATCATAGTATAGACCTATTCAGTTAGGATGTGCTGAAAGGATGCAGGAATAAACAAAAAACTGAAGAGCAAGACAAAATAGCTTTTGTTCAGGCAATCACTGGACAAAAAGGTTGTTTAAGAAACTCTGAAATGCACCTCAGAGCATCTAGACCATCACCCATGGCTTAATGCATTTGTTTCCTTCAGAGTTAGCAAAATGTAATGTTGCTTAGACAGAACATGTTGAATGAATGAATGAATACCTATAAGGAAAAACTCAAGAAAAAGGCAAACTGAGAAAAATGAAGGAAAAAAAAAAACAGTTTGGATTGTGTGAGTAAGCTAGAATGGGGTGGGCAGTGTTGGGCCATAAACCATTTTCACCTAAGGCACTAGTTTACCTAATGTCCACCCAGCCTGGAGAGCTTCCTAGATTTTAGTGACCCAACACATGAAACAGGATAATGATCATATGCAGAGAGTTTCAATGCTATTAAATTTGTCAGGTATACTTGTAATAATTATGTAGTGCATGGAGCATGGTGATTATGCTCTGATATTTGGAAAAAGACAAATCAGTTAAGCATTAGAGTGGTGCAGGACTCGCTCCTAACAAATATTAAGTACCTTCTGCTTAATTTGTTAATGTCAAGTCTCAGGCTAGGCAGTAAAATCTGCCAATACTGACCAGCAAATGACAGCATCAGAATAAAGGATTTGTTTCTACCTGCTGTCCATTCTGATAACGTGTCTCTGACTTCCTATTATAAACTTAGCAATTTACTAGAATAACAGGCTACTATTTGCCTGCATTTTCTGAAGGATAGAAAATCTGAAACATACATATATGTCATTTTATGAATTCAGTCCTAAATAATTGGCCCGAAAACCACAGACTTTATGAGGAAGAGACCAAATGTGAGGCAAAAATCTGGACATTCTGTGAAAATCTGGACAGTTCAGAGGCATGGAAATTGACTGTAAATGTGAGGGAGTAGTACATGGAGCAGATAAATTCCTGTGTACTCCAAAGAATTATAAGCAGGTTGCCAATCCTAACCTACTACTATGTTTTCTTGACATGGAAGCCAAGATTCACATCTCAAGCTTCCCTCAATGTGACTTTCTTGGCATCTGTGTCCCGAACATATAGTAAGTCGGTTAGGATCGGTGTCCCGCTCATAATCCCCCATATTTAGTATGCTTCTAACAGTGGCAGGATTTGGTCTTGTACCATTTATCACCATTTAAGTTAGACTGTTATGACAAAATCACACAAGTTAATTTTTATGGCATCCTTTCCAATCAATGTTTGTCAGCTAAAATTATCAGCTTATGATGCACTGTTAGTTCTATAACTAATTTTAGAGTGTCTTGTACTAGACGGACTGATGATAGTGAAGGCATGTAAACTGTGGCAATCAACAGCTTGTCATGGCTACCTGGGGTAATTTGGGTTACTATCCAGATAGTTTCAGTATCAGATCCTGCACTACTTCGGGGCAATTAGAATAGGGGAGAAGTTGGAGATGAGAAAAGATTGCAAGTGGGCATTCCTTGACTGAAGAAAGCATTTTAATAAGTCCAAAGAAAGTTGCATTTGTAGAATTAGGGCAGGCTATTTACAAGGGCCCAGTGACACAACTGCAAACAGTGTTCAGACTCACAGAGATATTCCCAGTGGGAGTCAGTGTACATCAGGGTTCAGTTTTGAGCCCGCTCTGGTTCATACTATGAAGGACCACATTAGCAAACAAGCTGGAAAGGACAGATCAACAAAGCTGCTGTGTACAGACAATGTGCAAGTACAAGCAGAGTGTAAACAGGAACTTCATTAAATGATAAGGAATTGCAGTACAAAACTGAAGGCATATGAGATGAAGCTTTGTACATTCAAGACAGTGGTCTTAGCAATAAATGGGGGGTCAGAAGAAGCTGAAAAATGACACAGAGAGGAAAATAGTAAGACAGAGTAACAATTTCAAGTATCTGGGAGGGGTGGTTGAGGAGAAGATCAACTCTGAATGAGGAGGTCAAAGCCGGAATCAGATGTACTGCATCCAACTGACACTGAGTGTCAAGAGTCAGGCGTACCAAAACAATTGTATGAAGCCTCAGCAGTAAGGACAGAGCAGTTGGGGAACTTCTGGTGATGGAGATGAAGTGCATGAGATGGTTAGCAGGATGCACACACTGTGGGACAGATTAATAAATGAGGATATCAGAATAGAAGCCAAAGTAGCCCCAGTTGCAGAAAAGGTCAAGGAAAACAGATGGTGGTTTGGTCAGATGTGTAACAGTCTGGTGAAGAAGATTTGGGAGAAACAGGAAGGCAACGGGACATAAGGATGTCCACCCAGGAGCTAGATGTATTGCATGAAAGAAGACATGCAGCAGTCTTGTATGGCTGTCAAAGAATGTGAGAGACTTGTCCGAACTGAGCGAGACAGCAACAGTTGGCACTATACCCCATCCTATGTAGAAATGTGACAAGGGAGGGTCGATAATGATGATGATGATGATGAATAAGAGAGAGTTGTGCTCCATTTTTATTAAAGTTAATCTCACATCACTTTGTCTGTATCCAGGCCTATTATCTGTATAAGATGACTAAAACTGGGAAGGCAATGGTGAAAAACCTGAAGATTTCTTTAAACCAGAACTCAGCAATAGTCATAATTTGGAGATCTGGGTTGAATAACTCATATCCCAGTTGCGACCACTTATTGATTGTTACTTACACTGATGTAACCAATGGACAATAGACTATTATTATTATTGCTATGTCCTACCTATTGCAGTGTCCCTGGATTTAGGTGAAGGTTATCATGTAGCAAAATAATAAATTAAAAAGATGTTAGTAAAAATCTCTAAGCTTTAAGTTTTGTAGAAATTGGTATTTTGGGATAGCACAATTCGATGTAAATAATGTATGACTTTTTATACAGAAATAGTACAGGCGTGTTGCATGTGTATCATCCATCCCTGAAATTCAGTCATAGTAGCAGTTTGGGGTGGGATAGGATATGTGTAGGTAGCAGTTAATTGGATTTGAGTGATTAACAGCAGTCTTGAGAATGTGACATTACTGAACACAGATTCAGCATTAGACCTGCAGAAATCACCTAAAAGAACTGGTATTGTGGGAAGGAACCATCATAACCAAGTTCACGAAGCTGAAAAGTAGCCACTGCTTACATTGTTAGTGGTCCAGCACAAGAAGTTTAACTGTATGTATTTGTCACACCATAGTGACTGTAGGTGCCCTGAATATACTACACAGAGTACTCGGCAAAATCATGTACCTTCCTGATTAGGTCCTTACACCTTATATCTACTTAATAACCAGGATGAGAATATTTTCCTGATTCTTTGATCAGTCCAAGCAATTTTCTAAACCAAATGTTAAGCTTTATGCATACACATTACATAGGAAAGCTTGCTGCTTTATTGAAGATGAAATGTTAGGCAGGTATGAGGAGGCATGGTTTGATGCTTAAAGAAGCAAAACTGAAAATGGACCTGAGACAACACTCTTTCACAGAGAAAATGATTGTGAGAAATACCTAACCACAAGGAATAAGTGTGTACCTCTTTCTCATTCTAGATAATAGGAAAAGTAGAACAAAAATTGTGCTGTAGTAACTTAGTGTCAGGAAACAAGAGTGGAGCATGTGTGAGAACCTGCTTAGAGGCTCTAGACTCACCTGCATATAACCTAAAATGAAACCTGACTTCTTCCACAGTACCTTGTACATCTGTTTGTAATTTTGTAAAGCTGTTACATGTCTTTGTAAATGATTAACTGTACTAAAGTACTGATGGTTTAATTAGATGATTAACAGCAGGATTACATAATAAATGTTCTGGTATCTCCTGGTGCTTAGATAAATACTAGTCTGGAGCTGTGAAAGAGAAAGAGCACTGATGTTTGTACTTTCAGTATCTGTCACATGTTTGGCGTCATACCTATGCATTATAGGACACTGTGTACCATTCTGAAAAATGAATATTCAGCTTAAAACAGAAGCAAGGGTCATGGCTGTTTCAAAGTCTGCCAAGTTAATAAGTACAGAATATAGTGACTAATTTTATGAGCCCCATAAATAAGTGTTTTTGCGAGAAATATTCCAAATGTGTCTCCATAGCATAGTGAGTGTTATTAATAGAATGTATGTTCATTTTGACATTTTAAATAATTTGTACTTTGTAAATTATTTATCATCTGGGGATACATAAGGCTTTTGAAATTACATGAGTAGTAGGATAAAAAAGTGCTCTTTGAAGATATAAAACTGGGCCAAACTAATAAAGAACCCACTCCTGCAGTGCTGTATAAATTAGAGGACATTTGCTGTGCAAATGGAACAGTAAAGCATTGGATTACAGTTCAGATTACTCTGTCTCTACCCAAGCAGAAGTGACTATATCACATTAGAGAAATGAAACACACACCTTTGTCTGTGTGTCTATGTATATCTATATGTATACATATATATATATATATATATATATATATATATATAGAGAGAGAGAGAGATACACGCATGTATCTATAAAATACACATGCGTGTGCGCACGTGCATTTGTCTATGTGTATATTTTATACATACATTGTGCGGCATAGAGTGCATTGATTTAATTTCTATCAATGCTCAATTAATTGGAAAAATACATTAATATTCAATTCATAAAAATCTGCTAACTGTTGGTGTGAGCCAGGAAGCTTGATCACTGTTGTGTGATCTCGATGTTAATATATGTAACAGTACAAGAGTGGATCTATAGGGATTCTTGTCCCCTTCCAGGAACACGCTGGATCTGTGTGAAATGTTTACTGCATTGCCTGAGATTACATAACCATGTGTTTAGGAAATGTGCTGTTTGTTACACTGTTTGATCTCACAGTTAGTATATTTAGAGATAAGCTAGAGTGTGTGGGGGTTGCAGGGGGAGCCTGCCCCTTGCAAAACCGCACTTTATTTATTTTAAACATGTTTCGAGTAGAATGGGCTTTGATCATTTGTGACCATTATATTGAATCTGGACATACTGTTGCATCAGTGTTTTAATATGCACCATAGTATGCATGTATGAGTATGAACAGCAAACATAAAGAAAAACTCTTGTAGAGACAAGGCCGTCTCCAAGTAATCACCACCAGACTGTTGCAGGCCAAAAGTTTAATGTAAGCGCTTTCGCAATGATGACATTATTTCCTCAGACATACTCAGCAGTTGCTTCCAACACATTTAAATAGCATACTGAAGCAAATAATTATCAAATCACACAATTAATCTTAAAGGCACAATACACCGAAGCAAAAACAATGGTTAAAAACCACCTCATATACATATATTAAAAACAATTATGCACATACATAAACTTTTAAATAACAGGGGACTTATTTCTTGAGCCTTCTTGATATCAGAACTGGTTTCAGAGAAATAAAATAATTTAAACCATGTCCCAAATGTGCTGCTAACCTTAAAATCCAATGGAGTTCTAACATCTCTGTCTCATTAATCAAGTCTCCCATCCTAATATTTTCTGGTATAACCTCTAGAACTTGAAAGGCAAATCTATGTTGGTCCCCTTCCTTCTTAAGATGTTTAGCAAGGGCACTATACTCAAGACCATTTTGTGCACAATAACTGATCCCTAACATGTTTCCGCAGACGCCGGTTGGTTTTACCCACATAAAAAAACAAAACATTCTTGACAATAGGCTAGGTACATCAAATTTTTAGTATTGTAATCAGCACTGGCTTTTAGATGCCAAACATAGCAACTGTCCGGGTGTCTAAAGGTCAGGGACTCATCAATGTATAAACAAAATGCACAAGCATTGCATCTCTTTGTGCCAAATGTCACCATAATATACTTACTAGGCCCTCTGGGGTAACAAAATCTTTGTTTTAGAGAATTCTTGTTCTTATAACTAAATTTGGGTTGAGACCCTGTCATCTCTGCTACCCTGTGATCTACCTGTAAAATATGCCAATCGTGTTTGACTATATCTCTAATCACACCTACATCTTTATTATATGTGAGGTTAACTGAAGGATTGCAGGATCTACACGACCCACCACCACCTTCAATATAGTCTGTAGAGAAGTAGGGTCTGGCCCTTGTAGATCTTTCATTAGTCACTACTGAACAAGTATCTTCTATTTCCTTTGATCTATACCGCCTCCCTTTAAAATCTTCTTTTAACTGAAGCATACTATGTTCATAGTCTGTATGTTCTAAAGATAAACAAACTCATTGCCTGTCCATTAACAACATTAGAAAAAATGTGTTGGGGATGCATGCTATTCCTACATAGATAGGATGGATGATAGCATTCTTTCCTAAACATTCATGTGGAGGGACAGCTGTCAATCCCCCTTACAACCTCCACATCTAAAAAATCAATCTTCTCAAAGGAAGACTTCATGGTGAACTTCAAAAAGTGGCAACTAGTATTAAGTTTGTCAATAAATGTCAAAAGCTCTTGCTCACAATTCTTCCAGAAGAAAAATAAATTGTTGACAAATCAGCAATAAAAACAAATGTCATTCATCCCTTGATTCAATATGTTGTGATATTGCCATTCAGCCATCACAAGATTGGCATAGCTATTGGCACAACTCGCGCCCATAGTCACGCCAGCAACTTGCCAATAATAAGCTTCATTGAATACAAAGACATTATTTTCACATACAATTTTGAGTAGAAGACATATAAAATGTATCTGTTGTGTATTGTAATCACTGGTCCTAGTTAAATATGATTTGACCATCATTACACATTCATAGTTTGGAATACAAGTAAATAAAGATACTACATCCAGTATAACCCATAATTTAACACCTTCATATTCTGTTTCTATCTCTGCCAAACATAGATCATTTAAAAACTGTTTAGTGTCCCTTAATATAGTAGGGCAGTTATCTAAGACAGGCCTAAGCTGTTTTTCCAAGTAAATCAAGATCAGTTCCGAAACCTACCTCCTCCAGCTACAATTGGTCTAAAAATATGTTTATCTGGATTTTTGTGTATTTTTGGTAATCCGTGCATTTGAGGGACAAGGGGGGGATTCCACCATGAAATACTGAAATAAATCTTTTGACATAACATCCATCTGAATACATTCATTCAAAGTTGTAATAAATATTTTTCATGTGGCAATGGAATTCAAATGCAATGCCTGTGTGATTGGCTCTTGTAACAAAAATCACAAGAGAACGTATTTCCAGTAAAAAAAATACACTTGAAAAGAGAAAAAAAATTCACTGATAAAGTATTTTTGCAGGTTATTCACCCCATGCGTGGCTCTCAGTTTGGGGGTCTGTTCTCTACATCCTTCCTACTTAAATATACTAACACCAAGATTGATGTATCTTGGCGAAATCCCCAGAATCCTGCTATCTTGATCTTTAAAACCAAAATCAAGAAATTGCACATTAATGGTCACACACACTAGAGTATTGACTGCTAATTTGTTTCATGTCAAAGTTAATTTGGCAGCCTTTAAATATGTAATTTATTTAGTTATACATAGGTTTCATAGATTTATTTTCTTTTTGCCTGTAGCCTTTCTTCTTGAATTTCTTAGCTGTTGCTGGCTTCTTCATACATATTTCATTTGTAAGCTGAGATAGAGAACGAATCCTTTTGGACCATTTTCAGACTCAGCCCAGGATTACAAAGAAACAAGAACGTAGTATATACTAACACTGGCAATACAAGTTCTGGCAAGGAGTAGTAGAACTCCATGTCACCACAAATAGCGAGGTGAAACAAACCAATAAACAAAAGTAATGGAATGGATGAAGACCAGGAAGCTGCAATATCAAATTTTTTTTCCAAAGCAAGTCGATCGATAAAATTAGACCAAAAAACAAACAAGGAAGGTCACAGCATAAGCTATTAAAATCCAACTGCGTTTTAGTTTGTATCCCCAACTCTTCAGATGTACTCCATATTAAATTAATGTAATCCACTATATATGGCAGACAAGTAGGCTATTTCTGTGTTCAGGATCTTTTTTTATTTTCTTAATATGTTTTATTTTTTTTTTTTTATATTATGTATACATTTTATTTTTTAACATTTTATTTGAATTTTTTATTAATTCATTATTTAATAAAAACTTTTAAAATTGTTTAAAATGTACTAAATAATGTCAAGATGTATAAAAAATTTTTTTATGTTTTTTATTTTTTTTTTTTTTTTTTTTTAATTTTTTTTAATTGAATTATTGATTTATAATTGATTTGTTGAATGAGGTATAATAAATGAGTGACAGATTGGTTTGTTGGGATACATTGACGAAAAACGCATAACAATACTGTTATGCTGTTGTTGATTTCCCTTTCTGTGTGATGTTTTGTAACTTTATTCTGACTATAGAACTCCATGTCAGATACACATCAGTTAGGTATACATTCTTAATATAATATTATATAATAAATGTATCTAGAGGAAGACCCCTTGAGAGCAATATACAAAAGGGAGGTGGAAGATAGTAGTGGGGTGCAGTGAAAGAGTAGGGAGAAGACTTGGAAAGAAATGAGGGAAGAGAAGGGGGAGATTATAAGAATGAAGGGAGAAGGGAGGGAGGTGAATTAGTTTGTTGGTGGAGGAAGAGTAGAGTTACAGTATGGGAGGGAAGAGTAGAAATATAAGGAAGAGGAAAGGCTTAAATAATTTCATTATTCTGGAAGCATTTACATTGTGAACATTTGAATAGATAGGCTTTTGTCTTGTTTCTAATTTTGGTTGTACCATACTACGCAGTAGCCCTGGGTTTGCAGTACTGTCCTGCTGAATCTGCATTTGACTCTATTGATAAGATCATCCTAAGATTCAGAAAGATTCTCCCTGCTTGTATAAAGTGCCTACTGCAGGTAGATCAATTTATATAATGGTAAGAAAATGCAACTTAGACATCTATGGCCACAATGAGAAAGACCTCATTATTAGCTCATTAGCATATCTCTGAATCACCATTGCTTAACACTACTCAGACTTAATGGCAGTAATGTCTTTCCTGATGGCTCAGGTATCATGTTGGAAAAAAGCACTGGCTGACTCACTCACTCACTCACTCACTCACTCACTCACTCACTCACTCACTCACTCACTCACTCCACTTGGTGGAGTAAATCACGAGTCACAGGCATTTCTGTTCTGTCCCAGATTAATGTATCAGCATGCAGTTGACCAGCAGGACTGCCCTCACTCTGAAGCCTTTGCCAGTGAGAAACCTTGGCAGTATTGTAGTCTAAGAATCACAAAAGCTTACTATGAATGAGAAAATGGTTTCTTGTTCACAGTAAACCTTTCTCAAACCCAGGGTATGAGTGCTTCAGATAAGGTAGGAATTAAAAAAATCAGTTCTTATCCCAGTAAATATTAGCTTGAGGCTGGTTAAAGTCATGCAAAAATGGAAACGTTGGATAATGATAACAGTCTGCAAGGCAAAGTTGCACAGGCAACTTACCATAAACGACAGTTCTGTGTATTTAAGCACAGGCGGCTATATTTTACTATAGGAAAGTACAGTTGTGTAGATGTCTTTCTCTTCAGTGTTGCAATATTCATAACCTAAGGGTTCTCCTGCCAAAGATAGCCCAATGTCTGTCCAGTATACCAAAGCCTTTAGTACTTATAGGTATTGTACATCACACATATGCTCCCCACGCAACGAGTAGGTGTAAAAGTGATGTTCGGATGCAGACACCCAGAACTGAAAAAGCCCCAGGAGGAATGGAATGCCCCTATGGAGAAGAAAAAACGTGTGCATCCAGAAAGAGAAAAAGGAGAAGAGCCCCTTGGCCAGAGGAGGGAGGGAGAGAATACTGCAATAGAGAAGAGAAGGACATCTACCACTTATGTCACTGTTGCAGTATTCATAATCTAAGGGGGGGGTACAAAAGCTCAAGAGGAAGCCTGGGGGGATGAGGATGGCATGAAAGAACCCTCCAGAAAACCATGCAGGACAGCCCCAGCTCTGGACCTGGAAATAACATGCAACTTTTAATGCTTAGAGAAAGTATGAACAGTGGACCAAGTAGCAGCCTCAAGGATAGAATTGGTATCCAGCTCTTTGGAAAAAAAGCATCAGACGAGGCAACAGTCCTGGTAGAATGAGCCTTTACTAATGAGGAAAGACATTTACCATGAAAAGAAGAATGAAAAGAAGTGGCATTAGAAATCCAGGAGGAGATGGTTTGCTTAGAAATAGCCAAATCCAAAGACCTGGGATGAAAAGAAACAAAAAGTTGCTCAGATTTGCAAATGACTTTAGTTTTATCCAAATAATATGTGAGCTGTCTATGCAAATCCAAGGTGTGAAGAACCTTCTCACTGGCAGACTGTGGAGAAATGGAAAAAGGAAGGCAGATAAATAGACATATTAAGGGACAATTCTTTGACCACTTTGGGCTTAAAAGAAGGGTTAGTATGAAGAGGCACCCTGTCTCTGTGGAAAACTAACAAAGGAGGAACAGCCATGAAAGTCTGAAGTTCAGACAATCTCTTGGCTGAAGTGAGAGCAAAAAGGATAGTCTTCCAAGTACAATGTTGTAAGGAAGCTCAAGAAACAGACTCAAAAGGAGCTTGGGCCAATTTTTCAAATACAAAATCGAGGTCCAGGAAGGTGGAATAGACCTGTTGGGAGGCCTGATATGAAGGGCGCCTTTAAGAAATTGCTTGACTTCAAATCTAGAAGCCAGAGGAGGAGTCAAGGGCAGACAAGCAGAAGTTGTTGACAGGTGAGCTTTAACTGAAGAATATGCTAACACAGCATGGAACAGACCACACAAATAAGAGAGAACCAGAGGAACCTTCACAGATAGGGGATTCTGTTGGTGAGAGAGGCACCAGACAGAAAATCTTTTCCATTTGTTCATATATGATTTCCTGATAGTGATTTTTTTGGCCTCCTGCAGGACCCAAAGCACTTTGTCAGAAAAGAGGCACCTAAAAGGGTCAAAACTCTGTCACCCAAAGTGTCAGTTGAAGAGTGGGCAAGTGAAGATGGATAAGAGACCCTTTGTCTTGTGTGAGAAGATCCACACAGTGAGGTAACTTGTGGTGATTGCCCCTGGCCAAGTGAGAAAAAAGGGGGAACCAGTGCTGTCTGGGCTAAAAGAGAGTACTAGCAAGATTTTGGAGAGAGTCCTGCCTGAAGTTGTGCAAGACTCATGGTAACAGAGGAAGGGGAGGGAAGGTGACTTTCCAAGCCAGAGGAATCGGGACTGTGGAACAGAATAGAAGTTTTGTTCAGAGGGGAGGCAAAAAGACCTACCCAAGGAATACCCTACTGATGGAGAATGTCCAGGAACACATATCTGTGAAGCATCCATTCATGAGGTCATTTGCTGGAACTACTCAGAGTCTGCCACTAGATTGTGCTCTTAGGGAATGTAAATAGCCTGAAGAGTCACTTGACATTAGAGAGCTTGATCCCAGACATGAAGAGCTAGCCTCCAAAGAAGAGAGGACCTTGTGCCACCTTGTTTAATGATGTACCATATCACTGTGGTGTTGTCTGTGAAAATTGTGAAGGGGCCCTAGATGAGAGTGAAAAGGTTGAACAGCTAGAAGCTGAGCCTTTATCTCCTTTATAATGATATGGTCTGACCTCTGATAAAGAGACCAGAGACAGTGAACCTTCAGCACAGAAGAAGGGCATTCAGACTGACATTCAATGATGGCATTTGGACTGGCGGCAAAGAAGTTCTGGGTGTGTGCGTCTGTACGTTACCTTTATAGCCTACACCTTGCGTGGGGACTGTACGTGTGATGTACAGTGCCTATAAATACTAACGGCTTTGGTATATTGGCTGGACGTAGGGCTGTCCTTGGCAGGAGATCCCTTAGATTATGAATACTATAACAGTGATATGGAAGGACATCAAAAAAATGTGGTGCTGCAGATGAAGGAATGCCTTCAATTCAAATTGTCAGTTTCACTAGTTTGATTTTCCCAGCAGAGTAACACTTTTTGAATGCAACAGCCATGGGCATCCTTTTCTGTACATATCTGCTTGTAATTGATAAAACCTTTGCTGGGATACTAATCAAGAGTTTTAATGAAGGATTCTTTCTGTTTGTAGTAAGCAAATAGACGTACTTTAGCAGTTGACTAGGTAAGCAAGCTGATGAGCTGAGAGACAGATTTATGGTTCTTAAAAATTGCTATTCCATTTTCATGAGATGGACCCCAAGAACCATACTCACAATTTTTAGGAGCGATTTCTGGTCATTAATATGACTTTTATTAGTTGCATCTGAGCCTGCAACCTTAAACAAATTATAGATTCAGAACATCCATAAAACAATCTGACAATATTATATGTAGAAATATGAGAAGAAATACAGACTGTGATGAATGAGTGCTCTTATCTACAAGCAAATTCCACAAAAATCCTGTTTTTTTCTAGAACTCAAGCAGTTCAGATTTATGATGTTCTGGCATTTTACCCAGGAAAAAAAATTGCAAATCCATGTATCTGCTGCTGATGTTAATTTTTGTTAGTGGCACAACTTTTAATGTGCACCTTTTTGATTTTATGCCACCTCTTTAAACAATTTGTTTGAAAATGCGTGGGTACAGCCATAGGCATATAAGAGATGCAGATCTATGGCTAACCATCGCTTAACCTGGAGAAAACAGACTTTACCACACAGCAGCATCATCAAAGCCAGCTAACAGACATTCTCTGAATGCAGAAAGTAATTTTGAAAAACAATGATTTTGCAATGTATGCAAGAAGTATGCAGATAATGTATGTTAGACTTTACTACAATACTAATACAATAAGGACACTTCTGAAGCTTCATGCACACCACGGTTCTTGACAAAAACAGCTTAATGCACATTTGTACATGCCTACTAAACCATTTCCTTTCTGAAACTACTTCCTATAAATAAATCCAGAGAAACAACTAAGAACAACCAGAGCACATAATTATATCAGAAACTCTCCTGTTTCCTGATCAAACAAGACACGCAAATAACAATTGTAAGTCTAAAAAAAAAAAAAAAAAAAAAAAAAAAATTGCTTAATTAATTGCTTCTATACTCCAAGTCCATGATCATACAATGCCAACAATCAAAGTGAAACACTAAATTAAGGGGCTACTATTGACGATGAAACAAAAAAGTAAACTGATAAAAAGTGCACCACACAATTTTTGACAAAGCTTGACTTGATGAGCAGTAGGACTCCCGGAGATCCAACTTGCTCTAGAAGGTTTGCAGGTCTTCCTTGGGCACTGCAGGCTGGAACCAGCAAACTAATAAATGGCCTATTGTAATTTGGCCTGCCATTTTACAAGAGCTAAATAGTACTGCAAATTCTTAGTCAAGGAAGAGTTGTGCAACTATTCAGTTGTTTTGGGCAGTGTAGAATACAATAGCGCTGATGTTTAGAAAGAAGGTGGTTGGAGGAATTTGTGTGAGTACACAATGTAATACCTGCAAATGTTACTGCTGGAATAACCTGGCAAGCTTGGTTGTTTTCTCTGTGTTTTTAAATAAGGTTTGCACCATGAAATGATGCACATGTTTTAAAAGGTTTTTCATGCGTTAACTGCTACTTTGTCAACACCTGTATTATCATTGCTTTGTATTTGCTTGTTCTTGTTGTTGACGTCTCAGTATGTTGAATTTGTTTTTGGTTGAATATTTTATCAAGGGTTTTCTGAGATTTTGTAAACTGGAAATAAGGAATAAATTACTTTTTTAAAAGATTTGTCCTTTTCTCTTAATTTTAGTGACCTCAGAGTAGGCTCTACTCCCAAGCTGGGGGTGCAGATGGCACAGCACTTCAGCTAAAAGATATTTTTGTGTATTGATTGCAATGTTTTCTGATTGGGAGTGTCTGCTCTTGCATTATTACGTGAGCCAGATCTTTTGTTTTGTTTTGTGATGTTTTGCATTATAATTCCACCTGTGGTTGTTTACTCATTATGGATTATTTTAAAATGCATATGGAGTTTCAAGAATTAATGATTGTTTGTAGGTGGATATAAAAATATTCCGGTTGTGGCCTGGAGTCTTTCATACATTAAAATAAACTTAGAAGTGGATCTGATGAAGCTGTTTTGTATTTGCCATTATTATAAGAAATCTGAAAATGATAATAATATAGGTATTTTTGAAGTAAAGATTCTCTGTCACTATAGATACTCTTTGCAAATAGATGAACCATGGAATATTTTGCAGAAAGTATAAAGAACACTGTATGCGCGTAAAAAAAAAAAAAACAACTGTTGCTGGTGATATTATTGCTATAATGTTTTGCCTTTTGGCCTGGGTAATGGCTGAAAAGGGTCTTACACCAGCACATTAACCCAGTCAACAAACAAGCAAAAAAATACACGTACACATGCACACACACGCACACACACACACTTTCGTGTTACCTTTCATTTGATGCTCTTATTTCCCAAAAAGCACGAGTAACAGTGAGTAGCTTACACATCTCTGCCAGTACCTAAGTATCTTTTACTGGTGCATTCTGTCTGTGCGAATAATTTTCACCTTATTTCTGTTGTCAGATTTTATCATAGCTGATCTCACCTATTTATCATGGCTCCACAGGATGCAGAGTAGACAAGCATATGATTAAAACAGCTTTGCCCTGAACAGTGCTGTGCAAACTCAATAAAACAAGTGACATCTGTCCCATGTTTACTGTCAAGAAAGGTATTAGAATAGATAATGGCGAACACATATGAATTTTTTGGAGGGGTACATGAAGCAACATTATATACCAAGTGAAAGCAAGTCAGGTCTAGCAAATTAGTAAATTTACATAGAGCCTCCCACAAAATACAAAGGATTTTACAAGAGTAGGGGGAATTCAAGATGATGTGAGGCGGCTGTAAATAGATTATGATGGCAGCTCTCCATGGAATTG
Organism: Protopterus annectens; assembly: GCF_019279795.1. Classification (NCBI taxonomy): domain Eukaryota; kingdom Metazoa; phylum Chordata; order Ceratodontiformes; family Protopteridae; genus Protopterus; species Protopterus annectens. The sequence goes on from NC_056738.1 coordinate 471,762,487, forward strand.
ATAATGGGCAGACAGGGAGTGACCCTGAAGTCCTTATCTGTTGTAAATACAGTTCTACTGCAGGTTTGACCTTATTTCATCTATATCTCATCACCCTTTATCAGTACTGTTTGCCTTCATTAACTAGTAAATCAGTTAGAAATGTAGGTGCTTATTTTCAAGCACAACCCTGGAGAGGAAAATGTCAGAGAAAAAAATAAACCTGAGTTACATTACATCTGGAGTGTTTCTCCCCGGGCCTTCTCTGTAAATTGGCTTTGTTCCAAGTCCGACTTTCCCGGTTAACAAATGTTAAATAAATAAATAAAATTACAGCAAAATAGAAGCCACACACAGCTAATTAAATGAACAAAGGAGAAATGCACAGAAGGCTTTGAAGAGCTGGTATACAGACCACATGAACTAGTATCAATTGTGTATGTAAAAAGAACAGAAACAAGGGAAGGGGGATAGAAAAGGAAGATGGCAAATTAATCAACTCTATAATGCATTGACAAATAATGTAGTTCATGTTAGGAATACATAAAGCTAGGTTTACTAACTCTGGAAACTCATGAAAAAAGTAAGGCCAATGGGAAGTGCGTTATGGCAATACACTTCCTGCTTAATTCTTTACTGGGGAAATTTGTGGAGTATGATAACCCATGTAAATACATTTTCAGAGCTACTAATTCTTCTTGTTTTCCCACCTCTCCCAAGCCTCTGTGGGTGGGTGGGGGTCTCAACAGGTGCTATTGACACTGGCCCTATAACTCTGTGTTGGTACAATTGCTCTAGCCGGTATATTCAGTGACTCTACATCCAGAAGTGAAGAAGTCATCAGGGATCCTTTTAAAGTTCTGATGTTGCTGTCACTGTTATAGCTGAGGTCACATGATCAGCACAATCCTCTGATATATGATTAGAGTTTGTACTTTAATCTGTCAAACTTGGTTAAGTCATTCATCACCATTGCTGTTTTGCAGTTGAGAGCCACACTTCTGGGAGTAATGCCAAGGAGAGAGTTGCATGCTATTCTGTCTGCTGAGGCAGTAAAGCTTAATTGTCTGGTGGCTAGTACATAGTTCATAGAGAGACTGGTGTTAATCTAATCTATATGGACTCTCCAGCTACCATCTGAAATATCAACTCTATATGCTAATCATTTTAATAATTATGTCCTTACACGTGGGAGACATTCACTAGTTCTGTTGTCTTGTATCGGCGCATAATGTCCTGAAGGAAAACTTCTCTATCAAATCTGTCATTCTTATGTTCACATTTTTTTCATGAGTTATTCTTTTAATACTCAGCTTCAGTAGAGCTAATCTTCATCTCAGAATCCTGTTGAAAAATAGCATTGCTGGTATTTCACTTGTGGTGGTAGTTTGTGCAGTATTTTGAGAAAGCACAATGATTTGGGCTACCTTGTACAGCACCATATTTCAGTCATATTTCAGTATTTACAGTTTCTGATCTGTTTGGATAAATCTTTCAGCTAATCTATTTTTTTGCAGCTATGTGCTTTATTTAGTTTTAGTTTGTTAAAGATTCAATGTCCTTTGAAGTTAAGTGGGAAGTGTTAGCACTAAGTTTCTTGTAGAACACTTTTTTTGTGAATGTTGTATGTAATGTTGTAGCCTTTTAAGACATAGTATATGCTATGCAGATAATGATCGGCAATTTAGAATGTGTATAACACTGCAATAAGTAACTCAAACTATGAATGAGATTGCACAGCCAGAAAGAGGCACTCTGCCCTTGGACAAGAGTGCCATGCCCTGGGGTGCATCCATATTTGGTGTATTTTCAGCAACTGAATATCCAAAACGCATCTAAACTAAATCTACAATGTCTTTCTCTAAGTCAGGCCACAGGACATAAATGCAAGCCATAAGTTTTGTCTTTACATTTCCCAAGTGCATTTTACATATGGATTCCTATACTCTGAAATACATTTTTGAAAGGATTACTAATTTGACTGTAGGAGGAGAAATGCTTTATGAGATATAACCTTTTACAGCCTTTTCACTCCTTTTATGTGCCTCGGATGTGAGGACTATAAATGAGATGCATTATTTGACTGTTCATAGTCATTTTTGAAAAACACTCTTAACACCTGGCGTGAACATGCCTACTATGGTCAGTGGTGGCCATGTTAGTAACAAGTGTTAGATCCATGAAGATACTGACAAATGCCCATAATTTTTATGCATTGGAACCAGATGTCTTGTGCATGGTCACAGGCTTTTGCAGATGTCACATACTGTAAAAAAGACTGCTGCATCACAGGGAAACACCACTAGGCCAGCTGTTCTGGGTCACTCAGTTTGAAAGCATCCTTATTACCAGTTAGTCTACAGCATGCATAGGTGAGGCCATTCATGGGGTCAAGGATACTAATCCTTTGCTACCCCCTCACATGATTGTAGGGGGCACAGTGGGTCTTTCATACATACTGCCAAGGTACTATACCATCCATTAGACAGGATTCCTCTAGTCCTAATATTGCAGGGCCACATGATACACCTGGCTAGTGTTCATCTTCAGGAAACTCCACCCTGTTCCTAGAAAATGTGATCCCCTACTTTCCTTAACCTTATAGCTGTACGAATTGGTACGCCACCCAGTCCCTATAACTATTCCATTCTATCATTGATGTCCCCTGTCATTGTGTCCCACCTGCCCATGCAAATGATGAACACTGTGCTCTGCTCACCATCTCATGTAGGTATAGCAACTCCTGATGTAAAGAATGGCCAGCCCAGTAAACTGTACTACTTTGCTTGTGTGTAGTATTACATGCATCAGTTTTATTCTTTGTTGTCTTTGTCTTGGTCCATAGTTCTGGACAGGATACCACCTCATTGCTGGTGCAACAATGTATTGTACCCAACTCAGTGCAAATCATCTTTGCATGAGGTACTTCTGCAGCTGGCTCCTCCAGTGACACTTCAGTTGACTTCTCATTTGCTAATTCCTCAGTTCTGCTTAACAATCCTATGATTGTCTCAGTGTTGCAACTGCTTACGTATCACCATGTTGTGCAGCATGGTGTAGGGCACAAATATTTTGCTGCAGTGTGCTACCAGATGTGTTGCAACAATGGAAATAACCCTTCAGCAGTCTAAGCACATAAATGAACAAAAATGAAGCTTTGTTGTTCTGTGGAATGTCGGTCATGTCATTGTGTGTATTGTTCATGATGGCCAATTTGTCATTAATTGATGTTTTCTTTGCTTTGACATGTGGCCCTTTCGTAAGCCTCTATACTGTCATGCTGTCAGGGAACAGCATCCACAGAGTTATAACTGCGCATCACCCAGATTATTGTGACATATATGCATTGTCAGCTTGACTAATGGGCTTTGCACTTTCCTTACATATTGTGTACTACATGTCTTCAGATGTTTACATCTGTCCTAAAGAAGGTGCACTGTGCTATAGCCTCTTTGGGGGGTGGGGGTCTGGAAGAACTGCTTACTAAATGCTACCTAGCGATGTCTCACTTCAGGCCAGCTCAGGGCTCTTCATGACAAGTTATTCTATCCTGGGAATGCTGGAACAGCAGCCAATTTCTATTCATTTTTTTGTTTGGCTGCTTATGTTTGTTTATTATTCTGCATAAGTGAGTTCATTTCCATTTCTATTTACTTTTTCTATTGTGCACTTTAAGGCAGTGGTAATAAGAGCATTAATTCTTTCACTATAGGTTAATGTTACAACTTCAAGGTAATTAGTTTTTCTAATGCCATTTGTCTGTTCAAAACATACTTGATTTTACATTTCTTTGTGCAGTTGCCCATCTGCCTGCATATTTAATGTTTAGATGTATTGTCTAATTTCCATTAGTAATACATTTTATTTATTCAGTTGCAGAAGCTTGTGGCTGGTTACTTATTAATTTATATAAGTTTAATTGTACTGTGTTGCTAACTTTTATTGTTCATATCCACCTTTAAAAGAATTAGAGAAAGAGAAAATGAGACTGCTAAGCATGCCTATCATAGATTATATATTGCATTTGGCTCATTTTTAGGAATGGTGATGTAATTTGTAACTTTTCTGTACAAACTGGTTTAGCTAATAACAGGAAAGTAAAGCAGGAAAAGAAGTTGTAGCACTGAACCTATGAACTTATGAGAGATATTAGCAGACTCTTGTGAAATAAGTGTGTGTGTGTGTGTGTGTGTGTGTGTGTGTGTGTGTGTGTGTGTGTGTATAATAGTCCAGTCAAGATACAATTACTGTGCTTAAGCTAGTTCTGTAATGTATTAGGTTCAAAGTAAGTTGGATGAGCTCCTGGGAAGTCAAAGTTTGTGATCTTGCTCTGCAGCTGTTTAGTGCGAACTTTATTTGGGTGTGACTGGTGTTGTCCATACTTCAAAGCTTCAGTGTTTATTTCATGGTTGTCTTACTCCTCATGCTGCATCTAATCCCTTCCATGTACCTGCTGTGGTCTTCTTACAAAACATAACTGATGTTCTGTCTCTTCTGCCCTCTGCCCCAAATATCTGAATGTTCTTTTCTGCCCATTTGTCTCATGTGGTCCTTATAATACTGAATCCAGTGTGGCAAATATCTCTGACACCTCTTTATCACTTGTCACTTCTTACAGCACCTGCCTTTCAGCTTGGCTTCCTTCTCCTTCTTCTCTTCCCTTTTGTGGTTGCAGTTCGTGTTTTTGCCCTTCTCCTTATTGTGTTCTTACCCATCTGCCTGTACTCCTTTGCAGACCTCTGTCCATCTCCTCCTGTCTATCCACAATCCAAAGAGACACTTATGTAGGAGAAACTATACAATGTGATGTATAAATGGTAAAATAGTTGAAACATGTAACTATAGTTATAATCCATCTACTGTGTGCAGTATTGTGTGCAGACATGAGTCATAAAATGCTAGATTTACATAACTAAATGTAGTTGAATGTATGATCAACAAATATAATACAAAGTGCCATAGTTAAATAATCTATATTTTTTATACTATTTGCTAGTGCCTGCATAACCCGTTTCACATATCACAAGATTGAATCCTAGAAGAATCTTACAGCTGGCTCCCACTTAAAGGCTAATACTTCCAACTTATCTCTGTTTTAAATCCCAACCTCTAGGTATATGAGAGGTGACCTATGGCTGGCCTACAAAGCATCCTCTGATCTGGACGGTGCACTGCTGCAGCGGTAGTGTTGTAGCCTCACAGCAAGAGGTTCTCTGGTTCAATTATCGGTTAGAGTGCCTTCTGTGCAGTGTGTGCATATCCGCCCTGCATTCGTGTGGGTTTTCTCTGAGTACTCCGGTTTCCTCCCATTGTTACAAAGACATGTGTCTGGAGCATTTCTCCCCGGGTCTCCACTGAAAATTGGCTTTGTTCTGAGTCGGACTTTCCTGGCAAACAAAAAAATAAATAAAATAACCAACACCTAAGCAATAATATCTTTCTCAAACACACAACATAAATGAACCCCATTCCATATAAAACAGTATAACCTCCATACAGATAGTTCACCAGTGCCTGTAGCTAAATCATCTGGTACCATGAGCAGTTCCCCAGACAGTGATAGCTCCTCAAACTAAAGTTGAGGACCAAATAAAAGTGTTCCAAGCAGCTTACTTCAGATACTACCATGCACTGACTTTCACCTACAAACATGAATGCAGTATCAGCATTCATTTATAAAACCTCAGTATCCTCATGGCTTCATGAATGCCAGTGCTGCGTTTGCAGTCCATTAGCACCTGCAGACTGCCCTCACTTACAGCTTGTAACTGGCATTCCCCTCTTTTTCGCACCCCTTAGTTATGCCTCATCATTTCTCTGCCAGTAATTCTACTATGCATCCAATTGTCTTGCTTCCATAACAATTTTAAGTTGAGTGTTCCAGTAAGTAAATGATTGCTTTACAATGAACAGTCTCCTGGAACAAGTATTAAAGAATACTACTTAAGCAAATTCCTTTCCATGGCAGTTCATACTCAGACAAAGATATTAACCTCCCCTACCTCTGTTCTCCTGCTGCATTATATATAAAAACACTTCCCTTTTGTTGGATTTCTCCATAATAATACTCAAAAACAGCAAAGCCACAAATTCTTCAAAAACACCACCGATTTGTAGTCTGTATATAGTCAGTCACGATTACCTCATTAAATGAGTATAGTGAAATAGCCATTGCCAGTGAGTATAGTAAACTGTCCATTGATTCCTCAGCATTCATAAAAAGTCAGCATTCCTTCCATAAGCAATGCTTTAAACAGTGCTGGTTTATGTGTCTTAGAAACATTAATGGCTTCCATGAAATGCAGTCTATGTTGAACAGTTCTGTTCTGTGTAACTGACAATTCATGTGTATTGTCTAATGTATTACATTAAATTTTCTCCATGATTACTATACCACCTGTTTTTTCTCATATGTCATTGCAAATAACATTAAAATAATCCTAGGCTTATTGTTTGACTTCTGATGCTGTCAGTCATGAATGGCACACACTTCCTATTCCTAGTCATGTGAAGCCTGACAACAGTGCCATCTTAAGTTTCACAAACTCCAAAAAGTCTAGCCCCTCATTTCCTTCCAACATTCCAGTCAGTCTCACATTTGTTTTACACTCCTTATCCTGCATTACAGCTGGTTGCTGATCCACACTGGCTGCTTGGCTACCAAATTGTTCCACTGTGTTTCACACTTCAACCACGTTAGTTATTCAACATTATGGTGACCTCTTGTGTATGCATCAACTCAATATTGTTAACTCCAAATATTTGTAATAATGTTATATGTCCTTTAAACAGTCCAGAAATATGCCATAAGTCAAACTGCACTTCTTTAAAACTCCTCACTACATCCTTGATATTTGGCTGACTCAGTTTTTTACTCTGCTCTTGTTTCTTGCTATTGTACAGCTCTTCCTCTGCAAATCGCATTTTTCAGCAAAGGTTTCCATATTTTTTGGGAATGCATATAAAGAGTGATTTGGCATTTGACCATCACGTGTCTACTGTAGTGAGGAAATCATTCTATGTTGTACAGCTTATAAGTATCTAGATCCAAATATGTCATTGTTCTGTTGTACAGAGCTCTTGTAGGGCCAGTCATTGAGTGCAATGCCCCTTCAGTATGTACCTGGCCAGGCAACTGGGATGTCCTCAGAGATTTCTCACAATAAGAATACGTGGTATTGAAAACAATTCCTATGCAGATGGCCTCATAGTCTTGTCCTTGTATTGCTTTTCCTACAGGCTGCTGAGTGGGGACCTATGCCTGGCCTACAAAGCATTCTCCAGTCTAGCCCTAATAAGACCTGTTGCATATCTGTAAAACTAATAGCATCAGGTACACCCAATCTAGGAAGCAAAAACTTGCCTGCAACATAAATAAGCCATGCTGGAGGGACAGATATGTGCCTCAGAGGCACCTCTTCTCTGGGACAGTGAAGTAGAGTTCACCCCTACACGTATTCAAGTGAAACGTGGATCATTGGATAAGGAACTGTAAATATACCCCTGGTCTGACATCTGTGTCTTTATTAGAGAAAGGAAGCTTGTAAATGGTCAGCCATCCATCCCCTAGTATATATACCCCCACAAAACCCTTGGAAACCAAAATGTATCAGATTTTATTGGGAAGTGTGGCTAGGCTTAAAAAGGCACAAAAGGCCCCTTGGATTGATAGCCTAGTATTTTACTGTGATTTAATTAACCATGATATGTGAAGCAAATGGGGGGGGGGGGCAATCGACCTATTCTAGCACTGTGAGATCCCCCAGATATTTTTCTTTTTTAAATGAGTGTACTCCAGTTTATAGAAAAGGAAAAATGATGTTTCAGAGGTAAGATCACTGTCTCACACCTGCAGGATACAAGATTCAGTCCCAGTTTCTAGACAGTGTCTGTGTACAATTTGCTTGTGTTCTTTTCATGTCAGTATTTGTTAATTCGGTACTCCAGGTTACTCCTACTCCTATGCTACTTGAATGGCTACACTTATGACCAGGACCAATTCTGTAGTTAATAAACTATAAATACATAGAAATATTTATGATGCTCTTGTCATTCATTATGTTCAGGACCACAGATTACAATATAAGCATACTGACAGCCATGATTTTAAGAAATTACATCACAGCATGGGAACCACTCCAATATATTAAAGAAACATTAAAGAAAACACCAATACCATTTTCACACTTGTTCAACAAATGACAAAGGAGGATGACAGGGAGCTGCACTGTACTAGTTTAAGTATTGTTTCAAAGATAGTGATAGTGTCAAACTGCAAAGGAGTAGCATTCATCAATGCACTAAGTTACCCATACCATATCCCTTGAGCTTTGCATGTGCCTTGTAGAGGAACATTACACTGTGATCTTTACTGCTCTGTTTGGGCAGATCTCAATGCTACTTGCCAAATCTCATAATTTTGGTATATTAAAGTGCTGGTACCAGCTCATACTTGAAGTAAACCAAAGATGAATATATGGAATGTATATATTTTAAGATTAAGACTCCTGTACTCCCACTATTATCGGTTATGCCATTACACCTGTGCTCATTTATTATTCCTGGAAATGAATGCAATGCTCAAGTTTATATATAATCCCAAATTTTCCACTCATGTCTCAGATCATATGACCGCAGCAAGAGAATAATAAATCAGTGCAGGCAAGCAGGCATTGGGAGTACAGCCTTCCCACACCAGTGTGTTTGCGCGCGCGCGTGTGTGTGTGTGTGTGTGTGTGTGTGTGGGGGGGTGTCTTCTACTGAAAAATGAATACAATGACAATTGTAATTAAATATTCATCTTAGGTACACCTCCCTGACCTGTTAAAGTTTCTAACATAAACAGGTTTCAATATACAGATGTGTTGCTAATATAAAACTTGTGTACAACTTTTGTTTTACTGTGAAAGGAGCATGTGGTTGGACGATGCATAGTACCTACCAATTGTAGCTGTAGTACAAACTGACTAAATGTTAGAATGCATGCTATCATCTGTTACGGCATGTTACAGGCAGAAGAAGCTGAAGATATGAGTATATAATACCATTATAGAAAATGTATTTATTTATATTTGTTTACCAGGATAGTGCACTTATCAAAACTGACCAAATTCAGGCCAAGTCCAGGTGAAATGCAAAACATTTCATAAACAAAAAAATACAAAATGTAAGCACCAACAGAATAGTTCAGGCTAATTTCATAGAAAAAGAATGTGTATATACATTTCAGTGAACAAGCATAGTGACATGTACAATGTATACATTATTTTCTAATGTGGGTCGATCTTCACTGCATCTTGAGAGAGGAGAAGGGACTTGGAAAGGAGTAAGCAGAACATAAAATAAAATACATTCAATCTTTTTATATTGCCTCTGTTGTAGGAATTCCGTTTTTTTCAGCATTGCACCACCAAAGTTCTGTGCTAGAATAAGAAGTTATGTACTCACCATAACGTTCCATCTGAGTAGGTAGTTTCATTTATCTGCAACTTGTGGGTCTTGGATCCGATATCGGATCTGAGCCGGCAACTTGTTTCAAGCTAATGGATCCGAGCTCCTAGCTCCTCCCTTCACCCATAATCCCCTGCTAACCCTCCATGACCTCAGATCGAGTTTGCCCGTCAATATATACCCAACAAAATGGTATCCAACTACCAGTAGATCCGAAGAAGGCCGGGGGGAAGGAGGGGGGGATGGTTGCAGACAAATGAAACTACCTACTCAGATGGAACGTTATGGTGAGTACATAACTTCTTAATCTGAAGTTGAAAGTTCATTTGTCAGCAACCTGTGGGACAGAGTCCCCAGCTACCTGCACCTTGGGTGGCCATCATGGAAGGATATTACGAAGCACCGCAGAGCCAAAGGATGCTCTCCCTCTAGAAAGTACATCTAGTTTGTAGTGGTTAATAAAGGTATGAGATGAAGCCCAAGTGGCTGCAGAACAAATATCATCCAATGTAACTCTAGACTTTAAGGCCGCAGAGGTAGAAATGGAGCAGGTGGAATGGGCACGAACTCCTTCGGGTGCGGGTCTACCCGAGGCTTGATACGCCAATAGGATACATTGAGAAATCCAGCGTGATAAGGATACTTTTGAGATAGCTTTCCCCAAGTTAAATTTGGCAAAGGAAACGAACAGCTGGTCGGATTGTCTATGGCCAGCTGTCCTATGAGTATAGAAGTGAAGCTGCCTATGAACATCTAATGAGTGCAGCTTGTATTCTTCTTTATTTTGATATTTAGGGAAGAAAACCGGTAGATTTATGGATTGATTTATGTAGGCTTCCGATGCTATTTTGGGAAGAAAGGAAGGATTGATCCTGAGGTACACTCTATCTGGGTGAAAGATCAGGTAAGGAGGCTTCACCGAGAGAGCTTGAAGCTCCAACACTCTTTTTGCTGAAGTGATGGCAACAAGGAATGCCATTTTCCATGACAAGAATTTGAGATCTACTGAAGCAGCGGGTTCAAAGGGTGGAGCAGTCAAGGCTTGAAGAACTAGTGTAAGATCCCAGGGTGGCACGGCTTCTTTTACAGGGGGTCTAAGTAAAAAGGTGCCCTTGAGAAAGGTTTTACACAATTTGGCCAACATCAAAGGCCCTGCATCATGTCCCATGTGGTAATGTGATATGGCTGCCAATTGCACTTTGACAGTTGAACAACTAGTGCCTTCCTGAAAGAGTTCAGTTAGGAAGTCTAAAATGGATGGAAGAGGAGCCGTAAAGGGATCTAGCTCATGATGCTCTGCCCAAATGGAAAAACGTTTCCATTTACTGCGATACACTTTCCTGGTGGAGGGCTTATGCGCTGCCATGAGGATGGCTTTGACTGGTGAAGAGATACTGGGAGTCCTAACTAGGAGTGGAACTGGAGCAACCAAGCTGTCAGTTTCAGATTGTCCAGGTTTGGGGTTGGTAAGTTCGACGGATGGAGATTAGATCCGGACTGGGATCCAGAATCCAAGGGGGATTCACTAGGTGAGACCACAGGTAAGGGAACCAAATTTGCCGAGGCCAGAATGGGGCAATGAGGATCATCCTGCTCCCCAACCGTGATGCTTTCTGTAAGAATTGTAGCATTAGTGGTAGAGGAGGGTAGGCATAGAGTAGACCGGGTGGCCAAGCATGCACCAGAGCGTCTCTTGGAGTTTCCCCTGGAGGGGGGATTAGAGCGAAGAAATTGCCGCATTTGGTGTTTGATGGAGATGCAAAAAGATCGCAGCAGGGTTGCCCCCAAGCTGCAAATATCTGCTTCGCTACTAGTGGATTGAGAGACCACTCGTACGGGGTAAGAAGGGTGCGACTGAGGTTGTCCGCTAGGATGTTGGTCCTCCCCGGAATGTGCGTTGCAATTAGAAAGTGGTTGGAGGAGATCGCCCATTCCCACACTCTCATGGCTTCACGGCATAGAGGGTAAGATCTGGTTCCCCCCCTGTTTGTTGATGTACCAGACCACCGACATGTTGTCCGACTGGATAGCAATCATTTCTATGGGGAGGAGGTCCTGAAGTGCTTGCAACGCAAACAGCACCGCTCTCATCTCCAGAACGTTGATATGCAGGGAGGTCTCTGTATTGTTCCACGTGCCTTGGACTGTCCTGCCCGAATAATGCCCCCCCCACCTGAGGCGGGAAGCGCCCATGGTCACCGTGGCGAGAGGGGGAGAGGTGCAGAAGGGACGGCCCGTATGGAGGTTCGAGTCTTGGAGCCACCATAGTAGCGCCCTCCTGCAAGCCTTGCTGATAGCAATGGGGTGGCAGAGAGGAAGGGATAGAAAAGACCATTGCACTAGAAGAGTCCATTGTAGTACCTGCATGTTCAAACGGGCGCATGGAAGGAGCGTGATAGCTGCCACCATGGAGCCTAGTGCCCTCAGGACCAATTTCGCTGGTGAAGTCTCTGATTGGAGGATAGCCCGCACATGGAGTTGTAGGTTCCGGGTTCTCTCGGGAGTTAGGAAGGCTCGCAACTCTCTGGTGTCTATTCTGGTGCCTATGAATTCTATGACCTGCTTTGGAGCCAGAAGGGATTTGTCGAGGTTGATAGTAATGCCTAACTGTGGGGCTAGAGAGAGAAAGAAGTCTCTGGCTAAGCAAAGTAGATGCCTTGTTGGTGCGGTCAGGAGCCAGTCGTCCAGGTATGGAAAGACATGTATTCCCTGGAGTCTCAGGTGGGCCGCAATCACTGCTAATACCTTGGTAAACACCCTGGGGGCTGTGGTGAGGCCAAAGGGAAGGACCCTGAACTGATAGTGACTGGCCCCCAGCCGGAAGAGAAGGAACCTCCTGGATCGTCTGTCCATTAAAATGTGGTAGTACGCATCCTTGAGGTCTATGGAGCACATCCAATCATTCTCCCTTAAAAGGGGGAGAATAGATTGAGTGACCATTCGGAATTTTTCTTTGGTTACTGACAGGTTCAAGCGGGAAAGGTCTAGGATCGGTCTCAAGTCCCCCGTCTTTTTTGGCACCAAAAAGAACCTGGAGTAGAACCCTAATCCGAGTTGGTCTTGGGGGACAGACTGGATGGCTCTTTTTCCTAACAGCTGCTGAATTTCTGCAGCTGTGGCCTCCCTCTGATCGGGAGATTCCTGGATTTGGGGACATGGAGTAACGGTATTGTGTACCCTCTGGATATAATGCGAAGCACCCAGCGATCTGTTGTGATGGACTCCCATGCCACTAGGTGTTTCAAGAAGCGCCCCCGACTGCCTCCAGAGTGGAGCAGCCGGGCAACCCCTCAGGGCTGCTGCGCAGGCCGTTCAGAGAAAGGTTCTCTGGACCCAAAGTTTCTCAGAGCCCCTCTGCCCCTGGGGCGACATCCTCCCGGTCCTCCTCTGCCACGGTAGGACTGGTTGTCTGGAGCGGGTTGGGAATGTTGTGATTTTCGGAACTACATCTTCTTCTGACCCTTTTGGTTCCTCGAAAAGGACCGCTGGGGAGCAGAGTAGCGGACTCCGATAGCAGACAATGTCTTCCCATCCTTCTCGCTCTGGACAAGTGTCTCACGAATTGTTTTGCCAAAGAGGGCAGAACCATCGAAAGGGGCATTCGCGAAGGACGCTTTAAAGGGCTCCGCGAAATCACAATGACGGAGCCAGGCTTGACGTCTCATGACTAGGCCTGCTCCGCTAGCCCTAGTGGCTCCCTCTGTGGTGTGGGACAATAGCCACATAGAGGTGTTTGAAATTGATCTCAGAGTGGCCATTCGGGTGGAGTACAATTGTTTGTCATCCTCTGACATGGACTCAGGGGGGGATGCAGCGTATTCTTTGATAAGATCCCGCTGCATCCTGATGACATGTGCCATATAGTTCAGAGACCTTATCGAGAAGGTCGCTGAACTAAAAACTCGCTTCCCTAAGCGGTCCATCAAACAGGACTCTTTGCTCGGTGGATGGACTGAGGGGCTCTCCTGAGCCCATACCCTCTTTGTGGCTGCCACCGTCAACATGGCATCTACGGGGGGCCCCTTACTCCAATGTGACCGGTCTGAGGGGGGGGCTAAGAATTCTATCCGGGCATTTCGGTATTGGCTCCGTGGTGTCTGGATCCTTCCATGCCCTGGTGGTAATGAGGTCCACCAGGGGGTCGGCCGGAGGGGGACACCCAAGAGGTAGACGGGCCTGCTTCGAATGCCTCCAGAAACATGGACTCGTCAGAGGAAGACTTGGGGACAGACCACCCACCTCTGATTCTCAGCATCCCCATGATGTCTCCAAAGGAGAAATCCTCAGGGGGCGATCTTGGGGAGCCTTCTCCTTCCTACAAGTCCGTGTCCTTGGTTAAGGACTCAGGGGAGTCCACGTGCCTCCTTTTGCACTTATGCTTGCGGGGAACTTCCTCGGGGGGGCTGTCCGAGGAGGCCTCACCAGCAACATCTTGTTCCAATGGAACCATCTGTGACATCGAAGCAGGCTGTCCCTTTGGCCGGGTGAAGGAAGCCTGGCCCAGCAGAGAGGGAGTGCAGTGAGGAGCCGATGCAAGGACCGGGGGTCCGGATGCTCTCAACAGAGCCCTCTCCACAACATCGAAGGCCAAGGGAGAGCCACTCTCTATTGGATCCGAAAGTCGGCTCCCACTTGGATCCAATGAAGGGATCAGAGCCGGCACCGAGACCATCGGATCCGAGGGACCAGTGGGCTCCGACCTGGACAGAGCCGAAGGCACACTGAATCCCCTGGATCTGAAGCTTGGACCACGGCTCCGAGAGGTCGGATCTGACAGGCTCGAGGGCAGGGTCGGGTCCGAAGTACCAAGTACTGTCGGCACCAACCCACCCCCGGCTCCAATGCTGCTCGGCTCCGAACACTCCGAACCCGGATAGCGGGTCGGAGAAGGAGAAATAGGATGGAAAAAGGGTGTCAAGCTCCCCCCTGGAGGGGGGGGAGGCAAGAGCACTCCCATCTGCAGCTGGGCCTGGATGAATCTTTGCATCATCCGGTCCAAGTCTGCATCGGACATACTGAAGGTAGATCTCGAAGAGGCCACCGAGGCAGGCCTGGAATGCTGCCTCGATGACCTCGACGGAGATCGGGTCTCCTCCTCCTCAGGCCCCGGGGAGAAACAAGGGGATCGGAGCTGAGGAAGAGGAGACCTAGAAGCAGTGGAGGGAGAAGCCCGCTTAGCAGGCGGGGCTGAAACGGAGGTCTCGGCCTGCCGCTTGTGGTGCTTCTCCCTCCGTTTCTCCCTCCTGGCCTCCCTGTCCTCCGACACTTTAGTGGGAGTTTGAGTCCCGGACGGAGGCAGGGGGGCAGGAGTGGCAGCATCCACAGGCTGTGGTGGAGCCACGGGAGCAGCAGAGGCAGCGGAGGCCGAAGCCGAGTCCGGGGGTAAAAGTCCCGCTAGGACCAGCTTTGACCTCCGCTCTTTCAGTGCCCTGGGGTTGAACGCTGCACAGATGGTACAGCCTGAGGTAAGGTGTTCAACCCCAAGGCACCGAACGCACTGAGTGTGGCCATCAGCCGGGGAGAGCTTATGGCCACACTCGGTACATTTAGAAAATATGGCTTTTGGGGCCTCAGCCATTTTTTAAAGAAAAAACAACTGCACACAAACACAGGCCCCAAAAAAAACACAACACACTTTTCTTATTTAATTTAACTAAAAAAAGGAAAATTTTGACAGGAAAAATACAGTAAAAATGCAGTAAAATTCCACTTAGCTGATGAGCTCAAAGGGATCCAGCCATCCACAAGCGCGGCAAACTAGATCTGAGGTCATGGAGGGTTAGCAGGGGATTATGGGTGAAGGGAAGAGCTAGGAGCTCGGATCCCTTAGCTTGAAACAAGTTGCCGGCTCGGATCCGATATCGGATCCAAGACCCACAGGTTGCTGACAAATGAACTTCTTACTTCAGATTTTAAGTTTTTGATGGTAGTCGTTAAATCCATCATTAGACTTAAAGAAGCTAGCTAATTTCATTTAATGTAATTTCTTCCTTGTCCTGTCGTTTTTAACTAGATAAGCTATCTTAGCTACTTTGTCATTATTTTACAATAGTTATGTTTTGGTTATTATATTGCAGTTTCATTTTTGAGTCTATTCTTTCAATTATTTTCTTGTTATGGTCTATATTATGATGAAACATGTTCCTTACTTTTTACTTCTTACTCCTACCTATTTGTTTCACATTTAGCTCGGACATTATAACTAACAGGTCTCTTCTGATATTAGCTCCTAGTTTTCTTATTTTCATTTCTTATGATTTAATATTGTCTGTTCATGTTATGTAATATTTTTGTGACCGCCCCTCTTTAATATTATGCCATCTTTTGGTGGTAAGCACTGTTACAGAGGTACACTTTTTTTGCCTATTTGTTCACTGCATTGGTCCACTGGACAAAATTGCCCCTTTTGGGACTAGTGTCTGGTTAAACCAGTTTCCTATCTGCTTGGTCTGTAGACAATTTAAGTGGATACTGAAGATTGCTTAGTGCCTGATTATATTAGAGGTTCAAGTAAGTATTATTAAATCTTTTGCATTCAATACACACAACAGTTATTAAAAGTTGACTGTATATTATATTATGTCAAAAACACAGTTTTGTACTTTATATAAGTATAGCTAATTTTCTGTGAAGTCGCATGAACTCAAATGATGTTATATAAAGTAAGACGTTCAGGGTACAAAACCCCCTGCTTATGAAGAATATGGAGCATCCTGACCACTTCATTCAGTGATAACATTTTATCTGCTTAGGTGTGACTCAGATTCTTAATGCCATTTACTCCAGCATGGTACGATACACAACTCCCTGTTAAAATACCAGTAGATTAAAATCAAAAGAAAAATATATGCAACACACATCCTATATGCAAGAAAAGATGGATGAATGATTAAAGTAATGAATATGTAATACCTTTTCTTCACAGATTCATTCTCTTTCTTTAGCCAATGTAAGCAGAAATGTCCTCAGAAATATTAAATTACATAATATATAGATTGTTGTGTTAAGTTTATCTTTCTTTCACATAAATCATTTTTAAAATTTTTGCATTAACTTAAATGGAATCTCTGAACTATGTAAACATAAGACAAGTAAATCCTATTTTATCATAAAATGAAATGTATAATATCAAACATAACACATGATGTATAGTTGCTTATTCCTCCTTTTCTACCATTGGACCAGCCAAGCTCTAGATTCAAAACTACAGATTTGGAGAGTAAGTGTGGCTTGCACCACACAATGGAGTGCAGGGGAGCTTTTCCTCAAAAGAAGGCTATAGAATTACACAGTAAAATCTCTGCATTGTCTTGTTTTTTTTTTATGCTTTTGCTTATGAAGTGTTTCTGTCTGACTTTTTTTTTTACTTGTTGTGTTGTTCATTATTCAGAAATTGTGCAGTCATTCTAATGTGATGGAAATATGGCTTTATTTAAAGCTGAGTGCTTTCAGATAATGGCCAGACTATTCACTTATGCTGTACGGATGAGCCCATAAAAATGAGTGAAACATATCAAGTTTAGAGCTAGTGGGGTTTGGCTTTATCAGCCTGAATGTCCTTATAAAGACTTGTAAAATGTAAAAACTCAGGGGCATTTTGAAGCCATGTAGCCGAAACACTTAAATGTCCTTAAGGGCCTATTTGTAAATTTCCTATGAGCCTTCTTCAGTGGAAGATTAAAGTGTTATACAGTGAACTATTTGGCTTGCCAGGAACATTTTGATATTTTCACTTATGAGTTTTTTCTGAATGACCTTTTTGCTTGTTGTTTCACATATAAAAAAGAATATTACACATATTTTGGAAATATGCTATATTAACAACGAGGATCATTTTAATAATGAGGCTCCATAGGTCTGTTACTGTGCAGCTGGGTAAAAGTTTTAAATATCAGGCTCCACATGAGTGAGTCTTGTAATGCTGAGACAGAATAGGCTTTTTTTTTGGCATGTCATCACTCAGTGTTACAAGTGCCAGCATTTCAAAAATGAGTCATATGGCAGTACTAGACACTTTGCTTAATTAATTTGGCTTGTTTTGAGTCAGATTTGCTTATGTAACAGGCTACATTGGCTATAATAGCTGCAGTGCAGTTGGCCAGCCTTTTATGTAAGAAAATAAGCTGCAAATTTAAAATGCAGATTTTTGGAGTGTAAAACTGATATTGCAAAATAAAGCTTGCACAATGGACGTTTAAATACATTTGCCTAACATAGAAAAAGAAAACGCATTCTTTTAGACTTCAGGTTTTTGGCTGGTATTCGTAAAAATCATATATCAATGATGAGTGGCTGAAAGTACGTACCAAGCTTTAAACACGTCACAGACATTCATGCAATATGTATCTAAAAGCTGTTCTTCAGTCAACAAGCTATGAATAGTCTACATGTGCAAATTAATTTAATGTGCTCTTGATGTTGCAAGAAGTGACTCGTAGGACACACCATCTGTGTACCAAGACATCTGATACAGGCTACAGCATACCATAGCATTCAAGAAATGTAATGAATCCACCATATCATATATAATAGCAGCAAGTATGGCAATATCAGATACAGGCCCAACTACATATTGTCACCAATAATGGCTGTGCTTAAGCCTAAAGTGTTATATACATATGACAGGATCAGCCACAGGCCCAAATGCATATCATCACCAATAATGGCAGTGCTTAAGCCTAAAGTGTTATATATGTATGACACTATCAGTCACAGGCCCAAATGCCTAACATCACCAATCATGGCAGCACTTATGCCTAAAGTATTGTATAAGAGTTACATACATTGCTGTCCCACCATCAGTAGCTGGACTATTTCTACACAGATATACAAACATTAGGTATTTTATGTAATTTGTTAAGGAAGATGTAGTATGCAGAGCTAGTAGTCAGCCAATACTTGCACATACAAGAATAATAATGACAGGGTATATACTGGCTACTGGAACCTTCTAGAGGTCAGCTGAGAATATTTTATATGCTTCCTCAACCTGGATTACATAGTACTCTCTTAAGTGTCTACTTCCACAAGTAGGGATGTATATTTGCACACCATTGACAAACGCAGACTGAACAATACTGATGTGTGGATTCAATGATAATATGTTGTGTATAGGTTCATAAGTGTGCAGTAGGCTAATGACCACATGGGCCTTTTTAAGCCTAGCCACATATCCCAAATCTCTGATACCCTTAATAAGTGTAAGCAGGGGGTTGGGACATGAAACATTTACAGGCTGCCTGTGTCCATTAGAGATATAGGTGCCAAACCAGGGATGAATTTCTTGTTCCCCATCCAACTGTCCAATTTACACTTGAATTGGATTGGGCAGGAACTCTGCTTCACATGGATGGGGACCCTGTTCCAGACAAGGTGTAGTCTGTGTGATAAATATCTGTCTTTCTAGCAGGTGCTATTTATATCACAGGCAAGGTTTAAGTCTTTAACACAGGTAATTCTGGCACTATTTGTTTTTTGGATATGCAGGAGGTCCATCAGGGTGGGGTCTGACAATGCCTTGTATGACAGGCTTAAATCTCCCCTCAACAGCCTGTAGGAGACAGAATGCAAGGATGGGACTTTGAGGTAATCTGCATGAGATTTGTTACTTATGTCCAGTATTCTTTTACTGAGAAACCTCTGTGGGTGTCCCAATTGTTGGATGTGCCTAGTTAGGCATGTACTCAATGATAGGTTTGACAAGTGGTGAATACAGTGGAACAATGACCTCCTTGGACTTAGATGCCATACCTTTGTTTGTAAGCTGCACAACATAGAATGATTTCCTCACTAATGTAGATACATGATGGTCAATGGCTAGATTATTGTCTATGTGTGTCCCGAAGTCCCCGGCTGCTGGTAATCCCTTAGGGGTTTGTTGTTAATATGAGAGTTACCAGGGGTGGATGACTTCCCGAAGGACACTATTATGCATTTCTTGGCATTTAGTTTTATTCCATGGCTCTGACACAAGTTATTTGTCTGCCAGCCCTTCCTGAAAAACATTAGTGTTGGTGGGGGATTTTAGGACAGCTCCTAATTTGGAAGCATCTGCAAATTTAGACATCTAGAGGCCCTAAGCATTGGCCTTGACTTCAAAGAAGTAAATGCCAAACAGGAGCAGTACCAGGACCAATCCCCGAGAGATTCCGCTTGTGACTGACCTCCTTGTAGAGGTGGACTCCCTAATTCTAACTTTCTGGGTCCTGTCTTTGAGATAGTTGGCTATCCATCAGTTGACATAAGGGTGTATAACTAACCTGTTGAGTTTGTCAACAACACTCGAGCGGAGTATTGTGTCAAATCCCCTGACCAGGTCAAGGGAGGCAGTGAGAACCATTTTGCCCTTATTTATTGCTTTGGTGACCTTCTCAAAGAAGTTCACCAGGTTGATTAGGCATGACCTGCCCTTGACAAAACCAGACTGATTTGCGCCCTGTGTTTAGAGGTTTCCTATGCCATTATTGATCATTTCCAGGATAATTCTTTCCATGGCTTTACAAATGAGACTGGTGAGACTTATGGGTCTGTGGTTTCCAGGGTCTGTAGATGGCCCATCTTTGTGCAGAGGGATGACTGTTGCTGTTCTCCATTTATAAAGCACAAAGCCTGCTTGGAGGCCACAATTAAATATCAATTCCAGAGGGGCTTATAAATCAAGTTTCATGCTATTTAGAAGGCATCCTGGGCTATCGTTTGGGCTCATCTATGCACTGTTCTTGGCCTTAGAGACAGCATTAAGGAGTTGTTCCTTAGTGATAGTAGAGGGAGTTATATTTGATGGTATTACCTGAAGGGGGGATGAAAGGGAAAGAGAGGAAAAGTTAGAGCTGACTTTGTCTGCCAGTAGGTTTGCTATATTTTCTGGCTCAGTATAGGTGGCTCAATTAATACTGAGCTCTGCACGCAATTGTGCTAAAGAATGTCATGTGGTTGCCTTTGGCCTGGGAGGCCAAATTTACCTTAGAATTGGTTTTGGTAGACTATTTGTTCTATGAGTTTTAAATTGAGACACTTCCTCCTTCAGACCCTCTTTGTAGTAGCTGGTCTAAATGTACGGAAGGCTTTATAGCTTTGTACTCCTGATGTGCTCTCTGTGGTTTTAAAACATATCTCAGTGGTTGCACAGACATTCACATTCTCTAGGGTGATGAAAGCTTATAGGGAGTGGAGTTTCTTGTTTAAACTCCTTTTCTTGGTTTTGATTTGCTATGTTGGAAGTACTTTCAATTTGACATTGCCTAAAATAGACACTACCTAATATTCAGAAATCTAGAGTTGAGAGGTAAAGACCATCTCTGGAAAAACAGTATGGTCTGTTGAAAATCTTTTTCCATGCTAACACATATTGCAGCCCCTTAGAATGACACCAGAAACTAAGCCAATTACTAAAGTCAGTCTTCTGTTCATATTCTGACATCATCCTTGGAGAAGGTAGAATGCTTCTCAGTGCTTGTCTCATACCAGCCTGGGACACATATTCTGAGAGCTCCATGATGTCTCTCCTCATATAGTCTAGGAAGGTACATCTCAGGTCATTTACACCAACATGGACTATGACTAAGTCATACTGGTACTTGTGGTCCAATGAACTGAGTGTGTACATAATGTAATTGATTCTTGCCAATGATAAGCAAATGACCATTACTTTCTCCTTACTCAGCCTGGTGAGAGGAACATCAATGTGTCTCTCAATAGAATCTTCAATGACCAGGATGTTGGATTGTATGGTGGATTACCTTATGGGTTTAGAAGTAGAGGTTCTATGAGATGTGGCCCTATGTGTTGATGTGGATGTTGTTTTGAAAGAGTGCATTCAGGGCTGCTGAGGGTATTTGTTATGTGTACTTTGTCTAGGAAGTATTTTGGGTTTAGGAAGATTACATTTAAGTGCCTCAGTATATGTGAGTCTGTGTGTCTGCTTTGATCTGTGTGTGATGGGTACAGCACGTGTACTACTTGTGACACCCATGCCCTGGCCCAGCAATCAAGGAGCCTCAATCCTCACCACTAACATCAGTGAGAGACGTCTCATATAGGAGGAAAGGATAACAAATACACACAGCACAGTGCAATTTCCCTTAAGAGCACACAGAGATCACAGTCAGTCTGGGGCTGGTTGCTCCCTTGCTCTCCAGGTCCCCAATAAGACTCCCCACTGGCACAGCTATAGGGTCCAGATCTCAGCCTAGTGGGCAGGCTAAAACCTCCAGCACCCTCTCTGTCCAACCAGTGCTTCGTGTCCCTGCCCAAGTAGCTGAGACACACACACACACATGCACACACATGCATGCATGCACACACACACACACACACACACACACACACACACACACACACACACACACACACACACACACACACACACACACACACACACACACACACACACACACACACACACACACACACACACACACACACACACACACACACACACACACACACACTCTGTGCCCCTTATTCCCAGACTATACGGTAGTACCAGCTGCCACCACCCACTAATATTTATCAGCTACTCAAATGCCTTTAAAAAGGTGTCCAATTATTACTGTGCAATATTATTATCCAATTGGTAGTATTGCCCAGGACTAAAGCTATTGGAGTGGCTTTGTACAATTTTACCAAAGGCATGCAAGTACTCCACTCACCCACCTATGGAAATAAGTGCTCAGTTCAGTTACATATTCACACACACTTTCATCTGCCTTGCGTCTGTGCTCACAAAACGTTTTCCTATACGTTTCAGGTGTTAGCTTAAACAATTCTAACAAGTGATTTTTAACAGCAGTATAATCAAAACATGCAACATCAGACATTTTTGACAAAACAGTTACAATTTTACCATGGAGTAAGGGGGTCAGGAACTGTACCCAGGGCCTTTGGTCAACACTATACTGTTTGCATACCCTCTCAAACATATGAATGAAACCATCAAAGTTATCCCCTTCTTTAAACTGCAGAATACATTTACTGACCTTTTGTGCTTCTGGGGTCCAGTTACTCCCTTCCCCATTACCTCCATGACTCTGGTGAAGAGTTAGCATTTCCCTCTCATACTTCCTCTGCCACTCCCTTTCTTTGGCTTCCAGGTGTTGCAGTTTCTCATTCTCCTCAGCCTGTAGACTCCTCAGTCTCTCAGCTGCTTCAATCTCCAAATGCCTGGCCTCCAACTCAAGTCTCTTTAGCTCCAGATGGAATTTTAAGTCCTCTGCAGAAAGGTTGAGCTGTCCATTCTCCAAGGGTATTATAGCTCTACTGCCAGCCTGATTGTCCTCCTGGTTGCTGTTTTCTGATGCAGCTCTATCCAAGGCTGCAATCAGGTCTGCCTTTGTCAGGTTTCCATGTACCAGTCCCCTAGCCTGGCACATCTCAGCAGGCTGGCTCCTTGTCAGCTTTCCATACTCCTCTGCTGACATGCTGCCTGCTCACCCTGACTAACTAAGATAACAAAAGAAATAAAACAATTGTGATCTGAACTCTGAACATAGCTCATAGCATTCCTCCCTGGGTTGGAGCCTATGACTGAGATAAACCACTGGGTGCTCTTCTCCCTCAGAATAAATCTGGCTAAGTACAGCCTCCACTCCATGGTTCGAAGCATCCACCTGCACAACAAATTCTTTGCTGTAATCTGGACTGGCTAACACAGGTGTCCTCGCAAAGCTTCTTTAAGCTCTGGAATGCCTGCTGACATGCTGGGGTCCACACTACCTTATCTGGCCTGTTCGTCCTTGTCAGGTCTATGAGGGGAGCAGCTATGGTACTATAACTGGGGACAAACTTTCTGTAGTACCCTGCTGTCCCTAAAATTGCCCTCAACTGCTTTTTAGTAACAGGTGCAGGCCATACCTGAATGACTTCCACTTTGGAAGGTTCTGGCCTTATCTTACCACTCACCACTCTATGTCCTAGGTAGGAGACCTCTGCCATACCCACCTGACATTTGCTCAGCTTAATGGTCAAACCTGCCCTCTGTTGTCTGCCCAGCACCTCCCTGACATGCTGAAGATGCTCTGGCCAGGAATGGCTGTAGATGGCAATATCATCTAGGTATGCAAGGGCAAACCCTCCTGCTCCTGCTAGGATATGATGTACCAGCCTCTGGAAAGTCGCTGGGGCATTATTCATCCCAAAGGGCATCTTTGTGAACTCATACAAGCCAAAAGGAGTCACAAAGGCTGACTTCTCTCTATCACTGGGAGTCAAGGGCACCTGCCAATAACCCGTGGTAAGATCAATGGTTGTAAAATACTTAGCCCCACCCAGCTGCTCTAGGGCCTCATCTATCCTAGGCATGGGGTAAGCATCCGACTCTGTGTGACTATTTAATTTCCTGTATTCCACACAGAACCTGGTGCTGCCATCCTTCTTTGGCACTAGCATCACTGGGGAGGCCCAGGGACAGTTGGACTCTTGAATCACTCCTAGTTCCAACATCCCCTGCACCTCCTCCCTCAGAGTCTGTTTGACTCTCTCAGCCACTCTATAAGGGGCATGCCTAATAGGCCTTTGGGGTCCTATATCCACCTGGTGCTGCCCCAGGTGGGTACACCCTGGTTTCCCAGTGAACATGTCCCCAAATTCCTGCAACACTGCTCGGATTTCTTGAACCTGGGTAGGAGATAGCTGCTGGGACATTGCTACCCCTTCCACTGAGGTATCAGCCTGAGCCTCACTGAGGAGATCAGGCCCCAGATCTCCCTCAGACTCCTCCTGCAATCCACTGCAAATGCTCAGCACAAAGGCTTCCCTATCATGGTAAGGTTTCACCATGTCAACATGGTACAATTTGTGCCCCTGCCTTCTGCCTAGCAGTTCCACCATGTAATTAACATCACTTACCTTTTTTACCACCTTGTAGGACCCCTCCCAAGCTGCTTGCAGCTTGTTGTGTCTGACTGGAATGAGAACCATTACCTGCTGCCCCACAACATACTCTCTAGCTCGAGCATTCCTGTCATACCACATCTTTTTCTGTTGTTAGGCTTCTGCCAGGTTCTTCTGGGCCAAGCCTATGAGTTCCCTGAGCCTTGTTTTGCGGTTTTGGAAGTATGCCACAACAGACCCCTTGTGAGGTTCGCACTTACCTTCCCACTCATCTCAAATTAAATCTAGAGGTCCCCCCTCACCCTATGCCCATACAGCAACTCAAAGGGTGACAACCCTGTGGATTCCTGGGGAACTTCTCTGTAAGCAAACAACAAATGGGGCAAATATTTGTCCCACTTCCTCTTAAACTGGTCTGCAAATGCCTGTGGCATGGACTTGATTGCAGAGTTTAACCTCTCAACAAGACCATTAGTCTGAGGATGGTAGGGGGTGGTCTTCATGTGCTTCACCCCGCAGGACTTCAACAGACAAGCCAGCAGGTCTGACATGAAATTGGCACCTCTGTCAGTCAGTATTTCTTTTGTGAAACCTACGTTGCTGAAAATCTCTAACAAAGCATTTGCCACCTTCTCTGCCTCTGGGTATCGCAGGAATCACATTCCTGGTTCACATTACATCATTTTTCACACTTCCCTGGGTTCCCAGGCTAACAGAAACTACATTTACATTCTTCACCCATGGGTATTAACCAGAGCAATAAAGGACATTTATGCATGCAAATTCTGGCCATTAACTCTGGCCTTCAAACAATAGCAAGAATTCTTTCATCTACACTGGCCAGAGCAGTGTTTAGATCAAAGAATCACAACATGCTTTACTTGGGCAGTAGAGTGCACTGTTGTTACATTTTTTCAGTTCCACATGTAACACTATTTTTACCATTTAAGACAGAAGCCTGTGGTTTACATTAATATTTACAGATGACAGAATTATCTTCACAATTGTATTTGGCTAGGCTGGCAGCCTTCATACTACTGACAACCTGATTAACATTAGGAATGTTTTTATGTGGGTGCTTTACCTCCAGTGACATTTTGTAACTACATCTCTCACATGCCTTATCAGTTTCTTTGAGAATTAGCTAGTTGTCAGTAAAGATGAGGCAATTTCTACACTACCACAGGATGCCCAAATCCACGAAGGTGGTAACAGAGATAGTGGGAAAATTCATATCCATGGCAACATGCCTTTTTTATTGATTAGACGGTTGCAGTGTGAATACACAGTAATGTCAGGAGTATCTGGATTACAACTCTCTGGGCAATGCTTGTCACTGCAAACTAGTTGCTTTGTGTGCAACTAGGTATTGATGAAATTTCAAGGGTCCTTTTACAGGAAAACTGTCAGCCGAAGGTTGCTGCCTCTATACAGGGCACAACCAAATACTTGTATGGAAACTAATAAGTAGAATCTAATGATTTATGGATGAAGTATTTAGGGAGATATCCTGAAGTTATGTTAGACAGCAGTTAATCAAGTAGTGCTTACTGAAAAGAAAGAATTAGATTTGTCAGTAATGATGGACAGTGGGTATTTGCCTGATTGAATACCGCCTGGCTACTACTAGTGCTGGTCTTACTACAGCTTCACACTGCTGGGGTATAATGCCCTTTCCTTCTCCTCTCCCACAAACAAAACAGTAGCACCAATCCCAAGATGAGCAGCAGGCCACAGGCTCTTTGCTGATCAACTGTCTTGTTCCAAATGATGTAATGCTCTGTAGGTTAGTTGTAACCCTTTCCTATTAGATTGCTTGAACAAAAACTAGTTCAGTCAGCAAGGGAACCACACAGACATTTACTGCCCAATCAGACACAATCGAGAATCAATGCTCTCTGCTCCTTCTTTCACCAGGAGCAAAGTATAAGCTCAAATTCCAAATTGACATCTATGAAACAGTTATCAGGCATTCTAGTGATCATCAGTATCCATGAAATAATGTCCATATGCTGCTCCTCTCACCAGGAGTAAAACAGAAGTACGTATCCCAACATGACTACTGACAGTCAGAATGCGGGCTCTCCAATAATTGGTGGTCTTGGACTAGATGTTGCAGATTTTAAAGGTAAGATGGAAAATGGTTTAATATCCTAAGAGTTGCAGTGTGCCTATGAAAGAGTGGTAACTCAGAATTAGCAATCTCAATCTAAGTGGAGAGCCACTAATTTTAAAAGAGCAACATAGGTTTGAAGGGGATAGACCCCTAATATTCTGGCTCTATGGAATACATGGGATGGCCAATAAATGTAAATAGCTGAAGGGGAGTGATTTCACAAAATGATAATTTTGTGCTTACTGACAGCCAATGAAAGAGGAGAAGGAAGGAATTTTGTGGTCAAATTAATATAAGGGGCTGAGCAACAGGAGAGACAGTTGAGTTGAGAAACACAATAGCACCATGGTAGGAAGGTAGCAAAATTTTAATTTCTGTGTGACTCACAAGAGACACAGCTCTGGTCTCTCTCCTTGTTTAAATATGCATTTGAAAGCATAATACATGGAAAACTCAGTGTAAAGAAAATGCACCATAATATGCAAAACAGAAGGTAGCAATGAAGCAATACAAATTACAAGAAAGCAAAGACAAACTAACCTTTCCCTCACAGCAATCTATTGTAGAGTCTGAGTGAGTTTTTCCAGGAAAGCCTTGAAATGTTTTAGTTTATCCCTTAAATAGAAGGTTTAGTTCTACCATCAGTTCACAGTGTATGCCACAGTAGAGATTCAAAAGCCTGATACCAGCAATGTGCCTGTGTATGTGAACTGTATGTGAACTGGCACAGCTGTTACTCCATAAACAGTCAGATGATGCTTGTCCACATCATATCATAAATATATGTGCCCACAATCCCAGAGGAAAACATGATATCAATGTGTGGCACTCTTGTGTCATGTATCAAACCTTTGAAAGTGTACTCTTTCCCATGATCATCTCCTCTAGTATTATGTTTGCCCATGTCATTTAGGTCACAGCACACACCACAGCAGATAGCATACAGCAGTGTACACTGGAGCAGATGTAATATAATCAAATGGGTTTTTGTACACCTAAAATGACATTCCGTTGCCTTGGTTACTCTGGGGGAATCCTGAAGCACACATCTTTAAAATCATATCAGATCTTTACAGCCTATAGCTACTGCAAAACCTCATCCATGCAACTCTTGCACCTCACCCTCTGTCTGATGATCTCTGATGACACAGACCCAACAGTATGATGTTTCACCATTTTTAATACCTTGAGGACCTGCTCAGTAGCAACATCAAACCCATTTGCAGCAGATACATGATGTAGTGTTCCAGCATATGTCTAGGTGGCGTGTACACAGTTTAACATTAAAATCTAATGATAATGCATGCAACCAAATAAAATGTTAAGCATGTATGACTGTATATGGAATCAGAGTACTGGGGAGCACAGCTTCCATTTCATCACACCCCAAGGAACTGGCAGACACACTGTGTCTAGTAATTCCAGATGCACATCACAAAAGGACAGGCAGACTTATTTGACCTTCTCCTCCACCCACATGCCACAGAAAGAGCAGTCTGTATGCCACTGACAGCACCTCTGTGCTGATCAATGGTCTGTGCCCTGCAATTTTCACATCTCATGGACATACCCTCTGGTCTGGTGACCTACACGGGGCTTATCCTGTATGGGTTTGGTAGAGATATTATCAGCATTAACTCCCCAGAGTCTAGGTGACAGGCTGCACTGAGATAGTGGTCTGGTAATTGGATGTTGTGAAGCCATTAGGAACATGCTGATTAATGTAGTTATCAGAAATGGAACCTGTAAAATTCCACTAGCAAATGTTCCCCCAGGTGTAAAACAGGCTGCTAATATAGCATGGTGGTTTCTAGTTGCATCAGCTTACCAGAAGCACTATTTGATATTTGGACTTCTTTATTACACCTCCACAATTGCTAGAGGACAACAGACTCAGAGACTGTCTGATCTGTAGCCTGCTGTTGTGTCTGCACACTACAGCTATGGGAAAGCTGCTCCATAGTGGGATCCACTCCCTGCAGTTCTCCTGGTGTCTGAGCATGTGACTCAGTGCTTTCTCACAACAATTCTGTAAGTTGTACGACATCATCATCACATACAACAGTATTTCTGTGATGCTGGAGCGTCTATGGATGTAACACAGCAGATTCATCCATCATCTGTGATAGTGCATACCTGTGAAACCAACATGATTAGAATCAAAGCGTGAAATGGAAACTATTAACATCCTGGATGCCCCTGTTCACCCTTTATCTCCTACAAAATGTGTAACCAAAGCTGGTAAAACAGGAGGAGCAACAGATGAAGGCCTCTCCCTTGTACTGTGCAGTCTGGGTGGCAGTGTCTCCATACACTTTGAACTAAACAGTGAGTGATTGCTAACCACCGGATTCATTTTTGAATCACCATAATAACCCTATTACCTAAAAACAATCCTTGAATTGTCCTGGGTGCAAAGTGCTGGGGGTGGCATGAGTAGCTGATCATGATCTTTCGTTAATACAATACCAGCTTTTAAAAGCTGGTATTTCATTTGCGGTCAAACCTGAGCACTGTAGTACTCTGTGTGTGGTCTAAACTCTAGCAAACTGCTTGCTACATTGTAGCAAGCAGTTTGCTACAGTTTAAAAGTAAAAAAAAATCTTTTTGTTTTAACTAAAACTTGTGTGCTGCAACCCTCCAGTCAGGTAGGATATAAATTGTAGCAGCAACTGTTTGCAACATTTGTAGCTAGCAGTTTGCTACAGTTTAAAAATATATTTTTTTTATTAAAACATGAGTGCTGTAATGCTCCATGCAAGCAGCGTATAAACTGTGCTTTGGGGGGTGGGGCACTGGTTCACAATACCAACCCAGGGCGATGGCTGAGCCAGCTACTCTTCTGTCAAAGGGTGCATTGTGCCAGTAGTCTGGTAAGAGCCAATTACAGTAGAACAACGGCCTCCTTGGACCTGGATGGTATGTCCTTACTTACAGATTGCACAGTGTATAATGCTTTTCTCTCCACACGAGACACGCAGAGGTCAAAGGTCAGGTTACTGTCAACATGCATTCTCAGATCTCTGACAACAGTATTATCAATGTAATACTTTCCAGGGTTGATTGTCTGTCCAAGGAGTACTATTATGCATTTTTTTGCATTGAGTTACAACATATCAAGAAGATACAGAGTTTATGTCAGAATAAGAAACAAAACAATGCCATCAGAATATATATCAGACTGTAGAGAGCATCCAAAATGTTGTCATCTTCTAACAGGATGGTACCATTTTTCTTTAATTATCTGTATAAACTAGGTCTTAATTATGTTAAAATACACAAATACAGTATTTTAATATATTTTATGCTGAACATAACTGTACCTCACTGCTGTGAGCACAGTAAGACACTCCATTAGTATTGCATAACATCGATTTACAACACTTCGAGCTGAGCACTTTCAGATTGATTTTTCACACCTTACAGTGCCACTAGAAATGCATTCAATCTGCTGTCTATGCACTCTTTTGTTGTCCCATTTAAAGGACATGTTGCTGTTCTGTCTGTAAATCTTAAGTCACTATATTCCAGGATAATTATGTGAACTCCTAAAAGAAAATGACAGTAGTATTGGAGCTTTCACTTCAAGAAAAAATACATTATTTCTTACAGAATGAACGTAAGATATTTAAATATTCCCAAATTAGCTGAAAGCTAACTTCACCAATGGATCAGTTATTACCTCTTGATAACAAGAAAGAGATGCGTCAGGGTGCAAGAAATAGAGGTGGTGCTTCAAAATTCAGTCCAGTAGCCATTCTGTATGAGGTCTTGAAACAAGGTCAACAAGACAGTTGCAGATTGTCCATCTATGAGTGTGCTATAGAAGAATAGTCCAATTCTGACAACTTCAGTCTGGGAACTTTTGTGGGGCGTATGGGAGATTTTAAAATGTGAAAATATGGAGATTTATACTTTGTCAGAGATCACCTCATTGAATAACTGATTCTGTAAGGCTGACAGCCCATCATGTCAACATCCCCTTTAATGAAAAGTAAATTCTTTGGAAACATACGAGCACAGACATACAAATAATTATTCTAAGCTTTTCATTTGAAAACAACCTAACTCTAGCATTTAAATTCCAAATGGACCCCATATCTAATCTTTAAATCACTCAATTCTACAAATACAATGAAGGGCATTCAGTTCTATAGTATTTCATTTACTGTGAAATTAATTCATACCAAATTTGTCCAAAACTGTCTTGATGAAATGATATTCAATTAAATAAATAACTGTAAGCTAAAATTGACTTGAAAGGTTGTCTCAATACACAAAGGAGAAATATCATCTGTGATGACAATGAAAGTGGTTTGCTTAGTGGCATATGTGCAGTACAGCCAGACTGGCAGAAGAGTGGAGTCAATAATGACCAAATCTTCCGTTTTGGGGATGTACATGATTTTTTTACTCTGTCTGACACCTTCACAATTGTTTGGGAGACTTGCAGCATCCAAGGTATTCCAATGAGAGGTGTGCATGTGAGGATACCATATCTGCAGTGCATCTGGTAATGGATAGAAGTATATGATTTCTATACCACTGTTGTTGTAGATTCACAGGTAAGTACTAGGATAGCTTCCCTTGCAGGCCATTTTTTTGTGCTTGAAATAACCTTTCCCATTTGGTTATAGATTGTTCTTACCCGTCCCATAGTCGATAATTATATATTACTCCAATGAAAATAACTGGGATCATACCATAAATAATTTAAGGGGACTAATGCATGGGATAAAACATTTAGGAGCTGCATCTATCTGTTAGTAGTGTAGATGGCAGTCCTGGGGAAACTTTTCTGTTTCCCATCAATAGATCTAAATTGTGCTTTAAACTGGACAGCAATGAACTTAGTTTTATCTGGATGGGGAGTTTGTTCAATAGCAGTGGTATCCTCTGTGAAATATATCTGTCCCTCAAAAATTTTTGTTGATGTTGCATAAGAGGTTTATATTCCTAGATTGAATATTTCTGATGCCATTTGACTTGCTCATGTGCAATAAATCCATCAGTAATGGGTCATAGGATGCCTTGAATGCCAGACACAGGTCACCTCTTAGCAGACTGTAGGATACTGAGCATAATGATAGGATTATGAGTTGGTTCATGTCGGACTTGTTGTTTAAGCCTTGTATCCTTTTAGCTGGCTAAATGGCTGCAAGTCTTTTCTGTGCATTTAAAGTTTTTTTTTATTGTATTTGCTTTATTTTCTGAACCCCAAAAAAAACAAAAACAAAAAATATACTTGTTTCCCACCTTTCTAAGCTAGTATAATCCAGTTTTCAGGTTAGTGCTGAATTCAGGGCTGTTTTGAAACTTAAAAAGAAGCAACTGCTGTGTTAAAACAAAACGAACACAACTGCCCAAAGTTGTAGATCCAAAAAGCACAGACTGTGTGTCTGTGCTTTTTGGATCTACAACTTGGGGCAGTTGTGTTCGTTTTGAATTCAGGGATGTGTTACAAATCTCTGTATTTGCCCATACCTTACTTGGATAGAAGGAAGTTTCTGTGTTCACCTGTGAGAGAGGGGAACTTTGAGCAGCCTATCTGTCCCTGGAGGAGTGGTTTCAGCCCAGAAATTAGTAGTTTATTGGCCATTTTGGGCTAATTTCTATCTCTTTAATTTCCCTGCTATAAAAACTGCATTTAGTGCCGGTTAGCTAGGATAAAACTATTCCCAGCTCCACAAAGTCTCCTCTTCAATTTTTCCCTTGAAACTAGACAAACTTTCAAATTATGCACTCAAGCCATTTATTTCTCAGCCTGGCACTTGCTCAAAACTCATAGCAAGCATTTATAAACCCTAGCACTAGACCCTACAATACTTTACAGAAAGTCAAGGCTCTCAATTCGACTTTACCAGCCATTCAGTAAAACAGTTCACTGTACCTATCCAAGCATGTCCAAAGGGCAGTTTCAGGTGTACTCTCTAGTCCAACTGGTGAATCTGGGCATTTTGAGGCAATGTTACAACTGCCTCATGTACACAGACAACCCTCTCCTCCTACCACTAAACACTAATACATGCAAGAGATGCAATTATACAGCCAAATTGGAGGCTAAGCTCTCTCAACCCAAGACTGGATCAAACAGTCAAGAGGAGAAGGGAAATACTTGCATCACGCCACCAGTCTCACATAGACCCATTAAACCAGCACTGGCAAAAAACACACATAAATACACAAAAACATACTTGGAGGCTCTAAAAAAAATCTGCAAAAGCAACAGAGACCTCCAAAGCAGACATCCAAGCAACCTCCACCTCCCCCAACACAAACTATGAAACACATACTTCACAAAACTAGTGTGCCACGCAATCACAGCCCTTAAGACAACATAACATACCCAACATACTAGTAATAGGTGACTCTATAGTCAGGCACACTGATGTCCCACTCACTAGGCTGAATAAGTAGAAGGTTACTGTTAGCTGCCTGTCAGGTGCCAGGATCCACCACATAAAGCAAGCACTCAGGTCACTCCAGAACAAGTACAAATATGACTCTGTCATTGTCCATGTTGGTGTGAATGATCTGAGCTGTACCTCCCTGGACTACATGAAAAAAGACATGGAAAAGCTCTCTGATCATGTAGCCCAGGCCGATATGACCCTGACCCTGAGTAGCATCCTGTCCTCACCAAGAATGATACCACGGTATAAAGAAAAAAATATAAATTTCAACAATTGGCTAAGTTTCTAGTGTCATTCAAAGGGGATCCAGTGTCTGTTCACCTGGGATGACATGCTCGACAAGCCACGCTGCTTCGCTAGAGACGGCTTGCACCTGTCACCCTTAGGCTTTTGAATACTGGCCAAGGCTCTGGCAACCCACATAGTGCCTGTTTTTAGGCAAGGCTCAAAAGACAAACCCACCACCGTAAATAGCACAAGTAACAAAAAACTGAGGGTAATGCTACTCAATGCCAGAAGTCTAAACCTCAAAATGCATGCACTCGAGGCACTCCTCAGTATGGAGAAAATTGATATATGTTCAGTAACAGAAACCTGGTTTAAGGCTCCAGAGAGCACCCCAGCACTACCAGGCTACAACTCATACCATACATTTCGGCCACAGAACTCGGACCAAAATACAAAAGGCGGGGGTGTATCCATATTCATCAAGGATACCCCCACCTCCAGGTTAGTGGCACAGCACAATGCTTCAGAGATCATCCATGTGCAACTAACAATGGGCAAAACTGCAATTCAAATTGTAGCTTGCTACAGATCATCCACCATGTCCCAGCACCCCCATTCCTCATTTCTGGAAACACTGGGAAACATAAAGGTCCTATAAAAACACCCTAATATTGGGTGATTTCAATTACCCAAACATTAACTGGGAGAACTACTCAAGTATTGACTCCCTTGCCCAACGCTTCCTAGAATTTATAAACTCAAACACCCTGGATCAACTGGTCAACACTCCCACCAGAGGTGACAACATATTGGACCTGGTTATCACCAACATGGGCGACTGGTGTTCCACACCAGAGGTCAAACCCTCGCTGGTTAGATCTGACCATAAACAAATCACTTTGGATATCCACATTCCGCCCCCACCCCCACCTCCCAGACAAGGAAACCACTGTGAGAAACTTTTTAAAAGCAAGCTTCACGTTACTTAAGACTGATGTGGAAAGTTTCAAAGCCCCCATGCTTAAGGATAACGCTGTCCAAGCTGCAAAATCTTTTACTAATGCATTGTACGGGCACCTACAAGAATGCATGGATCTTGCTATCCCAAACCAAGACTCACTCCTCCAAGAAAAGGAAACCAGTCTGGTGGCTCCTGCCATAAACAAGCTATACAATACAACTAGTACAGAAAAGAGTAAAATTTCAAGAAAGAAAGTCATCCCTGATCAGTATCAGCAAGAAACTGCGATCTCTAAATAAAATCATCCAAGGTGAGCTTCGAAAGAAAAATTGACAAGGCCTCTGAAGATAACCACAGGGCATTCTTTAGCTATGTCAAGAATCTAAGTGGCAATGCTCAGATCTGCTCTGAGTTAGTGCAGAATGGCACAAAATACATTGAACTGACCAATATCGCCAACATCCTGGCAGACAGGTTCAGTGCAAACTTCACCCCCCTCTCACCCCCAAAAGGGCCCATAACCATACCAGAAGAATGTAGAGCCCATGAAATCACAGACACTCAGGTTAAAACATCCCTCTCCAAAGCCAAAAACACAGCATCAGTGGGACTGGACGGTGTCCTAGGCTGTGTTCTACACAAGCTCAAAGACGAACTAACCCCTCACTTAAACACACTGTTCAAACTCAGCCTCTTCACAGACTACGTACCCATAGAGTGGCGCACAGCAATGGTTATTCTGCTCCACAAAGGTGGAGCCACAACAGACCCCGGGAAGTATCACCCTATAAGCCTGATTGGCTTGGTCTACAAGGCTATGGAGCACATCATCATGGAACTCATTAACAGAGACATTGGGAACCTCCAAACACTGGACCCTACCCAGTTCGGCTTTGTTAAGGGAAGATCATGCCTTCTAAACCTGGTGGACTTCTTTGAGACAGTTACCAAGGCTCTAGACGAGGGAAAGGTAGTACACACAGCCTATCTAGACCTTGCAAAGGCCTTCAAAACCATTCCCGATTCTGGGATTATAGACAAGCTCACCAGCCTGAACATAAACCCCTAAGTCATGAGATGAGTTGCCAACTGGCTCACAGACAGAACCCACATGGTGAGAGTTGCGGGAGCTAGGTCTGACTCTAAACCAGTTGCAGGTGGAGTTCCCCAGGGCTCAGTCCTAGGACCCTTCCTGTTTGGCATATACTTCTCAGAGGTACAGGCAAGCACAGGAGGACTATGGCTGACCAAGTTCACAGACGACTGCAAACTAGGGGCTATAATTGACTCTCTGGCTGACACAGACATCCTCCAAAAGGGTCTCACTGAGACAGATACCTGGTGTCAAAATCATGGCCTCAAGCCAAATGCCAAAAAGTGAATAGTTATCCCCTTTGGGAAAAACAAAGTAGCCACAAACTACCATATAGGTGGTAGTCCCCTAAATACAGGAGGCATAATAAGGGATCTGGCGACCCAAGTAGATAGTAATTTCTCCTTTGATAATCACATTGCCAAAGTGGTTAGAAAATTCTTCTACGTGGGGTTCACATCCAGATCAAAAGAGGTCATTGTGCCCCTCTACTCATCACTCATCAGACCCATCATACACCCCATTTGGGATGTACCTTACAAGACACCTGCAACAGCTGGAAAGACCACAGAAGTACCTCACCAAGAGGATCACTGGCCTCAATCAGATGCCCTATGCAGCTCGACTGAAGAAACTCCAGCTGTACTCGGTTGCATATGCCTACTCAGAGGTGATCTCTGCTTGACATGCAAGGCCATGTCCAACCCAGAATTGATGGACATGCTCCACCTAAAGAAAACCTTATCCCCTCGAGCCATATGGTCTAGGGATCTAAACCTCACCACAACAATAAAGAGGACGTGTTGGAGGGATAGATTCCTGTCCCAGAGACTTCCCATGCTTTGGAACAAGATTACAATCTACATTAGGCTGGTCTATATTGTAAAGTCGAATGCTTACCTTATTGAATTCCTAAACATCGACCCGTCCTCATCGTACCGCGAAAACATCAATCATCCAGAAGAGCGAAACTGGAAATGTCGAATCGTCATGGTTGGCCTTCTGTGGTATAGCTCTGTAAGGTAAGTGTGCGATAATTATGTACCTTAGGGTTAGGGTGCGGGTTAAGGTAAGTGCATAGATGGTAATGTATGGTAGATTTAGTGTAGGGTTTTGTTAAGTGTATGTGTGTGGATTATTTAGTTTGTTTGGGTTTAGCTTTTTAAGATAAGTGTGCGATAGTTACAGACCTTAGGGTAGGGTGCGGGTTAAGTTAAGTGCAAACATGGTGGTATGTGTAAGATTATGTGTAGGGTTATAAGTAGGGTTTAGTTTAGGGTTAGAAGTAGGGTTTTGGTTAGTGTATGTATGTTGTATATTTAGTTTGTTTGTGTAGGTATTATGTTGCGTGCGGTGGGGTGGGACAAGTATGACAGTTCGAATTTTTGAATTTCGCAGTTTAGGTCGTTTGGTGTTTATGCAGTTTGTTGAGGAAGGGGTCGACGTTTAGGGATTTGATAAGGTAAGCGTTCGAGTTTATAATATAGACCCACATTAGGCAGAGCTTCTCGCTAACACTCTTCAAGAGAAACCTTGATGAGTGGATGGGAAACAGAAAGTTTACCCCGGGGATCACTTCAGTGGCTCTGCTGGACAGAGGCATAGGGAACTAATCTAAGGGGGCAGCAAAAGCCAACACATTCTGGCTAGGCTTATAAATACCTTCAGGCAGATAGCCTAGTACCTACCTATGAACCTATGAACCTAGTAAGGTATCTCTGTGGGCATTCCAGTTGTTGCATGTGTTTTGACAGATACATGCCAAGGGGACATTATATTCAATAACTGGCCTAATGAAGGCTGAATAAAGGGAGACAATGACATCCCTAGATCTAGACATAATCCCTTTGTTTATAAGCTATGCAATATAGAAGGACTTTGTTGCAACAATAGACACATGATGGGCAATTGTTAGGTCGCTGTCCACATAAGTTTCCAAATCCCAAACAACTAGATCAACTCTAAGGGGTATATTGCAAATGTGGTAGCTCAGTGGGGAGATATCTTCCCAAAGGATACAAGAATGCATTATAATTAGTGCACATCACAGCTGGGAAAGGTGATGTATAGGTGTTAGGGTATAATAAAAAATGTTCTGATCTTGCAGTGTTAAGACCTCAGGTGTCCACCTCATTCTATTCTGTCCTAAGGAAATGAATAAGGCAGTGGACAGTGTTGGATCCCAATGGCTTAGTTGGGGGGGTCAAGAAATAATAATAATAATAATAATAATAATAATAATAATAATAATATTTGACTGAGTTAATGTACATTCAGCTGCTTCTGTTGTAAGGGGGATGTCTACTTAAAAATAGAAATGGTTGCAAAGCTGGGTGTATATCTTGTGCAGCAGTGAAAAGTTTTTTTGAATTTCAGAATTAATAGAAGTCACTATGATTAATTCTGCATAAAAGTTTCTGGAAAACACATATTTAAACATTGCTGAGATGGTCAAAATACTCAACATCCATCTTCTCCCTTTTACAGAAATACTTCCTTTCATTCCATCCTATTGTAGTGTTATCATTAAAGCACACGGAAAACTGGATATAAGATATGTTCTTTATGAGTCAAAAAAAAAAAAAAAAAAAAAAAAGCTAACATATCCCTGAACTTACCAGAATCTGTATAATATAAAGGTGCTTTGCAAAGACATACTCACATCTGCAGGCTGGAGTTACACTATGCCTGTCTATAGCTAAGGTGGCCATGGTAAACATGGCATGTGAAATGCTTTATGCAGGAAAAGCTGCAAACATCTGCCTTTCTTATACTCAGGTTACTGTTTCATACTATGAATTTCTGGTATGGACATACAACCAGATAAATTTGAATTCCCACCCTCTCAGTCTCTGTCTGTCTCTCTTGTAGCAGTTTTTATGAATATATAAGTGATTATTAATATTTTGTCTACTTCTCTAGGAAGGAATTATGTTATGTTTAAGACGTGTGTAGGGATGTAACCTATGGTTTCTTTTTGTTTACTTGTTAAGATATTGAAAAGTGACAAAGTAATTTAAAAATAGCTTGTGCTGGTAATTCTTACCCTGTGGAATAAACATTCTCTTGCACAAGAACTAAATACGGATGAAAAACATTCTCTTCATTGTGCTATATTACTTTTGCAAGAGTTTAGTAGACCAAGTGAGACATCATGAGGGAAGGACATTCTCATTTTTTTTCTAAGGGAGTGACCTCTGCTACAGTGTTATGACAGACTTGTTTATTAGCTTTATTAAAGTTTGGTTTGGCATGTAGCGTTCTGGTTTCATCACTTGGCAGCCTTTATTTGTTCTTTGAAATGAGATGAATTTTTGGTCTTGCAACAAGTTTTATTTCTTCCTTAGTCTTACTAGTATGTTAATAAAATGTGTCTGTGTGTTTGTTTCATTTTAAAGTATGATCTATTTTTTCAGTGAGTTGTTCCATGCCCCTTTCACTCAAAACGCACTCATAAGCACACTTTTTTTTTTTACAAAAAATTATGTATATATAAAACAAGCAACATTATTTCTTTAATTAATTATTATTTTATGTGCATTTGTAAGCAGTACTCTGGCTAGGTATACATTCTTTCTGTCATGGGTGAACTAAAGGCGCTGTCTGCTTAAATGACCTACTTCAAGTCATGTAGCATGCAAGGTGTCGATCGTCTAGTCAGCACACAATACATGAGACTTTGCGGATTCTGTTCAAGCAACTTTATTGTGTACAAACACATCAGGATTGAGGCTTAATACTTTAACTTAGGTAAACTTATAAACAAACTAGCTATTACATTCATACATGTTCATTGTCTGGCTGCACTCTCAAAATGGCACTGAGTATAGCATGTGCTCGCTATTTATGCACATTCTGTCCTTGAAACACTTCTTAAAGACAAAGCACACACACTCTGTTCTATATCCTCCCTCTTTGAGAAATGAGTCATGAAATGTTGAAAACATTGATTGACATGCAATCAATATAAATAATTCTTGGTCATTATACAGAACTAAATATACATATATACAATTAAGTCCAGGTCACTGTGTATTTCACACTAGGTCTGGAAATATGACCAATTTGTGTAACATAGAAATGAGAATCAGATTTAGCAAATGGGACTGTCTCTGCAGAATGTTCAACTTTCAGGACATCAGGAACATCATCAGGAATGGAAGTAGAAGTTAAGACACTTTCTGGAACAGGAATATTGTTGTCTAGGTTGCTCTGAGATCTAGAGTCTGTATTACAGGAACAATACTGCTATATCGATTCTGATACAGGAAGAAGATGTCTGTGATTTCTCCTGTACTCCATACCCTCAGATTCTACAAAGCAGGATCTCAGCTCTGTACATATACCTGTAACTTGACCAATCCAGTCGAAATCTTTTACCATTTGTAACCTCACTGTCTCTCCTTCTTTCAATGGGTGAAGAAATCTGCTTGATTTGTCAAAGCTGGATGTCTGGAAACAATGCTTTCTGAATAATTGGGCTGCAATTGTTTTGTTGTTCTTAGCTTTAGGCCTCAACAAACTGGAACTGATAAGCAATGTAGTTCTGGTTTGCCTGGATAGAAGTCTCTGAGCAGGCGAGCCAAGTATATCATCATGGGTTATGTTTCTGAGATTAACTAATTCAAATAGACATCAGTATTATCATGCTTTATCATGCTTTAACCTCTCAAGTAATTGCTTTGCACTCTGCACTGCACGTTCAGCTAGTCCATCTGACTGTGGATATTCTGGACTGCTAGTAACATGTACAAAGTCCTATTCTCTTGCAAATGTCTGAAATAACTGACTAGTAAATTGAGTACCATTGTCAGAAATAACTTTGTGTGGACTACCATGGACAGAGAAATGACGTTTCAACTTAGTAATAACAGCAGTAGAAGTTAGGTTAGGTAGTAAAGCATGAACCAAAAAATAACCAGCAGATAGTGGAAGCCATAAAAAATATATATTAATTCACTTGAGTCAAGACATCAATATACAAAAAATTACAAACCGGTTTTGGCTTATAATTAACTAAGCCTTCATCATCAATTTACACCGATGAAGGCTTAGTTAATTATAAGCCGAAACCGTTTTTTAATTTTTGTATATTGATGTCTTGACGCAAGTGAATTAATACATATTTTTATGGCTTCCACTATCTGCTGGTTATTTTTTGGTTCATGTTGGTATTTTGGGACCTTGCAGATGCCTTACTTGCAGGAATCCATTTTGG
Organism: Protopterus annectens; assembly: GCF_019279795.1. NCBI lineage: Eukaryota > Metazoa > Chordata > Ceratodontiformes > Protopteridae > Protopterus > Protopterus annectens. The sequence continues at coordinate 471,802,774 of NC_056738.1, forward strand.
GCTAGGTAGTAAAGCAATCTCAAACCAGTTTGAACAAGAGGCTACCAATACCAAGTAATGCTGATTGTTCCACTCGAATATGTCAGTGGCTACTGTTGACCAAGGTAGTTCCGGAACTTGACTTAGCTGAAGTGGTTCTCTTTGCAAATGAAGTTTAGTACTATTACACACTGAACAAGAGGAAAGTACTTTATCAATGTCTTTTACTAGAGAAGGCCAAAATGCCAGTCCTCCCGCCCTTCTTTTGGTAGATTCGGAACCTGGGTGACCACAATGCAAAATCTGGATATGCTCAAGTTACAAAGGAAGCAGGAACAATTATAGGACCTTTGAAAATAATGCCATCTTCCATCAACATCTCATCTCTGTAGGGAAAATAAGTTTGCAGTTTAGGTGGTACACTTGATTGTTTTGATGGGTATCCAACAATGATGTAGTGGTTGAGCTTTTGCAAAATTGGATCAGTCTTTGTATGATCTCTCAGCTCATCAAGTGGTAGAAAAATTATGCAGTTCTATGACATAAAAGTAAAAATTCTCTTCATGAAGCTGTTCCGTTGTAGTTCTGGGCAATATGGATAAGGTATCAACCAGATAAAGAAGTTTGCCTTTTATATAGACCATTTTGAAGCTGTACTTTTGCAATTTGAGCATCATTCTTTGTAATCTCGCTGGAGCAAAATCATAGGCTTCTTTCAAATAGTAACTAGAGGTTGGTGATCAGTTTCAATCTGAATAGCTCGATCATAAATATAATTATGAAACTTGGAATACGCAAACACTATTGCCAAAAGTTCTTTCTCAATTTGAGCATACTGCATTTCAGTTTGGGTAATAGTTCTTGATGCATAGGCTACTGGTCTGCCTTCTTTATGAATGACTGCACCAAAACCAAATTGTGAATGTTAGAAAAATATGTATTAATGTATATGTTTAGTGCTTATTAAGAAATAAGAAAGATATAATGCATTTTATTCTATTAATGTTATGACAAGAAAAATGAATTCATATGAAACTGCAAGAAGCTTTTGGAAACTGCAGTGTGCCTTTTTGCAAGTTGGTCTCTGACCCCAGCAGCTGCTAGCTCAGCAAGAATTAATGTTTATGCTTCTCACAAGTGATTATCTGCTGGGTCAGGAAATTAAATGTGTGAAATAATGAGAATCTTCTGCTCTTTCCTGTTTGAGCAATCAACCTTGTATATGTTGCTAGATAACACACCATCTGCAAGGAAGAAGTGATACATGTAACAAAAGAAATATATTGAGAACTGTATCTACTATTATGTTCGAATTAACTTAGAACCTTGAGTGGAAACTTTTGTAAAAGGGTATTGTAATTAACCAGGTGGCTAGCTAGGCCACGTTGTTTACTAGAAAAACTTTTTAAGCAAAATGTAGTATCAGCATTTTAGATGAATAGAATATTGTAAGCTAAAGTGATGTAAAACCCCTTGTGACTGACTACGTCAGCCTGGAGGGTTAATACTAGTAAGAAATACTATAAAAGTTGTGTTCTTCCTGTTTCATTCAGACAAAATTCTGTACTTGTATGTGTTTTGCCTCCTGGTGTACACTAGTAAAGAACCTGAACCTGAACCTGAACCTCCTGTGTATTGATCTTTTTAGTACAGTGTTTTCCATTTAACAGTGAAGCATCACAGGAAAGAGTTACTGGCTTATTAACATCATAGTATTTTAATGTAGGTGGAGTGGCAATTTTCCACTTAAGGTCTTCAAATACTTTCTGGTGCTGTTCTAACCAGACCATGTAACATTTTTGCATGTCAACTCTCTCAAAGGTACTGTCAAATCACTGAAGTCTGGTATAAACTTGCCTAAAAAGTTGACCATACCAAGAAAATGTTGTAGATCTTGAACATTATCTGGTGCTGAAATCTTGAGAATGCTGCTTGTTTAGTTGGGTCTGGTTCCAAGCCAGTACTAGTAAATAAATGACCAACATATGTAACTTCTGGAAGTCTGAATTTGTACTTCAGAGGATTGAGATTTAAGTTCACTTCACGTGCTCTGTCTAGAACTTTCTTAAGGTTCCTGTCATGCTCTGCTTCACCACTGACTCCAACTAATAAATCATCTTCTATTATGGCACAGGGATAACCTGGAAAAATTTGCTCCATTGCACTCTGAAAGACTTCACTTGCAGAATTTATCCCAAATGGCATTCTCAGGAATCTATATCTGCCAAATGGGGTACTGAAAGTAGTTAGTAATGAGGATTTGCGATCAAGCATCACTTGCCAAAATTAATTTTTTTGACTTCGGTGAAATTGGAACAAGGATATGTACTTATCTGATGAACTTATTTGGTAAAATAAATCAAATTCATTCTCTAACTGTCTCCAAGACCCAATAATGACTGCACCAGTCTTCAAACTACATAGAATAACAAGCTGTAACAGTTCCTAGCCAAATAACATGAAAGCACTATTGAGCCTTCGGTTTGAATTTCTTCACCTCCATAAACAACAAGTTTCACACAAGTGGCCACATCGAGTTGCTCATTAGCTCTCACTTTAGCAAAAGTACCTTCTTTCTTAACATTTCACTTTTAACCGGTGTCTACTCTGAGCCTGGTGGATTTACCATTGATCTGGACAGTATAAAACACTTAATTTCTTATTAACAAATTCACTGGATTAACCTTTTCACCAACTACTGATACACTATCTACATAGAAAGTGGACCTGCAATTCTACTTGATCAGTTTGCTTTTTTGAGTGACCTTTCTTTATAACTGTGTGGTGTTTACTTAATTTACAAAACTTTTGAAAATGATTCAAATTTTTACACTTCTGTCATTGCTGACCAAATGCTAAGCATTTCTCTCTTTTATACCGATGATTGGCACCACAATTATGACAGTTAACAATAAGGTTGGACTTGGCTTTTGTTGACTCATGCTTGTACTGCACTGAACACGGTCCTTTCTTAGAACATGCTGCAAAACTACGTAGTTTCCCCGGCGAACCACCAGGGACTGTGGCTGCCATGTGCTTAGGCCTGCTTTTGATTGCCATGTGTTGCATACTATCTACATTTACTCTAGAGCTCGCTGAAACCATACTCTTATCCCTTACAAGCATACTTGTGTGCCTTTCTATAACTTCATGGATTTGACAAATTTCTATAACTTTGCTCAATGTTAAATCAATGCCAGGAAGCAAAATATTTCTCACTGCAGCACTATTAATACCACACACAAGCCTGTCCTTTATCAACTCATCTTTTAAGTCACCAAGCCAACACATTTTAGCTTTGTTTCTCAGGTCAGTTATATAAGCTGCAAATGTTTCTTCTGGTTTCTGATCTCTTGAGTAAAACAAATGTCTCTGTAATGTAATATTTGTCTGGGGGTTACACATCTCTCTGAATTTGTGCTTCAAACACTCGGGGTCTTCCCTTGATTCAGCCTGTACAACAATATGATGGTTTTCACCTTCTCCTTCATATACTGCTAGCGCATACACAAATGAACACTCTCGTTCAATGGCCTCTGACCCAGCTAGGTGTAGCAAAATAAATGCCCTAGTGCATGCATCTTTGTCGGAATAAGCTGCCTGTATAAAAATATTGTACTCTTGCTCAAATACTCTCCAGTTCTCTGCAATCTTCTAATCAAATACAAGTGGTGCGGGCTTTCAAAATCCATATTAACATATACCATTGAAGGGTTTTGCAATTATGCATGAACATACACACATATACATATTCAAGACATTTATGCCAGTACTTGTAACTATGCCTGATAGCACAACAAGCCTCTGAATAACTGAACTTTGTGAAATAATTCTCCTGGGCACTGTAACACTCTTGAAATCACTGTACTGAAATAAATCACCCCTTATCAGTGTAAGAAACATTTCAAATAACAGCACTGTGTGAATGAACTGGGCAGGAGAAGCTCAGAGTAAGAAACATTTAGAAGTAATTGCACTTTGCGAATAAACAATGCACAGCACACTGAAACTTTCCCAAAATGGCGGTACTTCAATAAGTAACTCTTTAGAGTGCAAGACAATGGCGGCACTTTGCGAATAGATGCACCCAGCACAAGAAACTTTTCAAAATGGCTGTACTTCAACTGTACGTCATGAAATAGTTGCATTTGGCACACTAAGACTCTTCGGAATAAGTGCATAGTAATAAGCACTTTTACACACTTTGAGATACTTTGACTAAATTTAGTTATGCCCTGAATACAATATGAAGTCATAGTTATGCCAAACACAGCACTTTGCCCAAAAAACATACAAGTTGCCTTACTTTATTTATACTTACTGTGCCCTTTTTTGCCCTTATTATATTAGTTTTGCTCATTTAATCTCTTTTCATGACCATTGTAATTTTCTTGTGCCCATTTTACTCTAAACATGCCCATTTTGCTTTAAACATACTTGTTTTGCACTTTCAAGGTAATTTCTGACCCTTTATGAGCATTTTTGACAATTGTTTTATCGAATAACTTAATCTTAAACAGTTCGCTTAATCAATAAACCTTTTGTGCCTTTCGCTTGTTTAATAATGCGGTTTATGCCCTTGTAATGTTCTGTTTCATCTTTTTTATAAAATAAACTGTTATGAAATTTTTCATTACCTTTGGTGCTCTTCTGGTTCCTTTTCATGCTTGTTTCTCTTAGTTTACCTTCACTGTTATCTCTGCACCTTGTGGCTCTGAATATTAGTCTCTGGCATCCCGCTTCTGACTCCATGTCACTTGTCTAGTCAGGACACAATAGATGAGACTTTGTGGATTCTATTCAAGCTGCTTTATTATGTACAAACACATCAGGATTGAGGCTTAATACTTTAACTTAGGTAAACGTATAAACAAACTTACTATTACACTCATACATGTTCGCTGTCTGGCTACACTCTCAAAATTGCACAGAGTATAGCACATGCTACGTACGTTCAGTCCTTGAAATGCTTCTTAAAGACACAGCACACGCACTCTGTTCTACACAAGGTGAGACTGAAAGACTCACACCCAAAAACTAAAGGATGAAGATTGCTAGCAAATTATAGCCATAATCCTCTGAGCAGTTCTGAGAGGATTTAGTGTCATTTGATTATAACGCCATTTAGTTTTCCAACATCGACAATGATCACACTAATGATAAAGAATATTAGGTAACCCAAAGAACTAACCCCATGCAATTGTGTACCACATTTTGTACTAAGCAGACCGTTGATATTTGAGTTACTGTCCATCAGAAAAGAATTGCCTGTGAGAACCACTGCACTGCAATAAATACATTTTTTTCCTGAGATACAAAATATAACCATCAGGCAACATGCCTCCACCATCATGTTTGGACTTCTACCATGCATTTTGAAAACTACATCAAAAAGCCTCCTAAACTATATTTAGAATACCACATCAAAAATAATGAGAAGTCTCCAAAAATTACATTTTTTTTGCTAAAAATAATTGAATTAAAAGGATGGTATCATTTCTCAAAACTCAGTCCAATAGCCATTCTGCATGAGGTCTTGAAACAAGTTCAACAAGACAGTTGCAGATTGTCCATCTATGAGTGTGCTATAGAAGAATAGTCCGATTTTGACTTAACTTCAGTCTGGGAACTTTTGTGGGGCTTATGGGAGATTTTCAAATGTGAAAATATGGAAATTTATACTTTGTCAAAGATCACCTCATTGAATAACTGATTCAGTAAGGCTAGCAGCCCATCAAGTCAACATCCCCTTCAATGAAAAGTAAATTATTTGGAAATATACAAAGCACAGACATACAAACAATTATTCAGAGCTTTTCATTTGAAAACTTAACCTAATTCTAACATTTAAATTTAGCTCCAAATGGACCCCATTTCTAGACCTAAAACCACTCAGTTCTACAAATACAATGAAAGGCATTCAGTTCTATAGTATTATATTTACTGTGAAATTAATTCAAACCAAATGTGTCCAAAACTGTCTTGATGAAATGATATTCAATTAAATAAATAACTGTAAACTAAAACTGACTTTAAAGGTTGTCTCAATATACAATGGAGAAATATCATCTGTGATGACAATGAAAGTGGTTTGCTTAGTGGCATATGTGCAGTACAGCCAGACTGGCAGAAGAGTGGAGTCAGTAATGACCAAATCTTCCATCTTGGGGATGTACATAATTTTTTTTACTCTGTCGGACATCTTCAGAATTGTTTGGATGACTTGCTGCATCCAAGGTATTCCAATGAGAAGTGTGCATGTGGAGGTACCATATCTGCAGAACATTTCCAGCATACCACTCAGGTGCCACAAATTCTATAGCTATCTGTCCAGAGGCTGTATTTGGTCCAGCAGAAGTGATGCCTGTGTGGTATAGTGAAGATCATGAGTCTGAATCCCAAATGAGAGGTGATATTATGTTTTTACTTTGATGATTCTAATATTGTTTAAACAGAGAGCTTTCTGTGTGTGTCTGTGTGTGTTTGTGTGTGTGTGTGTGTGTGTGTGTGTGTGTGTGTGTGTGTGTGTGTGTGTGTGTGTTTATAATTTAATTTTTTGCTAAATATTTTTGGAACATTTGGTAGTACTGCTTGAATCACTTCTTGGCATGAGCAGTATATGTATTCTGTATCTTTTTCTAGCATATTTCATATATGTAATAGGAAAAAGTGTAAAACGTTTGGTGCAAAACATCTGAAAAATAGAATGAAGAATGGTTGTGAAAATATGTTTCCCTGTGAAATTGTTTCCTATCTAGAGTTGAGAACTTTTATTTGAAATAGGCTTTTGGAGTACTATACTTCTCAAATATATTGTGGGCTTTTGTAATCATAGTTTCAAGAACTTCCAAGTTGAATACAGGTGAACACCTATTATTGTAGGTGGCTTATGATTTAGATTAACAGTGTTGATGACAGAAATGTGACCTCTCAGAATTTTCAGTGATGAATATTTCATTTACCTAGAATGCATAATAGTATTTCAATTGACATCGATTTTTTTTATTGCAGTGCTTGCAGTGAGCCATGTGCTGCTTGCGTAAATTTACAAGAATACTTGATTGACTGGCAGTGTAGTTTACATTTGACTGGTCTAGTCATATTCAGACTTGGATATGTGCTACCAAGTAACTCCAATGTTTTCTCTAAGCCCTTCTGACCGACAGTATTTTACAACCATTGTCCAAGACTTCCATACAACCTGTGAAATGTCTTTCAGTGGTTTGGAGTCAGCAAAACACTGCGTGCCACTAAAGCACAAGTTCTTTGCTTTAAAAATTCTTGCTGATATGAAGGCAATAATTTTTTTTCTGATACCAGTATCTCAAAACAGTGAAAAATACAGCTTCAAAAATGTTGCCAGTATTAGCAAGTAATATGATTAAAATCTTACCATAACCTTTGTAATAAGACCTGTTTTTGTTTTTTCTTTATAATAAAGTCAAATTTTCCCAAAATCCTTTGAATTTTTAAGAAAATCTTCAGTATGCTGGCCAACTTAAAACATGTATAATACTGAAAAATACAAAGCTCTACCAATAAAGCATTGATCCATGTGATATTTTTGTTTTTATTGCTGTGTCATGCAATGTTTTCATATTTACCACTGCAGTTTTCATTCTGGGAACTCTAAAGCCTTAATCACATATCTGGAAATGTTCTGTAATGTTTTATTTATTATGTGGAAAGGACATTTCAAAGCTGGGTATGAAATGTAAAGGATACTTAAATCTGGGAAAAGTGTTCATGTTTTCTGTGCTTTGCAGGTACTTTGCTGTTAGTGGGTTATTTTGGAGTATCACAACTACTACTATGCACATTAGAAAAGACACCAGTTTAAAATACATGCAGCATTGTTTGCACTCTGTTTTGGGCACTGAGTTCACTTAGTTATTTGTAATGCAGTTGTTCATTCTCCCAACTTTATCTGTTCATGATGACTGAACAGTCAAGACATCAAGATCTAATCCATCATGTGTATCCGAAGGCCTTTTCATGCATATCCCAAAAAAATGAAATGGGCATGCATTGGCTTTGGGTATAGACTGGCTCAACTTTACTGCCTGTACTGCATCTCTGTTATTTTTGCATCTCTTGCTATAGTTAGTGTAATCCCCCAGGGGTTACTGTGAAATGGGGAACATCACGTCATTCCTGAAGACAGGCAACTAGGCCAAAAACACATGCTTCATCCTTCTTCCAAGTAGCAGACTTGCTACTTGCACAATATTTGGTGAAATTTAGGTTAAGTACCAGACTACTAGGAAAAAAGAAACACTGCTTATAAGCTGTACCTTTAGGAAGTGTGTTAAATCTTATTTAGTTCAATGAAGTTGTTGTTAACTATTTAAAAATATTTGCTTTTTCTCTGAAAATGAGGTTGGAGAAAGCATTGTTATAGCGGATAGGTTGTGGTTAAATGGATTATTCTAAATAATCTAATAATAAATTAGGAAGGTGTGGGGTCCCTCAAAGTTTAACTGTAGCCTCCATTTTACAGTTACTGTTTATCTACTTGATTTTTTTGTAAATTAGTGTAACCATAACTGTACAATATACCCAACAATATCCTTCATTTGTAAGGGTACGATTTTATTGAAAATTAGTAAGCTAGTATTGTGACCTTTGCCAGTAGTATTACAGGTATTGTTAATGTACACATTTTTACAGGGTCCTACCAGTATTTATGTTTGTGTAGTTTTAATAAGCCCACAAATAAGATGTGTAGCATGTGCAGGCTTGTTGTTTTATTTAAAAACATCTGGAGATGGATTTAAAATTTTGGTTAACTTGAAAGTTAATTATGCTGTTTCAGTAAATGTTGGTTGGAAGGCATTAACCCATGCATGACTACAGCAAGATCAAAGTGAATTACAGGAGGGCTGTTGTGCTGTATCAACTGAAACAGTTCCTGAGAGAAAATAATATGATCCAAGCAGGTATGGACGTGTCATTGAATTACTGATTAATTTTTAAACTTGATTTGGTGATTCACACTACTCATTTCCATTGCAAAAGACTTATAAGACAGAATGCCTTTTTTAGGCAGTGTCTCAAGGACAAACTTCCTGATGTTAAGACTCCATCTAAAAACAACCTCCAGTTTTTGCTGCTAAATGAACAAACTAGCGAAAAAAAACAACCGACTTCACAAAAATTCAAATGAGTCACTGAAACGAGCTACGTTCCCAAGAATTTATTAAGCAATTCACTTTAAATCCACTGCTTTTCGTCTCACCAAATAGTGAGATTTCATCAGATAAAAAACAAAGTGAGCAATCAAGTTTAAATAATAAATATACACTAAATGCAGACATTCAATTGGTTGATGAGTTACTCACAATAAAACCCCTTCCTCAGCTTAAATTAATACAACTACAAATAAAAATACTGTTATATAAAACATTAATAATTTATGTATACATATATATATATCTACAAATATTCAAAAATATATGCACTAAATACATTTATAATTATAGATCTATATTAACAACCTAAAAAAACTAATAGGCAAATTCTACACATTTCATGGCTTATCTAATTAAACTGTTTAATGTTAAAATGCATAAAATAGAAAGTACATTGTTTAAACCTGGGTAATGACAAGCATCCAGGCGTAGTTGCCAAAACAACTCTAATCTTTCAAGTAACAAACCAGATGGGCCACCCCTCATGTCTGTAGATATCATATCTATTCCTCTAAACTTGAATTCATGGTTAGGGTGGTCTCTGGTATGTCTGGCCAAAGCATTTTTATACTTGTTTTTACTTATACAGTACTGGTGCTTGTAAATACATTCCTGCAGTCTCCTATCGATCTTACCAATGTAGAAAGCGGGACAATGTGTACACTTGGCCAGATAAACCACCTGTTTGGTTTGGCAATCAATTTTACACCTCATGCTATATTTTTTCTCACCTAGAAGGAAAGTAGACCCAATATCCATATATTTACAGAATCTACATGTTACAATTGAGCATACCTTTCCTAGTAGTTAATAAACTGTTGGTACCGTCCAAGATTTGTTTAAGGTTAGCCCCCTTTCTCTACACAATCCTAGGGCTATAAGAAATTTCTCCCTAAGGGATATATCCTGGGTTATCAGGCTCCAGTTCTTAATGATAATGGAATTTATACTAAAAGCATCCGTACTAAAGGTAAAGATAAAATTGTGGGGATTTGGGCTTACACTTTGTGTTTGTGCAAAAATATCAACCATGGCATTTATTCAGGATCTGTCTGTAATATCATTTTTCTCTCTTAACCCGAACTTCATTTTTCAATTCTAATAATAATTTATGGGGGTAACCCCTCTGTCACTTTATTCTGTTTCATACAGACTACTCAGAGGCAATCTTTGCCTTGCATATAAGTCAGTCTTTGACCCTGCTTTATTGGAAATGCTTCATATCTGGAAGTCAAATGGTACACAGGTTACTCACTCTAAAGACCTTAACCTGGTATGTGACATTAATAGAACTTGCTGGAGGGAAAGATTTGTCTCCCAGAGGTTACAACACCTTTGGAATGGACTCTCACTTCATGTCAGACAGGACACCTCATTGGCCCTTGTCAGTCACAATCTGGACAATTGGATGGGTAACCATCAATTCACCACAGGGGTTTTACCTGTGCCCCTCTTGAACAGGGGCAATTGGTGCTGCTCTTGGAAATAAGGGTAGCACTTGGTTAGGCTTGTAAGGGCTCTAGGGCCATTAGTCTAGTAACTTCCTATGATCCTATGATACTTATTTAAATACTGTAATCAGTGGTGAACAGTCAGGCCTGGTTTGTTAAAGTACTTGATATCACAGAGGCCTTTGTTGTTTTTAATGTTTAGTCATTTATTCAGATCTGATTCTTACAAACTTATCCTTTTGTTAACTGGGTTAGTCCCACTTTTCAGGAGAGACCTGTGGTGATGTTTATACTACTAGGGGAAATTTGGCTAAAGCATCAGGGAACTTCCCCTACTCATCATTGTTGTGAGTGAGAACCATTTTGGAGAAGCACTTCCTGTTTCCATTCCAAGTGCAGAGGCAGCCTGAAGAAATATGGAGGCAACTGGAAAGAAAAGGAGATGATGGAGTAGTGAAAGAAATGAAGGAGAAAGCAAATATCGAGATCGGACAATGTGTGCAGGATTCTTTGGAAATCTTTCAAAGAAACCTGTTTGGCGGAGATGAGTCAGCAAATGATGGATGTATAATTATAACCCTCCAGTTGGGAGGTTTGTGGGATGATTTACTTAAAGAAATGATGGTGCAGAGTGAGCTAGAAAATGAAGGAGATGTTTCCGGGGTGGGGGGGGGGGCATTATGGAGAAAATACAAAAGAAGGATGCAGAGATACTCCTAAAGATTAGTGGTAAGATGGACAAGAAAATATATGCAAAGAAAGTAAAAGAAGGCAAAACTGGAGTAGCAGAAAAGAAGGTAGATGAAAATGAAAAACATAAGGATTTAAAGTAAAAAAAACAAAGAAATGGCAAGTATGAAGTGTGGGACAATTTAATAGCTCATTTGGGTGTAAAAGCACATTATGTAAGAGCATTTATTCTTATTAACAAAAGAGACAGTTTGTGACATATTTGAGACTGTTTTTTCAATGGAAATTTTTCTTGGAGGATATGAAAATCAAGAAAGACTGTTACCTATAGAATCTTTATGTGATAAACACACAACAGAAAACAAAAAAAAAGATACATGTACAATTTTGAACAGAGGTAGAAAGACAGACTTTAAAAGGACATTTGAAAGCTTTATGTAAAGAAGTACTGGACATTACAAAAGTTTTTGACTAAAGGGGTTATGGATTGGTGGCTGGGATTTTAATAGTGTGCTAAAAATAGAAAGATAAATAAATAAATAAATATACACACACACACATATATATATATATATATATATATATATATATATATATATATGTATATATATATATATATATATATATATATATATATATATATATATATATTAGGGGTGTACCGGATATTCGCTTTGTATTTGTTTAGGTTCCGAACAGCAGGCCGAATAGTCTATTCATATTCGACCAAATAGTGGCACTCAGACCGAATACAAATAGTGGTCATGTGTCCGCGTATCTTCGTTTATACAGTCCTGTACGTGAGTAAGCTCACTGAAGCAACCAGTCTGTAGCTGTAATGGCAGCATGGTCCGTGTCAACTGGTGGGCCATCCGTAACGTAGTTGTATCAGTAAGATTTTACCTACTTTAACGTGGAATCAAAGGGATGCTGTGAAAAAAAAAAAAAAGCTGTGGTGGAATGTATTGAAGGAAGGTGGCTGGCATCATGTTAGATTTTTTATGCTTGTGCATGCTAGGCCGTGATTGTACCAGTGAGCTTATTGACGTACAGGACAGTCATCAGCACGTTATTGACACTGTGTTACTTTGTAGCCTATTTTTGTATGATCGTATTATAGCCGTAACTTAAGTGAAGATTACATGAGGGTAGTTCACTGATGGATAAGCGAAGTCCAGTTTGGAATTATTTCAAATTACGTGATGACGAAACGAAAGCAATGTGCCAGTTGTGCAAAGCAGTCATCTCTGACAGTGGTGGATCAGCAAAGTCATTTACAACATCTCCACTAAATAATCATTTATTTTATAAGCATCCTGAGGAATACAATGAAGTCAAAAGCAAAAAGAAAGCCAGGGACTAAGACAACATACTGAACTTTAATAAAATAATAAATAAAAATTAAATAAAATAAGAATGCACAGTACGATGAAGTAATTTTCATCTAGTCCGTGATGTCTTAGTATCTGGGTTTGTTTTTGTTTTTGTGTTCATCTGTTTGTTGCCTATCTGCTTCGTGGAATACAAAGAAGTTGTCATGGGCGCCGGAAGCTGTTGAAGACTAGGGGTGGGTGTTGGGTGAGAGGGGCACTTAGTGATCTAAAAAGGGCAATTTTTTATAACTATTTACTACCACAACATAAGTTCACTTGGAGGACTTTTTAAGCTTAGCCAATTCCCTTTTGGTGCTTGATTCTTGAATTAACATTTTCTGATTGGTCTTACCTATCCCATGGCTGATAATTGTATATTAGCCCTAGTAAGAATAACTGATCATTCCATAGATAATTTGGACCCATATAAGGGATGCAGCATTTAGGAACTGCCTCTATCCATTAGTGGCATGAGGGGCAATCCTGGAGTACATTTTCCCATACCCATCGTTAGATCCAAGTTGCATTTGAATATGGATGGATGAGCTTTGTTTTATTTTTATGGATAGTCTATTCTGGAACAGTGGTAGCCTCTGTGGTATATATGCATCTCTCCACAACATTTAGTTTAGATAGCTGGACTGTATTTCCGATGTCATTTGACTTGCTGATGTTCAGTAGGTCCATCTGTATTAGGTCGGAGGATGCCTTGTATGCCAGACATGTCACCTCTAAGCATTCTGTAGGATACTGAGTATAGTAATAAATCTTTGAGGTGGTCCATGCAAGACCTATTGTTTAGGACCTGTATCCTTTTAAGTAAGGCATCTCTGAAGGTATTTCAATTGATGCATGGGGCTGGACAGATACATGCCAAAGTGGGCATTATACAAAATGATTGACCTAATGAGAGCTTTGTAAAGGGGGACAGCAACATCTCTAGATCTAGTCACAGACAATTTAAGCTGTGCAGTATAGAAAGGCTTTCTTATGACTTTGGGCACATGTTGGTCAAATGTTAGGTCACTGTACACACAAGTTCCCAAATGCCAAACAATTGGGTCAGTTCTCAGAGGGCATTGTCATGATTTTGACACCAGTTATTGTTTGGGACAAACCTTCCCACATGATGGTTAAGTCATTTGGGGATTCAACAACTGCTCCTAGCTTGCAGTCATCTCAAACTTAGCCAGCCAAAGCCCTTTGATATTTCCTTTTACTTTTGAGATGTATATGCCAAACAGAAAAAGTCTCAGCACCAAACCCTGGGGGACTCCATTGGTGACTGGTCTCTTCCCCTAGTTTGATCTCCTACATCCTGTGAGCAAGTTGGCAATCCAGCTAGTGAAGCAAGTGTTTGCTCCTCCTACATTATTCATCTTTTGTACTACACCGGAGTAGGGGATTGTGTCAAAAGGCTTGGCCTTGGCAAGGCAATGTGGTGTGAACTGTTTTACCTTCATCCATTGCTTTGGTAACAAGAGTAAAGCTTAAAATTTGCCCATGATTTTGAGCCCTTTATGCTTTCCTGTGGGCTGTTTTCAAACGCATTTTTAGGGTCATGCATACATGTATGCATTCTTTGATTCACCTTCCTGATTGCATTAAATTATATTACTTGTATAATACAGCACCAGTTGTTATATTGTGTTTTTAATTTGCAGTTTTGAACAGTCTTCTAGTAAGCAATGAAACAAAATGTATGAACCAATGACAAAACTACCCATTTCAGAAAATTTCAACCATAAAAGGCCACTCAAACTTCTGTCATTACAATCCACCACTATCCGTAAATATGCAAAATCTCTGCAGAAGTAAGTAATCTAAATAATTCCACATTAAAGGGATCTCTAACTAATGAGGAGGTTGCTGCTAGGAAACAACTTTCAGTATCAGCAATCCCTCTAACTGTGTCCCAATCCAACTAAATTTCTTCATTTCACAGCAGAAGAAATCTGGAAAAAGCCAAAGGCCCAAAACCAGGCACACATTTTAAATATTGCTTGTATAATCTTAGAAGTTGCTAAAATAAATAGTGTTTTGTGTTATCATGTGTTTCCAAAAAAAAAAAAAAAAAAAAAACTTAAAGGGCTACCATTATTTAGAGAATTCCATTCTCCAGAAAACCACAGATTTTAAGAGGAACAGACTAAACCCCCTGGATCACAAGTGGTGGTGTGGGTAGCAAATGCAGGCTCGTGTACCTAAGGTATAGGGTTTGATTCCAAGTAGTTCTAATCTCCAGCCCTAAATAACTGGGGAATTTTGCTTACACACACACACACACACACACACACACACACACACACACACACACACACACACACACACACACACACACACACACACCTCAATTAATGAAAATGCTAAGTAACTGTTTCTCTTTCATTATGTGAGCCATGGTGACTAGTACAATCAAATCTCTAAGTACAATCATTTTGACTAGTACAACCTTTTTCTACTTGTGGAATCATTTTGCAGAAGGTGACCTAAATAAGTATATACATTATTTATGCTGTACCTTCAAAACCTACTGATATACATTTTGTGATTGTATACATACCCAAGAGGGCAGAGACCCTAGAGGATTATGGTTATTAACATATCCCAGTTTTATGCATTGCAGTATTAACTTTATCAAGATATTGGGATACCTTTTCAGAAGTTGATTTCTTTTATTTACTTTTGAAATCTTAAATACTGAGAAGTGAATTAAATAATACAAAGGAATGAGTTCAAGGTTTATACTCCTCAATAGCACTCTCCAACAGGAACCTTGATGAGTGGATGGGAAACGGGAAAATTTGCCCCGGGTATCACTTCAGTAGCTCTGCTAGACAGAGGCTCAGGGAATTAATCTGAGAGGGTGTCAAAAAGCCAACACATTCTGATTAGGCTTACAAATGCCCTCGGGCAGATAGCCTAGTGCCTACCTATGAACCTATAACTGTTAATTTTGTTCCTTAGGTACAGAAAAAGGAAGAACACACAGCTTTTAAACATGAGCAATAATTTTAAGGAACAGAAAGAGAAAAATGTATATAATGGTCAGAAATGATGAACAAGTATTATAATTCTTAATAGAAGAAATGAAGCATAACAAAATATTAAAAATAATAAGCCATACTTACTCATAAAAATAGTTTAAAAGTTGCTAAAGTTAACTAAAAACTTCCATCAATATCCATCTTTGGCAGCTGCCTTATCTAGAACCTAAAACTTCAGCTGAGACTGACTGAAATAAAATTCACTTCACTGGCCAATCTTAGCTTCCAGTCTAGTGTTGGAAATACACACTCGCGCAAACACACTCACACACACACACACACACACACACACACACACACACACACACACACACACACACACACACACACACACACACACACACAAGCAAAAATGGACCTGCTCTAACGTTTCTGCATAACGGCTCTGTATAAGCAAAACAGAGAAAAAACGGACCTGCTCTGCATAACTCAAAAAAAAAAGCATTACGGCTCTGCATAAGCATAAGGGAGCATGGGGGGAACAGATAAAATCTCTCCTTATCTCAGCCTAAACGGAGCTTCCTTCTACTGGTGAAACACATACAATCTCACACACAGCTTCCTACCAGCATAACGAAGCAAAAGTGGACCTGCTCTGCATAACTCAACAAAGAAAGCATAACGGAGCATGGAAGAAACAGATAAAATCTCTCCTTACCTCAGCCTAAATGGAGCTTCCTTCTACTGGTGAAACACATAAAATCTCTCTCAGTAGTGTGATCAGAAATACAGCAGCAGGTTCCGCGCACTTTTCTGTTTGAATTTATGTCTCTGCCTATAGGTCAGTTGTAAAAATGGGGGGCACTCCCTCCCCCTCGCTCTATGGTTCCGGCGCCTATGGAAGTCGTTAACAAGAAGAAAGCAGCAACAGCAAGGTGACTGACAAGGTTCAGTAAACACTGAGCGACATGATTGGCAAGAAAAAAACATGGTCCATTGATAGTCCTGAGGCGAACAAAATATATCGTGCCGTCACAAAAATGATTGCCATTGACATCCAGCCATACTCAATTGTTGATGATAGAGGTTTTAACGAATTGATTGGTGTACTTGAGCCTAGATACGTGCAACCAAGCTGCAAATACTTTACTTTAAAAATCATACCAGAGATGTACAACACAGTGCGGGGCCATGTCCAGACTGCTATCAGTGAAGCAGAATTTCTCTGTCCAACCACAGACACATGGACAGCACAGACAACAACAGAATCTTTCATGAGCTTAACTGTACTTTGGATTGATGACACATTTGCACACAGATCCGCCGTCCTTCATTGTCAAAAATTTGATGGACAGCACACTGGGTCTCGACTAGCTGATGTTCTACTTGACATGATGAATCTCTGGAATATTGACAAATAACGTGTCGACTTAGTTTTATGTGATGGAGGTGACAACATGGTCAAAGTGTTACGGGATGCAGATTTGCCCAGTGTCAGTTGTTTTGCCCACACTCTGCAGCTGGCTCTGAATGATGCAATTCTGACAAAGCCATCTGTTGCTGACTTGATAACACTGTCACAGAAGATTGCAGGACATTTTTGACACTCTTCAAGTGCTACCTCATGCCTTCATGCCATCCAAGAAGAACTCGGTGTACCAAAACATCAGCTTCATTAGGATGTTGTCACCAGGTGGAATTAAACGTATCAGATGTCAGATCGGTTGTTGGAACAAATCAGAGGTGTGTCTGTGTACGTTGCTGAATGTGATGACAAATCCAGCAAGGCGCTGTCCCTGATGACAAACCAGTGGGCTTTAGCTGCAAGAATTGTTGCAATTCTTCAGCTGTTTAAACAACTAATGCATGAAATAGCTGCAACAATTCCTGTTTTTCAATAATCCTACCAGCTGTTTAGGCTGTGTTGCTGTATCTGCAGAAAGACGTAGCTGATAATGGAATCAAAAAGACAGTCAGCAAATTGATAACATCCTTACCAAGGATATTTTATGACTTGTATGAAAATGGCATTTACACAGTTTCGGCCGGCTTAGATCCATGCTTCAAGGTGCATTTACTGACACCTGTGCAGCAGGTAAAAGCCAAAACAGACATTGGCATTGCAACATTATTGTGTCAGCCAACATAAATTCAGCCTACAAATCAGCCATCTGAAGTTGTTTCTGAAATGACTGAAGTGAATGAACAACCACCAACAAAAAGACAAAGACAGCAGCAGAAGACTTTTGGTCATCTTGGGATCAGTTGCAGCCTGTTCGGGCACTAAACAGTGATAATTCTATCTCCATAGAAACAGAACTGAACAACTTTCTGACAGAGCCCTGTGTTCTGAGAAACACTGACTCACTGAATTGGTGGAAAATGAACATGTCCAGATTTCCAACATTGTGATATGGCTAAACGCTATCTTTCTGCACCACATACAAGCATGCCAAGTGAACGTCTTTTTAATACAGTTGGTGATATCTTCAGTGAAACAAAAAACTGTCTTAATGGTGACAACATAGAACGATTGGTGTTTTTGAAAGCTAATGCAGTATTCCGGAGTTAAATGTACATCAGTAAAACGTTTGACAGCTACTTGGTAACATCAGTAAAAAGCTTTGACAGCTATTGGTTGTGGCTCCGTTTTGTTTTTTAGTTTATATTTTTTTGTTTTTATGGTGAGTTAAATATATGTATATGTGCCATAACAATTTCTTACTTTTAGCCCTCATCATAGTTCACAGACAGCAGAACACAGCACAGAACAGTTTGCAAAACTTGACATTGTTTAACTATTTTGTTTAGTGCTAGGTTTTAGTGCTTAGTTTACCTCATGACTTGACTAAAACAACTATTCGTATCTGACAGAATAGTTGGTACAACTATTTGTATTCGGCCGAATACTGTTAACCCCTATTCGATACAGCCCTAATATATATATATATATATATATATATATATATATATATATATATATATATATATATATATATATATATATATATATATATATATATATATATATATATATATATATATATATATATATATCTATATCAAGCATGATAAATGTGGATGGGAATGGGGTGTTGTAAAACACTGGGGACAACCCAAAACATGTTTTTTTTTTTTTTTTTTGTGGAAAAGGACATTTGATAAGCAACTGTGACAAAAGAAAATGTTATATTTTGTGGGTAAATGGGACATGATGTAAAAAAAAAAAAAAGTATAATGTTATAAATGTAGCAAAACTGGACATTTATGGATGGGCTGCAAAGATGAAAATAACAATAAGGAAAAACAAAGAGAGGACATTTTAGAAGTAGTAGAAATAGAAGAAAAATTAGATGAGAAAAATAATAAAGAGGACATAGAAGAAGGTTCTGAAATAAGTGATGAAGAAGACATAAACTGGCAGGTAGCAAAAGGGGAAAATAATTCTATTGGTAAAAGCATAAACGACAGAAAATTAAAATTTAAAGGGATAAGTACAAAAGAAAAAAAAAAAGAAAGGAAATGGATGAAAAAGAATCATCATCTCCTTTCAGCTTATCCCTTTAGAGGTCAGCACAGTGGAACAACAGTCCACATAATGATTGGCAGTGGAGTTTTATGGTGTCGAGTTGCCAGCCCGGTGCCCAATCTTCCACAGAAGGCACACACATGCACACACACCTAGGGCCAATTTAGAATGTCCAATCCACCTACAGCATGTCTTTGGGATGTGGGAGTAAATTGGAGCACCCGGTGGAAACCCACGCAATCACAGGGAGGACATGCAGACTCCACACAGAAGGCACCCCAGCCAAGAATGCAACCAGAGAACCTCTTACTGTGAGGCAACAAGACTAACCGCCATACTACTGTGGCCGCCCAAATGGATGAAAAAAGAATAAATACAGCTAAAGCGCGGGGCTTGGCATAATGGTTAATGTGTTTGACTCACAGACACAAAGTACAATGTTTGATTCTCACTTTTGGGAAGGAAATTGGTTAGCCTTAGATTACAGGGGTGTCCAACCTATTGGCTTTCTGGGGCCACATTGAGTGAGCAGAAATGGTCTTGGGGCCGCATATAAAATATATCATATATTTAACTCTTTCGTTGCTCCGGAAGACCACAGTCGACCTCCTGCCTGTACTGTAGGTGCATTTGAACAATGAATAAATGTAATAAATGCCTAATATTTGCCTTAAAATTCTAATTCTCATTCTAATTCTAATTCTCTAATCTAACAGTTAACTCTAACATCTTAGTTAATATATCTGTATATATATATATATATATATATATATATATATATATATATATATATATATATATATTTTTTTTTTTTAACAAATAAACAGATATTCACTATAGCACTAGCATTTCTCACTGGGAAAACCATTCCAGCAGTCCAACTACGTAAAATGTCAACATCAGCAGTCCTACAATACTATAATCCACAAAAATAACCCAACAAATTTGCAATAAAGTAAAGAATTCACATTACTAACTTAATAAAACAATTCTGAATAAGCTACAAGAGGGTCTCACCCAAACAAATAACTGGTGCCAGAAATATGGCCTCAAGCAAAATACCAAAAAATGCATCATTATCCCCTCTGGGGAGAGTGATGTCCGCACAAATTATCACATTAATAACAATGCTGTAAGCACACAATAAGTTGTATGGTACTTGGGCACCCAAGTTGATAGAAACCTGACTTTTGACCACCATGTTGTCTCCGTTGTAAGGAAAGCTTTTTACATGGCCCACTTCATTAGTAAGGGTATCTCATCCAGGGACAAGGAGGTCATAACATCCCTGTATTCTTCTTTTACAAGAGCCATTATTGAGTGCAATGTCCCTTTTGGCATGTGCCTCAGCAAAACACCCTGCCAAAAGAAAGACTACAACCACTTCTGACAAAAAGGTTCAAAGAACTAAGTTCACTTAGTTGTCCAAACAGACTAAAAAGCTTCTTGCTTTCCTCTGTCTCTCACTGGCCCCTATAAATTTCATCATTGGCTTGCTTTCCAGGCTAAGAAAGATCCTGCCTTAAGAGACTTCCTCAACCTCAGAAATAATGGTTAGACTTAAAACGCTCACTACAAAGACCACAGCCTCCACTGCAACATAAACAAGCCACTTTTTATGGACAGGTTCTTGACACAAAAACCTTCAACTTCTGTAAAAAGCTCCTCTCATTATAAAACAATGTAGTTCAGCAACATGATGGCTGGATGAATAGCCATAAATGTAGTCCTTGGGTAAGTGGCATAGCCTTCATCAAACCAGATGGAAAATCCACATACTAACCTTTCCCAGCTGGATGGCCAAGATCTAATATTGGTTTCTCAAGTCTAGTTGCCCAAGAAGAGGGGCATGTTTAACTAAGAATTCCATTTGCAAAATTATATTCAGTATACATATTAAATCTCTCTCTTACACACACACACACACACACACACACACACACACACACACACACACACACACACACACACACACACACACACGCACACACACACACACACAAGCCCCTACTTGTAAAATAGGCAACCTCAGTAATCACATGACACCCACTCACTGAATAAAATTGTCTGGAAGTCAAAATATCTGAAAAAAAAAATCATAATTGAGATGCATTCATCCATGCAATTTCCCACCATTAATAAATCAACAAACAACTGCCCGGCAAAAAGTAAATCAATAAGAAAACCATAAACTCTCTAAGATAATGCTACATACTGGTGTAAACATATAACTTGTGTCAATCCCCAGGTTAATCCATGCCAAAAGATTGTTTCAGAGCTTCAGCTATGTAAAAACAGCTTTCTCCTGAAAACTTAACTCATTGATATTTGCCTTGCTGTAATTATAACTGCAAAAAAAAAATGTTTTTAAGTTTATTCTGTACCTCAATGATTCTCACTGTTACGAGATGTAATCTCTGCCATATTGTATGAGTACTACATCCATGATTTGCTGTCTCTCTCTCATGTATTGTATTATATTGTTTTGTGTTATTTTTAGAGCTTTTCTCCCCAGGCCTCCGCTGAAAATGGACCTGTGTCCAGTCGGACTTTCCTGGTAAACAAATGTAAAATAAAATAAAATAAATAAAAATAAACTTCCCACCAATCTAAAGCCAGTTGACATTCAGACATTTTAATTTGTGCAGAAATTACTCACAGACTGACAGTTTACTGAGCTGTAATGCTGACCTTCGCTTTTGAAAAAACAAATTCCCAGACTTTGTCAATAGCTCAAAGTGTAGAGAGGATTGTTTATTTATTATATATTTATTTATTTTTGGAAAACATCTTTAAAACTGCTAAATTAATTACACACCCAGAAACACAGAAAAGTTATTGTGATATATAAACCACAGACTGCTGCAAGAAATCAAAGTCACATTAGCACTCTATGCTTATGTCCGAACAGATGAATCATACCTGTCAATTCCAAAAGAAGTAATGTAGCTTAATAAGAAGGTTATTTGCAAGGTTACATGGCAGTTTATATTGGAAATAAGCAGAGATATTAAAAAGGTTCTGTTTTTCATAATTATGCCGAAAAGTCTTCCAAGGTAAATACAACTTCTGATTTAATATGGAAACATACCTCTCAACCTTAGAGCAAGAAATCTGGACAAAGCGAAAAATAAAAGTGGGACACAGGCCCAAAAATAGTTATGCATCACAGACACCATTGAAACAACTGTAGCTGCGAACATTATACATCACTTATAATCTTTCTATCCCATTATTGTCAGTTAAACATTATATGGCTCATTCAGTCCTGCCTTTTTTGCATCAAAGAAAACCATGCTTTGAAATGACAAATGCATTAAAAATAATAAATAAAACACATTGCATCAACATCCTGCAACTTCCTATCTGCAAGCAACCACAGAGCTTTCACTGAAACTAGGGCTGCTTGTTTCCCTAGAATGACAGCTCTCCCTAATTAAGTGTAATGGTATACAATCTACCAGTATCTGGACTACCTGAAATAAATTAAATTATGGCCTGTAAATTGAAAGTACACTTTGTTTAATTAAACTATATTTCTAAGCCCTCTTACTATATTTTTTCAGTAACATCCCAATATCCATTTGCAGGTCACTTTACAAGACATTGGCAGTGGTAGACTTGGCATTCTTCAGAACCCCACAGGCTCACGCTAATACTGCTAGCATTGTCCATTAAATGCAAATATCCATCCACTGTAAATGGCAAGAAGCTATGTCTTAAAAAAAAATCTACTTTTGGCATGCGTACCCAAGTATCAGGTTTTGAAACAAAGAAACATATTCTCCACAGCCTGTAAGTCTCTGTCTTTAATAATCATCTACTGTTGCAGCACTACCAACACATAAGCACACACATACACACTAAAACCCCCAACATTTAAATAAAAAATGACATTGTGCCCACTTGATTTGCCAGTATTGATGATCCGCCAAAGCTATGCTTACTGTTGTCCAATCTACCACTGCTTAGAACCCACCAATGAAAAAACAGTACTAGGTGCTTTTTTGTTTGTCTTAAAAAACAATACAACTTTATATGCTACAATCCCACATAGTCAATCCACTACTGACCCATTAACCCTAGGCCACTGCAAAATTATATTCACACACACACACACACACACACACACACACACACACACACACACACACACACACACGCGCGCGCACACACACACACACACACACAAGCCCCTACTTGTAAAATAGGCAACCTCAGTAATCACATGACACCCACTCACTGAATAAAATTGTCTGGAAGTCAAAATATCTGAAAAAAAAAATCATAATTGAGATGCATTCATCCATGCAATTTCCCACCATCAATAAATCAACAAACAACTGCCCGGCAAAAAGTAAATCAATAAGAAAACCATAAACTCTCTAAGATAATGCTACATACTGGTGTAAACATATAACTTGTGTCAATCCCCAGGTTAATCCATGCCAAAAGATTGTTTCAGAGCTTCAGCTATGTAAAAACAGCTTTCTCCTGAAAACTTAACTCATTGATATTTGCCTTGCTGTAATTATAACTGCAAAAAAAAAATGTTTTTAAGTTTATTCTGTACCTCAATGATTCTCACTGTTACGAGATGTAATCTCTGTCATATTGTATGAGTACTACATCCATGATTTGCTGTCTCTCTCTCATGTATTGTATTATATTGTTTTGTGTTATTTTTAGAGCTTTTCTCCCCAGGCCTCCGCTGAAAATGGACCTGTGTCCAGTCGGACTTTCCTGGTAAACAAATGTAAAATAAAATAAAATAAATAAAAATAAACTTCCCACCAATCTAAAGCCAGTTGACATTCAGACATTTTAATTTGTGCAGAAATTACTCACAGACTGACAGTTTACTGAGCTGTAATGCTGACCTTCGCTTTTGAAAAAACAAATTCCCAGACTTTGTCAATAGCTCAAAGTGTAGAGAGGATTGTTTATTTATTATATATTTATTTATTTTTGGAAAACATTTTTAAAACTGCTAAATTGATTACACACCCAGAAACACAGAAAAGTTATTCTGATATGTAAACCACAGACTGCTGCAAGAAATCAAAGTCACATTAGCACTCTATGCTTATGTCCGAACAGATGAATCATACCTGTCAATTCCAAAAGAATAATGTAGCTTAATAAGAAGGTTATTTGCAAGGTTACATGGCAGTTTATATTGGAAATAAGCAGATATATTAAAAAGGTTCTGTTTTTCATAATTATGCCGAAAAGTCTTCCAAGGTAAATACAACTTCTGATTTAGTATGGAAACATACCTCTCAACCTTAGAGCAAGAAATCTGGACAAAGCGAAAAATAAAAGTGGGACACAGGCCCAAAAATAGTTATGCATCACAGACACCATTGAAACAACTGTAGCTGCAAACATTATACATCACTTATAATCTTTCTATCCCATTATTGTCAGTTAAACATTATATGGCTCATTCAGTCCTGCCTTTTTTGCATCAAAGAAAACCATGCTTTGAAATGACAAATGCATTAAAAATAATAAATAAAACACATTGCATTAACATCCTGCAACTTCCTACCTGCAAGCAACCACAGAGCTTTCACTGAAACTAGGGCTGCTTGTTTCCCTAGAATGACAGCTCTCCCTAATTAAGTCTAATGGTATACAATCTACCAGTATCTGGACTACCTGAAATAAATTAAATTATGGCCTGTAAATTGAAAGTACACTTTGTTTAATTAAACTATATTTCTAAGCCCTCTTACTATATTTTTTCAGTAACATCCCAATATCCATTTGCAGGTCACTTTACAAGACATTGGCAGTGGTAGACTTGGCATTCTTCAGAACCCCACAGGCCCACGCTAATACTGCTAGCATTGTCCATAAATGCAAATATCCATCCACTGTAAATGGCAAGAAGCTATGTCTTAAAAAATCTACTTTTGGCATGCGTACCCAAGTATCAGGTTTTGAAACAAAGAAACATATTCTCCACAGTCTGTAAGTCTCTGTCTTTAATAATCATATACTGTTGCAGCACTCCCAACACATAAGCACACACATACACACTAAAATCCCCAACATTTAAAAAATGACATTGTGCCCACTTGATTTGCCAGTACTGATGATCCGCCAAAGCTATGCTTACTGTTGTCCAATCTACCACTGCTTAGAACCCACCAATGAAAAAACAGTACTAGGTGCTTTTTTGTTTGTCTTAAAAAACAATACAACTTTATATGCTACAATCCCACATAGTCAATCCACTACTGACCCATTAACCCTAGGCCACTGTCTCATTCTTACTCCCTGGAACTACATTACCTTGATTGACTACTTTTATTTCCTAAGCAAAAGACACAAATTGGAAGATGAGACAAAAATCCAGACATTCTTTGAAAATCCATACAGTTAAGAGGTATGAGTTCATGTTCAATACAACACTCTCCCTGTCAGGAAAGCTGCAATTTAATGAAAGTGTACTTTTAATGTACAATATATTTGTGAGCTAACTTGTTTGTGTTCAGTAGGTAGACTGATCATTGTTAGCCTCTTTGTGCATGCGTCTCTTTCTGTCATGCACAGATAAACACACATACACACACACACTCTTCTACTTTCACGCACACAATTCTGCTTTCATGCATGTACTCACTCCGTGCTTACTTATTAACACAGGTAAGTGCTGTCCCTTTCAAAGGCAACAGTGGCAAATCCATACATGAGTCCCTCTTCAGCGAGAACACACACACACACACACACACACACACACACACTGATTGTTCAGCGCAAAATAATGGCGTAAACACACTGACCCTTTTTTGGCTCAGAAACAAAACTAGAAGGGTGCTTTGGCACATGCGCACACTGACATTAGCGTTACAGGTCACGGGAGTGAAAAACACAAAACAAAAAAAGTGTTTTGGGGCATGCGTACATTGATGTTGCAGTTAGAGATTGAAGGCCACATGGAAGAGCTCTGAGGGCCGCATGCGGCCCGCGGGCCTCAGGTTGGACATGTCTGCCTTATAATGTCCTATTAAGAAAGCTAGCCTAGTAATTAGCTATGAATTTATGAAATTATGAATCTAATGAAAGGGGAAAACGAAAAATTCAGACTGCTTTCTGTAAATGTAATAATGTTAAGAATGTAGTAAGAAAAAATGAATTTTGAAGTGGTGTAATACTTGTGATGTTGATGAAATTATATTAGAAGACACAATATTTTTAACAGATGAAGAAAGATTACAAAAAGAGAAACCATGGAGAGGAAAGATAATCTGAAAATGGGAAATGAGAGATGTTCTGGAATAGCTGTATTCTGTAGAAATACAGTAAAGATATTAGATGTAACTTCACAAAAATGGGAAGATTAACCATTTTAGAATTAAAATGGAAAGAAGAAGTATATAGAATTCTAACATTATATGCTTATGCTAAATGAAAAGAAGGGGAAAGCTTATTTCATCAGGTTTTACACTATGTAGTGATAAATATGAATATTATAATAACAGGAGACTAATTGTGATTTAAGAGGCAAGAGTATAAAGTAAGGAAATGATATAAGAAAAATGTTAGATGTTATAAGATGTGGTAAATTAAAACATTGGGAGAAAAAAATCATGGACTTACAAAAGGGATATGTATAGAACTGAAAAATATTATTTTATAGTATCAGAAGGTTTAGCTATAGGAGAAGGGGAGGTAGTTGAAACAGGATTTTCTCATCATGTGGCAGTATGGCTAGAGATAAAAGAAAATAAGGGATATATAAAAATAGGCAAGGGAATAAAGAGAATAAATGAGAAAATATGGAATGAAGAAGGAAAGAGTAATACAGTTATGGACAGATCATATTACTATGATAACATTTTATAAAATCTGGTCTGAATGGTGGATGATATTTAAGGAAAAATATAAAAAAAATGTTTTTTTACAGTTGCAATATGATGTGAGAAAAGTAGAAAAAGAAATGAACATATAATGATGCATTGGAAGATTTAGAATATAATGACAGAAAGTACTTTGACAGGGAAAAAGGATTATATGAAATGAATCTAGAAAAATACAAGAATTGTTATATAAGACAACTTTACTTTTTACAAGGAAAAAGAGAAGAAATATTGATTTCCTTAAGCAGATTAGTAAAGGATGGTGTTAGTGTAATGAGAGAAATAAAAAATGTAAAAGGAGCTATAGAAAGAACTCAAGAAAAGATTAGGAATAGCATAATAAAATTCATACAATAAATGTTTAAAGAAAAAAGAAGGAAAATGGAAAGTAAAAGTTAACAGAAAAGGAGACTAAAATGTTAGAAAAAGTGTTTTCTTTAAATGAACTAGATAAAATATTAAGACAAGTAAATATAGATTCAGCTGCAGGCCCAGATGGAATAGGGTCTTCTTCTTCTTCTTTTGCCTTTTTCTGATTAGGGGTCCCTACTGGGGAATCACCTGTCCACTCATGATTGGCAGTGGATTTTTACTGTGTCGAGTGGCCTGCCCGGCGCCCTACCTTCCACAGAAGGCACACACACGCATGCACTCATGCCTAGGGCCAATTTACAATATCCAATCCACCTACAGTATGTCTTTGGGATGTGGGAGAAAACCGGAGCACCAGGAGGAAACCCACGTGACCACATGGAGGATATGCAGACTCTGCACAGAAGGCACACCAGCAGTATGAAATGTATAAAAATTTAAGGGTTTGGCAAAACAAATATTTTTTAAACATTCTGAATGAATGGTTCATTGAAGGTTTCATGTATAAAGAAATATGTAATGGAATAGTTAAATTCATATGGAAGAAGGAAGGTAGAATTAAAAAACTGCAGCCCTGTAGTATTGAATAATAATGATTATAACATTTTTATGAAAATAATGCAAAAGAGATTTGAAACTAAAATGGAAAATATGGAGGACCGCATATATAGTATAAAGAGGAAGGGTTGTCAAGAATTATTAATGATAGAGAAATTGTGGATGATATTATGAACATAAAAGAAAAGCAAAAATCATGATAGGAGACCTTAATAAGGCATTTGACATGACTGGACACAAAATCCTATGGGAAATAATGAAAGAATATAATATGTGAGAAAGTTAGGAAATTATGTATGTAAATGTATAGTGATAATAAGGTAAAAAATCTTGTAAACTGCTAATTATGCCAAGAGGTACATATGAAGAGTGGTGTAAGACAGGGATGTCCAAAGAGTTGTATACTCTTTTAATTAGTTATGAATTTGATAGTATGTGAAATAAATTAGAAAATGAAGGGGGTAGGGTATATAACACCTGAAGGATTAAGAATTCTAGTTCTGTTAACATATGCAGATGTCATTATAATAATTGCAAAAAACAAAATTTGGATAAAAGAAGTAATAATTTGCACAAACAAGTGTCTAAAAATGATAGGGATGGCTTTAAATAAAGAGAAAAGTAAAGGTTTAGGTGATGTAGTAAAGATCTGCAGTACATAGTTTACAATAAATGAAATTCCTCTTTTTGGTATAACATTTGGGAATAAAAATGTAAGTAGACTTCAATGGGAAAAACAAAGCAAACATGTCTTTTCTGGGGAACATATAAATTAGCATTCAGAAAAAAAGCCTTATTTAATAAATTCAGTACTGATGGAAAATAGCATACTTAACAAGTGTATTTATTTTGCCAACAGTATTTAAAAAGGAATTATTGCAGATAATGTTTTTTCATTTATATGGAGTTCTAGATTAAACCCAGTAAAAAGATGAGTTTTTATGTAAATAAAGAAGAAAGTTTAGGGTTAATTAACCCAGTGGTATGCCCTGCTTCATTAAATTTGTGCAGTGTTAAAGTGGATAAATGAAAAAAAATTAGCAATTAGTAGTAAAACTGTAAAAATATAAGTATGATAAATCTTGGGGTATGGTAAAAAAAGAGCAAAACAGCAAAAGAGAAGAAGAGTGTATAAATGAATAAATAAAATATTACCAAGAAAATAATTTTGCAGAAAATAAAAACTGATGATATAAAAAAGATAGAAAAGTATGGTATAAGAATGCAATGATAAAACATTTCTATGTAAAACCATGGAAAAATCTTAACAGGTAAAAAAATTAAAGTTATAAAAATAAGAAGCAAATGGTGTAATCAGAAAGTAGAATGTCAACATTTTTTGTGGGGACTGGTAATAGATAAATTTCTAGTAAAAGAAAATATGCTATACAAAAAGAAAAATGATAGACTATGTTTACATTGTCAAGAAGAAGACATTACGGAACATTTGTTTTTGAAATATAAAAGGGTAAAAAAGTCATGGGGAAAACTATGTAAAGAAGGCTTTTTGAAGATATAAAAGAAGTGGATAAAATAAACATAGACATGATTAAATATGAATATTATAAGAACAGAAGTAAAGAATATGTTAAAAGAATAGATAAAGAATATTATAAGAAAAGAAGTAAAGAATAAATACAATTATAAATAAGAAAGTTATTTTTGCTGTCTTTTTAAATGATTAATTGCTGTTATGTAATGTCATTTCTTAAAGATGTATTTAAATGAATGATTTATGTTGTTTGGATTGTCTGAGGAAGCAGCTAGACTGCGAAAGTGCTCACCGTTCTCTTTTTTGGTTATATTAAACCTACGTTTTATAAGCTGTGGTTTGGTGCTCTTTCTACTTACATTTCCCGCATCTATATTTTTGTTAGAGCACCAGTTTGTTCACACAGCTGCCTGTTTCTTATTTATTTATGTTGCTTTTGGCTATCTGTATTGAAGCATGGCAGAGGGTACAATACAGGTACCTGAATTAAATCACATAACTAATGTGAACAGCTCTCGTGATGTTGGATGAAGGGATATTATTCCATTGATTGAATACAGAGAAAATCCACTTTTGAACGTTCAACCACAGGCTGCTGACTTACAACCAGAAACAACCTGTGAATATGATGCTACAAATTTAAAAAGGGACTTTTCGAAGTTGGAGAATGATGTACGGAAGTTAAAACATTTGCAAGTGCAAATATTCCATTTTGAGGCTTGCCTAAGCTTAAAGATTGTGCCTCGTGGTCTACGGGTATTAAATATGCCCTCTTATGGTACAACCTACAGAGATTTATTACTCAAATGGCAGTGTATCAACATGGACACTAGTTTTCAATATATGCGCCTTTTAATTGAGTTCTTTTAACCTGAGGAAGATGCCTTATCAGCGAATGTGAATAAAATACAGACTGATCTCTATGATAAATATCATTCTACAGTTGTGGACATTAAGATGGATCAATTAATTGACAATATAGCTATGTTTGAATCACAGCTGCTTACTTATAAGAAGAAAAAACTGCAAAGGGACTCCTTCGATTTTGCCAACGGCTGTGTCTTTGCATAGCCAAGAGAATATAACAACTATCCCAGCAATGGTCAACAGAAAACTACAGGATCTGATAATCCTGTTAAGGAGAATATTGATTCTAATTCCATGGCCATACATACTTCTATAGTTATTGATAATAATTTAGTAGAAGGCAGACGTAACACCATAGCTCCACCTCTTGTGACGTCCATGGGTTTATCTGATGCCACTCCTCTTCAGAATGGCGCGAGACGTAAAGAAGGGGGACAGATTGTAGCAACTGAAACACGTAGCTGTGAATCTACAATTTTTAATACTCATGGTGTACATTCCTTTGTCTCTCCTTTCCCTATTAGAGGACACCATTTTCGGGAAAGGTCCCAGAGCCGTGGGTGAAACGGAAGGCACCCAGACAGGACAACAATGTACAAACAATCAAGAAGATGTGGCAGGGATGCGAAGAACATTAGTTTGGAATATTTCTAAACGGGACTTTTCTGATGATGAACTGGCTGTACTTCAGAAAGGTACAACATTTATACCAGCTAGTAGGATGTGTGGGTCGACATGCTGAAACGATATCTGGAAGAGGATGATACCTATGAGTCTAACGGATAATATTACTGAATTAAAAACATTTACCCACAATGTGATGTTGAAATTGCAATATGAAAGAGTTAACTGGGATAATTCATGACCTGTGACAGTTTTTAAAAAAACTAGCGGCTACATTCCATCAGACAAGCTGATAAAGGGGACCCCCTTGTGGTGATGGACCATGACTGGTATAGAACAGCTATGTTAGACATGTTAAATGATTGTACTGTTTATGAGAATATCACTCAGGAAGATGTTGATAGGAGTATTATGTCAATACATAATAGGCTACTTGAGTGTTTACAATGTAAGGCTATAGATAAAGGATTATACCAATATTTGTTGGTCAAGGAACCATTAATACCAATAATCCAAGGTCTCCCAAAAATCCATAAGCATCAGATTGAACCACCTATGAGACCAATAGTGGCAGGTGGCGGCTGGGCCACCGAACCACTATCACTACATATTGATCATCAGTCGAAACCTATTGTCCTTAAGAATAAATATATCTTAAGGGACACTAAACAGTTCTTGGAAGATTTACATGCATTTGCTGTGGATACAACACCTTCAGATATGTGTATTATGGCTACTTTTGATGTTCA
This sequence comes from Protopterus annectens, assembly GCF_019279795.1. Classification (NCBI taxonomy): domain Eukaryota; kingdom Metazoa; phylum Chordata; order Ceratodontiformes; family Protopteridae; genus Protopterus; species Protopterus annectens. Next base: position 471,834,507 of record NC_056738.1, read on the forward strand.
GTCCCTCTTTACAGTCATCAAAAATGACTCTGGGGTCGACATGCTGAAACGATATCTGGAAGAGGATGATACCTATGAGTCTAAAGAGATTGACCTCATATGTTTCTTATTGGAAATCGTATTGGGGAACAATTTGTTTTTGTATGAGAATGAGGTTTTTCGACAGTGTGGTGGCGTGGCTATGGGCACGTCTTGTGCCAATAGCTACGCCACCATTGTCATGGCCACATGGGAACAGGAATGTATATTGAAGAAAGACATGGGTTTTCCCATTGTTTTCTTTTGTCGATTTGTAGATGACGTGTTTCTTTTATGGGAGGGGGATGTCACTAGTTTCTCTTGGTTTATGGGATATGTCAACAGCATCACTGAATTTTAAAGATTTACAGCTAATACCTCTACAAGTATGAATTTTCTTGATGTCACGATCTATAGATCTGCAACAGGGGAATTTAATGCAGAAATATTTAGGAAGGATTGTTACAGGAACACCTATGTTGACTGTAGCAGTATGCATCCGCAACATATTTTTAAAAATGCTATGAAAGGACAAGCCCTGAGAGTATCTAGGCTTACAGCTGATGAGGGAAAGTTTAGTGAGGAACTTGGCAATCTCAAGAAATGTTTTTTAGAGAGAGAGGATATTCTGAGAGAGAGGTTAACAAAGTCCTCTGAGAGACCCATTCTATGAGAAATGACCTAGGTAAACCATATTTCTCTTATAGGTTCATAGGTTTATAGGTTCATACTAGGCTATCTGCCCAAGGGCATTTATAAGCCTAGCCTAGAGTTTTGTGGCTTTCGCCACCCCTTTATTTTGAAGAAAACTATGCCCATTATTTTGCTGTGCCTCTATCAAGCAGTGACACTGAGGTAATCCCTGGGGTATATCTGCGATCTCCCATCCATTGGTCAAGATTTCTCTTGAACAAGGCCAGTGAGGTGCTCTGCCTCACATGTACCGGGATTTTGTTCCACAGCATAGGGAGTCTCTGGGTGATGAATCTGTCCCTCCAGCACGTCCTATTAATAACCGTGTCAAGGTTTAAGTCTCCCGCCCTTGTAGTTCTGAGGGATCTAGATTTTTTGAGGTGAAGCATGTTCATCAATTCTGGGTTTGACATGGCCTTGTATGTCAGGCACAGGTCACCTCTGAGCAATTGGTAAGTGACTGAATAGAGCTGCAGTTCTTTCAGTCGGGCAGCATAAGACATATTTTTGAGACCCTTTATCCTTTTGGTGAGGAACTTTTGGGGCCTTTCCAGCTGCTGCAGGTGTCGGGTCAGATACATTCCAAATGGGGCATTGTACTCAATCATTGGTCTGATGAGTGATGAGTACAGGGGGACAATGACCTCCTTGATCTAGATGTGAATCCCTTCATGATCAGGTGGGCAATGTAGAAGGTCTTCCTAACTACTTTAGCGTGAGTGTCAAGCGATAGGTTACTGTCAACCTGGGTCCCCAGATCCTGATCACTTCTTCTGTGCTCAGTGGATTGCCACCTATATGGTAGCTAGGGGTAACCTTGTTTTTCCCGAAGGGTATGACTATGCATTTCTTGGCGTTTAACTTTAGGCCATGGCTCTGGCACCAGTTATCCATTTCTGTGAGACCCTTCTGAAGGATATCTGTGTCAGATGTGTTTTCGACTATGGCGCCCAGTTTGCAGTCATCTGCAAACTTTGTCAGCCATAACCCTCCTGTATTTGCTTGTACTTCAGAAAAGTAGATGCCGAACAAGAGTGGGCCCAGGACTGAGCCCTGTGGGACACCACTTGTGACAGGCTTTGAGTCCGACATGGCGCCAGCAACTCTGACCCTGTGGGGTCTGTCACTTAGCCAGTTTGCAACCCATCTTGTGATGTATGGGTTTACATTTAAGCTGATGAGTTTTTCAATGATACCTGAGTGGGGTATTGTGTCGAAAGCCTTTGCCAGGTCGAGGTAGGCTGTATGGACTGCCTTTCCCATAACACTAGACCAGCGACAATCCCTAATATTAGAGACAACTTTATTAGGGTTCCAGTAACATACTCAAGCAATGTTAAATTGTTACAGGATATATTTAATAAGAACTGGAACATTTTGTGTGTTGATGAAAAAATAAGACAAATAGTTGGTAATGCCCCACATTATGCTTTTAAAAATAAGAAATCTATAAAAAGAATTCTTTGTGGTCCCAAGCTTAATCTCCCAGATAACAGCCACACTACATCACCTGGATATGGTACTTTAGCTTGTAACCAATGTAATTCTTGTAGATATATTGATTGCTCAGGCACATTTTGCAATCCGGATACAGGCAAACAATTAACTTTCCGCCGGAGAGCCAATTGCAATAGCACTAATTTGGTGTATTTGAGCTATCGCATAGAATATTCTTCTTTTTATATAGGCATGACCACCCGCAGGTTGAGAGACCATGTTAGGGAACACTTGTATGATATTTCTAGGAATATTGATACCAATACTTTGGCACGACATACTATGGCCATGGGGAGAGAGCATGAATTTAGGTTCATGGTTATTGAGGTAGTACCATTTAACATTAGGAAGGAGACTGTTAGGAACAGAGTAGAGAACAGGGAGCTGCAATGGATTATTAGGATGAGGGCGAACATGGACAAGGGTCTAAATGACAAGCTTTCCATTCAACCGGTGCTTGTCAACAGACCCTTGCATACCTAGCAATCATTATGTGTGTATATTATTTAGTATATATTATTTTGTATTTATTTATTGTATTTATATGCATTTTTTATGGTATTGAAATACATTTTTCTGTTTTTAAGATTTTTAAGAAAGTTTTTTTGCTGTCTTTTTAAATGATTAATTGCTGTTATGTGATGTAATTTCTTAAAGGTGTATTTAAATTAATGGTTTATGTTGTTTGGATTGTCTGAGGAAGCAGCTAGACTGCGAAAGCGCTCACCATTCTCTTTTTTGGTTATATTAAACCTACGTTTTATAAGCTGTGGTTTGGTGCTCTTTGTACTTACATTTCTCGCAATAAATAAAATTATGTTTATGGTAAATAGATTTTAGCAGCAATATTACGTAAATCAAATGGTGGTTATAGAAAAAAGAGCGGGGGCCTAATAGGGATAAAAATTTAGCATGATTGTAAAGGAAATTATGAATATGTGTAAACAGATTTATATATTTATATTTGTATATATGCAAATATTTGTAAATATTTAAATATTTTGTAAATAAGAGTTACTTTTGTATATAAATAAAGGACACCTGCTCTTTTCATTGGGTGTCATGGGATATTTTCAATCCACTTGAGCTATCACCAGCTCAAGCAGATGGGATCTTGGCTTAAAGTCTCATTATCCTTTAGAAAACCAAGTTTTAAGGTAGAAGTCCATCAGATTATTGATAGGTAAGTGAAACTGCACAACATAAAAGGTTTTTTCCATTAAGGGCAGTTCAGTGAGTACAATTAGGAATCTCCTATTAGCATCTGGGGACATATAAGCTGTCCTGTAACAGAATATAAAGTGATAATTTGCTTTTTTTTATTGAGTACGTTGGATTTCAATAGGTTTGGTTTGTGCACCTCAGGGAATCTGCCTATAGGTTGTCAGGCACAGTTGTGTACTAGGGTAACAACCACTGGGTTTTTAAGCCTATCCATGCACACAAAAAACCTTACAAGTTTTGGTGCACTTGGTAAGTGTGAGATGAAACGTTTACAAGCAAGAGCTGGCAGATGAACCATTCACAGGATGCTTTTGTCCATTAGAGACACAGGTTTTGAACTTTAGATCCTTATAACAAACGGTGTCGATTCATAGAAAGATACTAAGTATGCGGTCCAGGTTACCATTATGGAGCTGTGACCTATTTCCCAATTAGACCAAGGAACTACTTAATAAAATGTGTTGGACAGTTGCCAAAGCCTTTTGCCATGCTAATACCACAGCGGCCTTCCAGATCTCTTTTAAGTGAAAATGATGTGTTACAGCCACAGGACCTTATGTATTGTTGGTAGAATATAACTTGTACTCTACTGATAACAAAAAGAACCACCACAAACTAAGCAACAAGCCAAGGTTTCCTTGGATGCAAGCCTACTAGGCATGATTGGTGCATAAGGGAACAGCAGGGGCAGTGCCTTCTTACATCTTTAGTTTTTTATACATAGTAGATGTCTCTATACTCTGTCTCCTACAGGTTGGTGAGAGGTGATTTGTGTTTAGCATATAAAGCATCCTCAGATCCAGCTCTGTTGGGCTATTGCACATCTGCAAAACAAACATCACCAGAAATATTAAATCCAGGGATTTGAACTTCCTTAAGGCTAACCCTATTCAAATGTAACCTTGACAATTGGATGGGTAATCATAACTTAATTCCTGGGTCGCCCCCCCCCCATGTCTCTTATAGACCGAGGCCACTAGTGAACATTCCCTACCATATCTCCTCTCATAACTTTTAAGCAACTTCCTAACTAACATAACCATCCTAATTATCATATCCCTCCTAACAAACATAGCCTCCATTAAGATGCGTATGTTACCAGGAGATGCAGGTGGGTTGCATTGCATGGCTAGGCTTATAAAGTCCCTAGTGGTCTTTAGCCTGGTATATACCTATGAACCTATGAACCTATGTGACTGATTCACACAGTACACAGATGGGGAATGAGGGAATCAAAGCCTTAACTACAGAAAGCAGCCTTGTGACAGTCCACCAACTTAATCCACAGCACTAATTCCCTGTTAAAACATTGGGCTTGTCCAGGAGTTGAATCCAGGACCTCTACACCCTAAATGAGAATCATACTGTAGACCAACAAGCCGATAACTGGGCTAGAGGTGATATGGTTTCTGACAAATACGAAAATGCCCCCACAGTTTCCCCTCATGTTTATATGCTGTGTGAATGCTAAACCCAACAGGAGGGAGTGCCAGCTTTATGATGAAACCAGGCCTCAGTTACAATTCAAGTCTTTGTGATCAAAGTGTGTAAAGAAAGTAGTTGGGGACTTTTTCTGACTTAAAGGATAGTCTGGTGAATACAGTTGCTCTATTCATCTATATGATTAATCTATTTCTGGTCTAAGGAGTCTCTCCCTTTTCATGATCTGATTAGCTACTCACATCCACATGCATCTTCATCACATCTGTGTGCTCGGAGTTCTAGTTCTATTTTTTTAAACTCTTCCTATTGATTAGCTTCATATTCAGCCAGTCATTCCTTCATTTCACCCCCTGATTTCTGTAGTTTTAACAACTCATTTGAATAGCTGTTTAAAGCTTCTTCTATTCTTTTCAATATTTTGACACTTGACTGTATTTCTCCAGTGTCTCATTTGTTTTAAACACCTCTGAATTCAACTGATTTATTTTTCCTCTAATTTATGGGAAACCATCTCTTATACTGAGGCTGAAGCCTGACTTGCTTATTGCTGAACAGCTACAAGGCTGTTCCCCACCAGAGATTTTTTCTTCTCCTTTTCTGGTTGATTTTGCATTCTCCAGACGTCATCTTTGCTGATGCCCAGGCAGTGTAGTGTCTAGGAAGTGACTGAATTTTACCCAGATAAATGACTTTTGCTGGCTATTTTGCAGCATTTCTGTTTTCACACTGGGAGATCTCTAATCAACCTGATCAGTGTTCAGCCATCTTGGAAGTCTATTGAGAAGGTAGAGCCCAACACCTAGAGATTTGAAATTCGGCACCTGCACTACATTTTGTAATAGGTTACTAATCCTATATTCTGATTCTAAAGAGAGCAATCTAAGTTTCATTACGATTAACTTGTAATGCAGTGGCCTGCAGCCACATCAAGAACTTTTTGAAATCCTGTTTGATTTTCCTTTTAGCCAAATCAGATGTTTTTGTGATCTTCAGCTGTATTAGATCATTGGAGTACAATGTAATCTGTAGACTCAGATGGTGAGCTAGAACATCAATTCTAAAAAGGGCGAAGAGTACACTCCCTAAAACAGAGCCTTAGGTATTTCAGAAATAACCATGCCAAGATCATTATTTTCTTTGGCACTAACTACCTGGAAGAATCTATCACTAAGGTACTTCCAGTTCCTTAACTTTTTTAGTCCTGGTTAATAGGGAAGAGTTGTCTGCGGATCTGAAGGACAGTTGCAGATCTACAGTTAGTTCTGTTTAAATGCCCCTTCTCCTTACTCTCATATATGGTGTCTGTTATATTATAAATGGCAGAAGGAGTACTCACCCTTTCCTAATGCCATGCTGAGGCAGGCCATATGCTTTCCTTCCTTGCAAATGATCATAAACTGGTATTTCAAGTTACTTTGGTAAAACACCTAACATTACATAGAGCATAAATCTTACACATGGTGCTAGGCTTTGTACACTCTGGCCACAGTCCCAAATGCTTGCACCACATACATACATCTAGGCCATGACTTGCATGAGCCACTTCATGAACAGTGCTTACCAGGGAGGTGAACTGGCAATGCTGAGACCTATTGCTTGGCGTTTGCTCAGTTGGCACTTTCAGGACATGACTCGTCAGTCTCTTAAATATTCCATTAATATTAATATGGTGCCTCGCAGTGCTAACATGCACAATGGCAAGGATACACTGCAGATTGTATAACGTATTCACCACTGCAGCTACTCATTGAACAGCTGCAGCATATGGATCAGTAATGTGTGATCTGGCATATCCTAGACAGCATGGTCATCACTGCTGCTATGTGAATACAGTGGATAAGAAAAAAGCCCTGCAAGCTTTATCGTATCGTGATTACCCTATATTGATCTCTCAACACCAAAGACAGTGGAGCAGAGTTGGTATCCTGCTATGAACCCACATTCTTTGCGACAAAAGGGTTCAGCTACTAGCTTTTGCCTGGTCACTGGTGGAAGGAAGAGGCATATCTACAGTTGTGACATCCTGTGTGACTGTTGCTGTGCCCTGACTTTGACCTTCATCATCCTTGTCTGTACCCATACTAAATGGGATATGTCCATTCTCCTGATATCCCTTACTAGTAGAGTCATTGCAACGTTTTAGAAAGTTACCAATCAGACCCCTGGATCATGTGGTAGTCCTGCCTAAAATGTGAAAGACTAACAAAGGTAAAACATCTCAACAGAGGACACACATGCATGATCGAGCTATACTTCTATACTTAATGCATGTACCTAATTATAGGATTATGTGACCTTTGCACTAAACTGTAAGACCCTGAAATACGTGCAGGATACATATGAGATATGGACAAGGATAAAACAAAAGTAAGTCTGACACATGACAAATATGACATGTACCATATTAGATCTGTCTTTGGCAATAGGATCTGTATGGGCACTCCTTCCTGCAGGCAGCAGCATATTTGTTTCACTGAGTAGCTTCACACTGGCACCATAAACCGTGTTGGTCAATATATAGAAATCATTATAGATGTAACATATGTAGGAGTGCTGGTTGAATCTCTGGCACCAAAATGAAGGCCAGAATCTGCTTTGTATCATTCAGTGCGGTGGGTCATCCCAAGTGGCATTTGTAATTGCCTTCATTTGCCCTTGCACAATGCCATGCCCAGTCCTACAAATTGGTGACATGGTAATGGCAAGCCTGCATTGTGCATCCATGGCAACTACCAGCAGCCTTCATCCTCCTAAGTATATTGTCCCACAGCTGCTCGGTCAGGCCTTGTTATATGGCATGACTCAGCTCCACACTATTATACTACCTCCAGTCATACATTATTCATTACAGTTATGAAACTGTCATGCCATGGTCACTGTGTGGTCATTACTTAGCAGGGGACACGTAACAAGTCCTAGAGCTGCAGACTTGAAAATAAAAAGAGAAAGATGACAGTGGGGGATTTTTAAAATATTGCATTGAGCTGTGCTGGTGGTGGTCAACAATGAGTTAGGACAATGGGAGCAATCAAAGGAGTAAATGAACTCCAGGAAAGAGTCGTGGATGAAGTACTCAGGACTATGGACAAGGGTATGTACATTTGTGTGGCATCCTAGGCTGTATGTAGTGTGGTACAAGTTGATAAACCTGTTGAACTTTTTGCAATATGCCTAGCTCAGCAGGACTTATTTGTTTGCCTGGCATTTTAAAAATGCAGACAGTTGTTATTGTGTTGGGCTTGGAGTGTTTACTAGTGACTGCATATGGTAATTAGGCATACAGTCTTTAAACCATGTGAACCTCCAGATAAGTTCACAAAGGCATGTAGAGATTGTTATACCAGACTGTTCCATGTATGCAATAATACTGCATTTGTTCGTTAATAAATTATACTGATACATATAGTCATCTTCTTTGTGGTCTGTTTTATTTAGTGGCAGCATGAAAGGTATGTTTTATTTGCCTTTTACCTTTTGTCATGGCTGAAAATGACAGATCACAACATGGATAATAGACAAGTACATTCATGACATCTAATCTATTTCCCCAAAGGAATGCAAGTGCAAATACACTATATCACAATTACAGACACAATAGTGGTTGTGATGGTGTAAACATGGGGAGAGAATCACATGGAAAGAGAGGTATATGGTACTTCATCAGAAGTTCATTTAATTGAAAATTGTTATGCACAACTTAGCCCACCATGTTGGGTGGGATTTGGCTCCAGGTCTCCATACCCTTACTTAATATAACTAACTCTGAGGTCTCACCAGTAAGGGGGAAGTCTGAACTTCCTTCAAAACTTAAATGAAATGTCTTCTTTTACAGAAAGTTTATGAAACTTGGGAATCCCAATAAGAAGCATAGTTAAACAGCATGCACATATTAAATGGTGATATGCACACTAAAATAAGTAGAGTTACTGCTGGCACATAGTCAAGGTATGCAACAATGAGCTAGCAGTGCTTGTACAATATGCACAGGCACACATATAGGGTAACATCACAAAATTATATATAAAGAAGGGCAATCATTGATGGGGTCAGCTACTGAAAAGGGTCTTTCATATTTGATAATGGTGGATGTTCTACAAGACAGCTGGATCATTGTTCATGCCTGGTATCTGTGTCAGCTGCATGCCAGTACCATTGTGCACCCTGCTAGCTGGAGCAAGATATGACATCACTGAGAGTGTCCACCTGTCTACACAAGAGTGGCAAGTGCTGTTTCATGATGCAGAATATCGAGTATGTACACCTCGAGGGCCTTAAGAATGATTCTAGATCCTGATTATGTTGTGTCATCTGGTTGACTGGTTGATACATCTGACTTCACCTGCACTGGAGGAAAACCCACACCAATGCCATGTATGACATTCTTGCCAGGCCAAGTGATTGGCACCTAATGACCCAATTACATCTGTGTAGCCCTGGGTACACAAAGCCTGACATCAGGTGGCCGTGCATGATCATGACCTGACTCACTGTTACAGTGGAAGGTGTAACAGACAGCATGGTCACCTTCAGATACACATTTAGGGTAACAGCATTTTAAATGAGTCTGTAAAAATGAGTCTGCTATAGAAAATGTGGGGGCAAACGACTACTTAGGAGAGGTAATTTGTTCTAAATGGGAAATGTGGATTATTTATAGGTTTGACAAAGACAAAGTAGAAGAAACGTGTAGGGAACGTAGTGGTATGAAAAACAGAAGCCCTTCCCTCCCAGGGTATAAGGAACTTAGCAAGGATTCTATTAGGTCCTGTGGAAAGTCTGTTCACAATGTCATTGATGAAGGAGATTGTACCTGAGTACTAGATGACAGGAATGAGGATGCCCTTGTTTTAGAGAGGAGATGCTTGCCTGTGGTGCCAGACCTCAGAATATCCCTAGGCAGGCATTATTTCCACAATAGAAAACCAAAATGTGAGCACACCAACAAAGCTGAGCAGAGACAAATTTTCTTCCAAACTTATTTCCAACCACTTTTATTATAAAAGGATAAGTGCTTTTGCAGGGCTACCGCTTCTTCAGATCCAAATAAAATTAACAATATAAAATCAAGTAATATATACAGATTAAAGTCACATGCCTCTAGTAATTAACAAATCAAATTTAGCGTCTCTTAATTAATACTGGTTTCAGGGGAACACTTGCATTTAAGCCCGGATCTCTATGGGCTTGTAAAGCTATGATCCATTTCACCTCTAAATTCTCTAAATAAGTGTTCACATCACCTCTTCCCATACTGGTTTTAACCTGTTGAAAAACTCTTAAAATAAAAAAAAACATTATGCCCTGTATCATTTGTATGTGCTGCCAGAGCATTAGTATGAACATTATTCCTGATATTACTAAGATGTTCTAGGATCCTTTCCTTGAGCTGACGTGTTATTTTTCCTATATAAAAACAATAAGATTGTGTACAGGTTGCCAAATATACTAATGTATTACTGTTGCAAGTGGTAAATAACCTAGGTATAAACTTTTCCCCAGTATTGGGATGAATAAACGTTTGATCTTTCACAATAAAAGAACATGTTTTGCATTTCCCACATGGGAAATTTCCTGTTCTTTGCAGGGGTTCCACCCCCAAGCACTTAGAACCATAGCATAACATCCTCTTTAAACTCATACTATTTCTATAAGCCTATTGGTAAAAAAATTGAAAATGCTTTTTACTTATTCCAGCAATATTTATCAGATTTGTGACATAGTTAGAAAGAACTGGCCCATCCTGTTAGCTGACGAAGAAATCAAAAAGATTGTTGGGCAAGACCCTGGTTTTATTTTTAGAAATAATATGATGTACTGTAGTGCGATCTCAGAGTTAGTATATAAATAAGTAGCAGGGGTGTGGGGGCCACAGGGGATGCAGGGGGGCTTATCCCCATGCAAAACTGTGTTTAAAATCTTTATTTTTTTATTTTGCCAATTTGGTGAATCGGCTTTCATTAAAGTGCACTTTCATTGAAGTGCACTTTCTAGAAGTGGGCTCGATATTCTGTTTGTCGACAAACTGTGTTTTCGACAAACAGAAGTAGACCCCAGTACACATATATATATGTATGTGTGTGTGTGTGTGTGTGTGTGTGTGTGTGTGTGTGTGTGTGTGTGTGTGTGTGTGTGTGTGTGTGTGTGTGCGTGCGTGTGTATGTGACATTAATTAGAATTTGAAACAATACATAGACAAAAAAATGCCAGCTCGGATACAAAATTAAAGGTTTAAAAATGCTCTGTGTTAAAAATGTCTTACTATAACAACACTGATAAAATAATGTTGACTATAGAAAGGTAAAATAAAGAGATATCATGATAAAGTAACATATGACACACTGTCAGGTTATATGTATGGAGTAATAATGAGGTATAAGTGCTTACAATACTTAGCACAGATTAAAGCAACTGACTACAAGTAGGACTTAATTCAGAAGTAACTTGAGTTATCTCATACCACAAATTAATGTCAGTCCTAGAGGGAGTGCAGTTACACATGTAATAAATTCTGTAGATACCTTAAACCCGTGCTGCAGTGTTCACTTACAGTGGGACTGCATTGCATCTAAGTTCCCAGGACTACTCGCTACCTTGCAGTTAATATCAGTCTAACTAATACTTTATAAGGAACAGTACGTTTACACATTATATATTGTCAAATTTGTCAACTCTACAGAGCCAAATAAAAGTTTAGTTAAGGTACTGACTATACAACACTTTCCATTTTAAGGCAGATTTTGTATTTAGAGCATTTCAGGTAATTAACTGCTATCATCATTTTAACACAGCATTCAGTCTACAGCTGTTGATTGGGAATATCACGCTGGCATTCAGTGCTTGACACAAAAGTTTGGTTTATATCGGCAGTCATACTGATCAGTACATTTCTATTTATTTATTTAAGCAGGTGTAAGGGAGATCAGCCCATTTTCTGACTTAGGATATTAATTTGTTCCATAGGCTTATCAGTTTATTTTTACTAGTATCTGTGTGTATTGTTTCTGATTAATGTCATGTATATGTATCATCTATTCAAAATGCTTTTGAAATGAATCCTGTTGGATCAATCCACAAGTCCAGTTAACAAACAATGAATAAATAAAATAACTTCTGTTCCAGAAGTGCATCCTTCTGCAGTTTATATGGGGTTACATGGGGTCTATAATATGAGTGAATCGCACATATTGTGAACGCTCATAATATCGAGCTTCCTATTCCCCCACACCCCCCTCTAAATATATATTCCAACTCCGAGATCGCACTACAGTGAGGAAAGGGCAAATATCCCATTCTTCACTGTACCATGATCTCAGAAAAAGCACTTTGAGGTCCGGTATGCTCGATATTATGAGCGTTCGCAATTTGTGCGATTCGCTCATATGATATAGACCTGGTTACATGTATTAGTTGCCTATTTAAATGCACCTGAAAACTCTTTTTTATTAGCTCTGTAGCTTCTACTACAGTTGGAACTGTCTGGGTGTCTTAATCCCAGATTGTTCTAGTTTCTGCTTATAAATCTTAGTATTTTAGGACTTTGTGTCCGTCAGCACTCATCCGCCTAACCTTGCACAATAAAGGACTTTAAAGCACTGGAATGTCTACAGACATTATTTTCATGATGATTTTGTCTAGATGAAGAACTCCTTGGCATAAGCTTAACATTTAGACCAACAGTTCTATTCCCTAGAGTCTCACCAAATGGCTCCATCCACTCAGCATGGAAGAAAACCCAGAGATGACTAACAGGGACTTATTTCAGAGACTACAGTTAGGCCTTCTTTTGGCATCATCTTTGCAGCACTGTTTGACATAGATGATATTGTGATATTTTATTAAACAGAAGAGATTAGAAAGGCCTACTAGCCACCCCTCCTTTGTTGACAGTGTTGTCATAGGCAAGCAAATTGTAGCAGCAGAGACAGTAAAATAAGACATAATTTTCAAGTAGTTTTTAAAATAAGATCAGCATTCTTTGCAGCTGTTCGGCTCTGCAGAGTATGTCCCACCAGAAACTATTGTGGATCTTGATCTGCAGGTACCCCCTCCTCTGAGAGCGGGAACACTATTACACCCTACAAACTCTCATTCACTCAAAAGGAGACCAAGAACAGAAAACTCACCTGAAAATTGCTATTTAAACAATGTATGTGCTTAAATGAGTTAAACTGCATCTATGCTATTACAGTAGTGGTTTTAGATCTCAGTAAGTGTGTGTGCTACCAGTGCCAAAGGCCGCAAACCATGTTCTAGGAGTCCTTTCCACAGTACTAACTAGAGCAAAGACATAGTTCAAAATGGTAGACAATACAGGGAATAAATTATAGAATACAAAAAAATTATGTTTGGCGTTTATAACAAAGGAGCTACATCCAGGAGATAATTTCAATTGTCTCAGTTCATATGTACACAATTAAAAGTAGTTACCAAACAACCAAGCTTTAAAGACTTCTTTTTAAGCACACTAGTCCTTGGTAATTTTCACTTGCAAAATTATAGTTTTTGAATGCTGTAAGGTATCGTTCACCTAGTGAAGAACTCTGATTGTTTCTTTTTCAAAAGCATTTCTCACACTACTGCCAGGTGTTTTTAGTTTTGCTAGCATTGGTCTATTCTTCCCTAGCTCCTCCCCCTCTCCCCTCCAATAACCAGCCCACCTGTATAGGTTAATCCATTCTCTACTAATGCTTAACAACTCTAAATAATATCATAGTCATAACTGTTCACTTAAATCAACCTACTGACAACTGCCCTCTTTCCTTTACATCCCCATAACCTATCCACAACACACCCTTATACTATTCACACCGCCTTCCATACTGCTCATCTATACCGCACATAGAACATTATGTTAATCTTTCACAGCACTATTTCCCTAACTCTAATTATCTTAACACAACTAACCTCCTATCATTATTAGCTTAGCTACCATATGCATTCCAAAATCCCCCATTCCCCTACCAGTCACAATCCAAACCCTTCATAGTTAAAATATCTCCAAGTATATACAACTGCTCACATATAGATCTCGCCCCATTTATACTACTCCTCAGCAATCTCATTCACGTATATCCATAAAATATGAGAAATTTGTATGCTAAAAAACAATCCTTGATATTGCATCTCAACTTATTCTTACTGGTGACATTCATCTTAATCCTGGCCCTAAATACAATTTAAACATTCCCATCCATCAGCAGAATCATTAAACCTCCCTAGGAAAGTATATGACTTACTAATACTTAACATAAACGCAAGAAGCATTCTCAACAAAATATAAGAATTGCATGCCACCCTTTCACTTTATTATCCAGATATAGTTATAATCACTGAGACCTGACTTGAAACAGAAATCAGTATCAACAAAATACTTCCCCCTGGGTACAACATACACAGACAGGATAGAAAAACTAAAAGAGGTGAAGGCATTGCTCTACTATTCACAAATAGCCTCACACTTGAAATTATTGACCATTCCCGTCCCGCTTTTAACAATGCAGAAACTCTATTCACCAGGCTAAAAATCAACTCAAACAAAAACCTAAATATAATCAGATACTACACCCCCCCTGGCAATAATATTAATACACTAGAATCTATCCTACATTGGACAGAAAGTACCCTCCCCAGGAGACTATCGTATTGGGTGACTTTAATATTAATTGGTCCTTCTGTAGTTCATCACACCCTACTGAACATATCAACCTCCATGGCTTCACTCAAATAATTCAAACTACAACTAGAACAGATAAAGCAACAAAAAAGAGTCCATCCTTGAATGGATCCTCACCAACTAACTTGAACTATCACATCACCATGACTGCCTCCCAGATTCTCTTAGTGACCACCTCCCCACCTTCATTCTTCAACACCAAATAAATACAAAAAAGTCACCTCTTTCAAACAAATGTGCTACACAAAAAACTTCAACTATCAGGACTTTATATCCACACTGAAATTTTATGATTGGCAACCACTTAAATCTCTCTCCCTAGATAATGCTGTAGAACACTTTAACACTACCTTCTTAAATATCATAAATACATTTTCCCTCCACTGGAACTATTAGAATAAAGTCCAATTATGCCCCTTGGCTTAACAAAGAGACACAATCACTTCTAAATGTAAGAGATAGAGCCTGGGAAACATGGCTCCACAACAAAATGGCAGCAAATCGACAAAAATACCTTGACCTAAGAAATATAACCAAAAAGCAAATCAGACCTGACAAAAAAACCCCACTATACAGACATTCAATCAAAGCACAGAAATAACCCACAAAAGTTCTGGTCTGCCATTAATCAGATTCTACAACCAGGCAAAAGTGGCACACCCACCCCATCCACCAATAACTCTAATGACTACATCGCTCCTCAGTTTAACAAATACTTTACCAAATGTATTCTAGCCCTCACAAACAACTGCCCAACCTCTCACCATCAGCTCAGAATAGCAAATACTTTTCCCTACAACCAGTCCCATCAAAAACTATAGAAAAATACCTGAATAAACCGAAACTCACAACCCTTGCAGCAGATTAAGTACCTGCTAAATTTCTCAAAATAGCAGCCAAAACCATTTTATACCCAGTCTCTATACTAATCAATAGGCTCATTTCTAAACATCATGTCTCAGCCCTCTTGAAAATATCTCATATAATTCTACTACATCATCATTTTCTTTTGGCTGTTCCCGTTAAGGATAGCCACAGCGGATCATCTGTTTCCATTTCTTCCTGTCCTCTGCATCTTGCTCTGTCACACCAACCACCTGCATGTCCTCTCTCACCACATCCATAAACCTTATCTTAGGCCTTCCTCCTTTCCTGTTACCTGTTCATCCTTAGCATCCCTCCTCAGCACATGTCCAAATTAATGTAATCTTGCCTCTCTGGCTTTGTCTTCAAAGCTTCCAACCTGGACTGACCCTCTAATATACTTATTCCTAATCCTGTCCATAAGGGAGGGAATTCTATAGAACTATCAAACTACTGCCATATTGCTGTTTTATCACCTTTATCAAAAATCCTATTTGTGTTCAATATCAGAGCTGTTTGGCTGGCTGTGACCGATCTGCAATCATCTGGACATACAAGCTGATTTAAGTATACATTTTTTTTGCACTTGCATTGTTTCAGTGATAGTTAACAAAACTGTACTACATTTTATTTATTTGTTTCATTGAATATTAATTGAATATTGTGGTCTCTCTCTCTCTTTCTCTGCAGTTTGTTATCTACCCTCCCTCCCTAGTATTGTTGTAGTCTTAAACTTGGTGGTTTTAGAACTGCCCAGCCCTGCTGTAAATGTGTGTTTGGACACTCCTCCTGGACCAATCTCATTTGCTCATTCAATTGAGAACAGTGAGATCATTTGGGAAGGACTACCAGCTTGCGTCTTTGATTTCAGACACTCCTACCAGTCTCATCAGCTCTATCTACTTTGTACAGAGTGAGCATTTGGAAGGACACCCCCATAGTCTCTTAATCTTCCTCCCTCTCCATTTAACAAAAAATTGTTATACTTTATTCAGCTGCTCTTACTGTTACTGTTTTCTACCTACTTTATTACCTTATTTTGCTGTTCTGTGTGCTCTTAAGTGTTCAAATGCTCTTATTCTGCATTTATTACTGCTTGTTAGTAGCCTGATTAAATTTGTCTGCTGTTCTAAGCATCTCAGTTTTGGTTTTAGCACTTGTGCTTCAGGCCAGTTACTTTACATTTAGGTTTTTTGTGGTCTACACTCTTGTGGACAAACCCTTATCAAAACCCTCTCTCCATAAGTCCACCCAAGTATTCAGAACACTATGTCTGGACAATTCCCATCAGTTTCTCCTGATAGCCTGGCTGACATGGGCATACTGAGACAGTGTAGTAAATGACTCATGTTCATGGACAGTCCTCTTCTCCTAGCACATAATTTTTCTACTTGTGCAAAATGCATCTACATCAGTAAACTGGAATGCATGCTCTCTCACTCCACGATCAGTACTCCTGACAAAGAAGAGATTGCCAACACAAACACCGCACTACCCACGTCACATTGCCAAGCACAACACACACCCACCTATGCAGGGTTCCTCAATAAAAACTTACATAAGCAACAGAGACTCCCAAAACACACTCACACACATTCTACACACAACATCAATCACATCGCACACAGCAGACAACACTCCAGTGTCTCAAAAAGCCCATTAGACACAACAATAAACCAATGCAGAACATAAGGCATAACAATAAACTTAATATACTAGTCACTGGAGATTCAATAGTGAGACACACTGATGTCCCCCTCACCAGGCTCAATAAGGAGAAGGTCACTGTAAGCTGTCTGTCAGGTGCCAGAATCCGCCACATCACGCACGCACTTAATGCTCTCCACACCAGGTACAAGTATGACTCTGTCATTGTCCATGTTGGTGTGAATGACTTGAGATGTATTTCCCTGGACTATATAAACAGAGACATGATTGAGCTCTCAAGGTATGTGTCCCAGGCAGGTATGACCCTAGCCCTAAGCAGCATTCTACCTTCACCAAGAATGATACCACGATACAAACAAAAAATCATTTACTTCAACAATTGGCTTAATTTCTGGTGTGTTTCCAAGGGGATTCAGAATCTGTCTGCCTGGGATGACATGGATGACAAACCTCAATGCTTTGCCAGAGATGGCTTCCACCTGTCACCCCTGGGGTTTCGTATCTTGGCCAAGACTCTTGCCTCCCCCAATGTGCCTTTTTTTAGGCAATGTCCCAAAGACAAATCTTCCAACATAAAAGATCTGTCAAAAAGCAAATTGAAGGTCATGCTGCTTAACGCTAGGAGCTTTAACCTGAAAATGCACTCACTGGAGGTTCTCCTCACACTGGAAGATGCTTGATGTCTGTGTGGTCATAGAAACTGGGTTCAGGGCTGCAGAGAGCACCCCTACCTTACCAGGCTATAACTCATGCCACACTTTCTGATCCCAGAACGAAGTTGGAAAGAATAAGTGTGGTGGAGTCTCTAGCTTTATTAAGGACAGGCACACACACTCTGGAATTACTCCAGGTGCAACTGACAGTTGGCAAGACACCCATCCAAGTCATAGCCAGCTATAGAAACCCCTCCATGACTCATGATACCCACATCTCCTACCTGGACCTACTTGACTCCATCAAGGTACCCCTAACTCCCTGATCCTTGGTGACTTCAACTATCCCACCATAGACTGTGTGAACTATTCCTGTACTAATGCACTCACCAATGATTCCTTAACTTCATCAGTTCTAATAAACTAGACCAGCTCATCTCATTCCCCACAAGGTGAGATAACATTCTGGACTTGGTTCTCACCAACATGGGCATCTGCGGCACCACTCCCATAGTATGTTCTTCCCTGCTGAGATCAGATCATTGATGTGTCTCATTCGAAGTTTCTATCCCACCCAACCACTCCCCAGCTGTACCCATGCTAAAAAACTTCTCAAAAGCTGACTACAACCTCCTAAGAGAGGGTATTGGTAGCTTCACACCACCGGCCCCTCAGAGAATGCAGGCAACTAATGCTGAACATTACGCCAATGCAGTATACAAGCACCTGTACAACTGCATGGATTTAGCCATATCCAACAGAACTAAAACCTGCTTCTCAAGGAAACGCAAACCTTTCTGGTAGACATGCTCTATCAACAGGCTTTAAAACAAAAGGAAAAAACTGTTGTTCAAGGGTAAAAAGGAACAAATTCCAAATTGGAAAAACTTCCTCCTCTGCTTCAACAAGCAAATTAGATCACTAGTGAAAACCTCCAAAGCCAATTATGAGTTGAAATTAGCTTCCAAAATAAAGGGAAACCACAAGTCCTTCAATTACATCAGGAATCTCCATGGCAAAACCAAGGTTTTTCCGAATTAGTACTTAATGGTACCACTTACACTGATTCTGTTGACTTAGCCAACTTGCTAGCTGATAGGTTCAGTGCAAACTTCACCCCTATCCACCCCAAAGGCCCATTTGATATCCCCGATACTTATCCCACACCTCACATCTCTGTAGATCAAGTGTTAAAGGCCCTATCCAAGGCAAAGGACACAGCTTCCATGGGACCTGATAGTATCCCAGGCCGCATTCTGCACCATCTCAAGCAAGAACTAGCTTCACCATTGAGCACCCTATTCAACCACAGCCTAATTATAGGCTTCATTCCAGCAAACTGGAGAACTGCCATTGTCATCCTCTTGCACAAAGGTGGTGTCATTGCTGACCTAGGAAACTATTGCCTCATTAGCTTGACAAGTCTTAGCTGTAAAGCCATGGAGTGTATTATTATGGATTTCATAAACAAGGACATAGGCAATCTCCAAGCACTTGACCCCACCCAATTCGGAGTCGTCAGGGTCAGATCTTGTCTATTTAACCTGGTTGACTTCTTTGAGATTGTCACCAAGGCCCTGATGAGGGAAAGTCAGTACATACATCTTACCTTGACTTGACCAAGGCCTTTGACACATTCCCCACACAGGCATCATTGAAAAGTTAACACAATGTGACGTAAATCCCTATCTCATCAGGTGTAAGTAAAATGATTTCTTGCCACCACCAAACAGCAGCTAACACAATAAGATACACAATTTAAAAATAGAGTTTACTGCTCTCCATGACTGCAAATGAAGCCTTAAAATAAAAGCATAAATCTTTAAATTTATTAGATATAGCTTAAAAACTCTCGGATAATCTCCACAATAAGAACTTTTGACATAAGTCTTCCTCAGATCGTTCATCATTATGAATGATCTGAGGAAGACTTATGTCGAAAGCGTTTATTATTATATTTTAAGGCTTCATTTTCAGTCGTGGAGAGCAGCAAACTCTATTTTCAAATTGTATATCTCACCAGGTGGGTGGCCAACTGGCTCACCGATAGGAACCACAAGGTCAAAATAGGTGCCACCACCTCAGACAGCAGACCTGTCACTAGTGGTGTTCCCTAGGGATCTGTCCTGGGACCCTGCTGTTTGGTATCTACTTCTCAGAGGTCCAGACAAAGGGTCTGTGGCTGACCAAGTTTATGGATGACTGTAAGTTGGGTGCTGTCATTGACTCCCCAAATGAAGTTACCATACTGCAAAAGAGTCTCACAGCAACAAATGACTGGTGCCAAAGTCATGGCCTTAAGTTAAATACAAAAAAATGTATTATACCATTTGGCAAAAACATGGCCCCTACACATCAACTGCAACCCCCTAACACACAACCTGTGGTGAGAGACCTGGGTACTCAGGTTGACAACAATCTCACATTTGACCATCATGTGGTGATGGTGGTCAGAAAAGCCTTTTACTTGTTTCATCTCATAAGTAAAGAGATTGCATCAGAAAAAGGAGGTTATTACCTCTCTGTACTCCTCCCTCATTAGGCCTATAATTGAGTATAATGCCCCATTTGATATGTACCTCTCAAAATACCTGCACCAACTGGAAAGACCACAGAAATACCTCATAAAGAGAATCCATGGCCTCCAACATCTGTCCTATGTGGACAGGCTCAAATCCCTATCAGTCTACTCAGTATCATACAGATTGTTAGAGGTGATCTCTGTCTTACCTACAAGACAATATTGGACCCTACCCTACTAGAGATGCTCCATATCCATAAGTCTAACTCCTCATGCATTACTCACTTGATAGGCCTAAATCTAATATATGACATCAACAAAACCTGTTGGAGAGACAGGTTTCTCTCCCAGAGGCTGCCCCATCTCTGAAATAGACTTCCCATACATGTCAAACAGAGTACCTCACTGACCCTCTTCAAGCATAACCTTGATGAGTGTATGAGAAACCACAAATTTGTCCCAGGGGTTCCACCTTTGTCCCTCATTGACAGGAGCAACAGGTGCTGACTGAGGATTCTTTTTTGGGGATAAACTCTCAGCTAGGCTTGTAAAGGCCCCAGGGCCATTAGCCTAGTGACCTCCTATGAGCCTATGAAATAAGGTGATCAATTTCAACAATTGGCTTAAGTATTGGTGTCATTCAAAGGGGATCCAATGCCTGTCAGCCTGGGATGACATGCTCGACAAGCCACGATGCTTCGCTAGGGACGGCTTGCATCTGTCACCCCTGGGCTTTCAGATATTGGCAAAGGCTCTTGCTACCCCTACAGTGCCTTTTTTAGGCAAGGCTCAAAAGACAAACCCACCTCCATAGGTATCACAAGGGATAAGAAACTAAGAGTAATGCTACTCAATGCCAGAAGTCTAAACCTCAAAATGCACACACTCGAAACTCTCCTTAGCATGGAGAACATCGATATCTGTGCAGTAACAGAAACCTGGTTCAAGGCTCCCGAGAGCACCCCAGCACTACCAGGGTATACCTCATACCATGCTTTTCAGCTCCAAAACTTGGACCGAACCACAAAAGGAGGGGGGAGTATCAATATTCGTCAAAGATACCCACACCTCCAGGTTGGTGGCACAGCACGAAGCATCAGAGACTATCCATGTGCAACTAACAGTGAGTAAAACTGCCTTCCAGTTTATAGCCTGCTACAGACCACCCTCCCAAACCCAGGAACCACACTCGGCCTTCCTGAGAACACTGGAAAATATGAAGGTCTCTCCATACACCATTATATTGGGCAACTTCAACTACCCAGACATAGACTGGGAGCATTACTCTAGCTCCAACACCCTAGCCCAAAGGTTCCTAGAATTTATAAACTCAAATGCTATGGAACAACTTGTTACCACTCCCACAAGAGGGGAAAACATACTGGACCTGATCATCACCAACATGGGGACTCCAGACCAGAAGTGTATCCCTCACTGGTAAGATCAGACCATAAACTAATTTCACTGGATATTCACATCCTGACTCCACCCCCTGCCCTGAAAACCACAGTGCAAAACTTCTCTAAAGCAAATTTCACACTCCTCAAAACTGAGGTGGAATCCTTCAAAGCTCCCAGGCCTGTGGAAAATACAGCCCAGACCGCAGAATCCTTTATAAACACATTCTATGAACACCTTCAGGAATGCATGGCTCATGCAATCCCAAATAAAACCAAGACCCAATCCTCCAAAGGCAGACGTCCTGTCTGGTGGACCCCAGCCATAAACAAACTATACAATAGAAGGAGGAAGCTACTACATGATAGAGCAAAATCCCAAAAAGGGAAGGCATCTCTGATCAGTATTAGCAAAAAACTATGGGCAGTCATAAGATCGTCTAAGGCCAGCTTCGAGAGAACAATTGCACAGGACACTAAGGATAATCACAAGGCTTTCTTTAGTTATGTTAGGAACCTGGGTGGGAATTCCCAGATATGCTCAGAATTAGTCCAAAATGACAAAAAATACACCGAACCCACAGACATTGCCAACATCCTAGCTGACAGATTCAGCGCAAATTTCTCCCCCCCCCCACCAAAAGGGCAAATATCTATCCCAGCAGAGTGCTGCCCCCGACATCTCAGATGCTCAGGTAAGAGCTGCCCTCTCCAAAGCAAAATACACAGCATCAATGGGACCAGACGGTGTCCCGGGCAGCGTCCTACATGAACTCCAAGAAGAGCTAAACCCAAACATAAAACTACTGTTCAATCTCAGCCTTACTACAGGATATGTACCCAAAGAGTGGTGTACAGCAACAGTGGTCCCTCTCCACAAAGGTGGTGCCTCAACGGATCCTGGAAACTATCGCCCCATAAGCCTGACTAGCTTGGTCTGCAAAGCTATGGAAAGGATCATCATGGACCTCATAAATAAAGATATTGGGGACCTACAGACACTGGATCCTATGGTCCAAACAGCCTACCTGGACCTCGCAAAAGCCTCTGATACAATACCCCACTCGGGCATTATAGATAAGCTCACCAGCTTAAATATAAACCCCTATGTCACTAGATGGGTTGCAAACTGGCTCAAGGACAGAACCCACATGGTTAGAATTGCTGGAGCCATGTCAGACTCCAAACCAGTTACAAGTGGCGTCCCACAAGGCTCAGTCCTGGGACCTCTCCTGTTCGGTATATATTTCTTGGAGGTCTAAACCTCCAGGAACAGGCCAACACAGAAGGACTGTGGCTGACCAAGTTCGCAGATGACTGCAAACTGGGCACCATAATCGACTCTCCAGCCGACACAAGCATCCTCCAAAAGGGCCTCATAGAAACAGACAACTGATGCCAGAGCCATGGCCTCAAGCTAAACACCAAAAAGTGTATAGTTATCTCCTTTGGCAAAAACAAAGTGCCCACAAATTACCACTTAGGTGGTAATCCATTAAGTACAGAAGAAGTAATTAGGGACCTGGGGACCCAAGTTGATAGCAATCTCTCATTTGACAACCACGTGGCCAAAGTGGTTAGAAAAACATTTTATATAGCCCACCTAATCATGAAGGGATTTACATCTAGATCAGGGGAGGTCATCGTGCCTCTTTACTCATCCCTCATCAGGCCCATAATTGAGTACAATGCCCCTTTTGGGATGTACCTTACCAGACACCTGCAGCAACTGGAAAGACACCAAAAGTACCTCACCAAGAGGATCAAAGGGCTCAGACAGATGCCATATGCTGCCCGGTTAAAGAAACTCAAGCTCTACTCAGTGTCATACCACCTGCTCAGAGGCGATCTGTGCCTGACGTATAAAGCCATGTCCAACCCGGAATTAATGGACATGCTGCACCTCAGAAAATCCAAATCCCATCAAGCTATGTGCTCGAGAGACTTGAACCTCAGCACTGAAATAAATAGGATGTGCTGGAGGGACAGATTCATAACCCAAAGGCTCCCTTCACTCTGGAATAAAATCCCAGTCCAGGTTAGGCAGAGTCCCTCATTGACTCTCTTCAAGAGGAATCTTGATGAGTGGATGGGAGATCATAGGTTTACCCCGGGTATCACTTCTGTGTCACTGTTAGACAGAGGCACAGTATACTAACCTTGAAAAAGGGCATAGGAAAATTAATTTAAAATGGGTAGCGAAAGCCAAACACACTCTGGCTAGGCTTATAAATGCCCTAGGGCAGATAGCCTAGTATGAACCTATGAACCTATGAACCTATAAGCTTTCATTCACAAATTCTGCACTATCTCTTAGATAACAAACTTCTGGCAAACACTTAATATGGTTTCCGGCCTTATCACAGCACTACCACAGCCCTTGTTACCTTTACTAATACCATTAATCAGCATCGTAATAATGGTAACCTTGTTTCATCTATCTTTCCTGATCTCTCTAAGGCATTTGATACTGTTTCTCATAATAAACTCTTAACTGCACTTTCTGAACTTAATCTAAGTTATTTCACTCTTACAAGGTTCCAGGACTATATGTCAGGTCGCAGTCAGGCAGTAAAATGACAAAATAACCTATCTCCCTTTCTGCCTGTTACTTTAGGTGTCCCACAAGGGTCTATACTTAGTCTGTTCCTTTTTACCATATTTACCAATATCCTTCATACTGCCACCCCCCGTGCGACCTTATATCCACTGCGCAGATGATTCTACCCTAATCAGTTCAGTCCCAACACTACAGCAGCTTCAAAAATTACACAGGAATTGTTTACTGCAGTAGAATCCTGGTTATCCAATGCACAGCTCATACTTAACCCTAACAAAATTAAGCTGATGCTGTTTCATCCCACAAAAGCCATTGATCCCAACCCCCATTCATAATCACTTCGAATAAGAATACCCACATTACACCAATCACCCAAACCAAACTTCTCGGTGTTATTATAGATAAAAACATGAATTCTGACTTACACATTGCCAAATCAATAAAAACGTTCATAAAAAACTCGGAACCCTTTACAGGTGTAAAAATTTCCTTACCAATAATTCTATGGCCATGATTGCAAGAACCCACCTAGTCTTCACTCTTCTATATACATCCTCTATATTCACTAATATTAACCAAATCAGACTTAACTAAACTAAACACCTGTTACAACAAAACAGCAAAATTCGCAACAGATTCAGCTTACTGGTGTTATCACTGCCAGGTCCTTAAACAGCTATCCTGGTTAGATCTACCCAATCTGCTCACCCTTAATGAACTTACAATGGCCCATCAGATACTTTTCCACACTAAAAAAGCACCAGCCCACCAGCCTTACATGACCTATTAAATCGCTATTCAAAAAACGTTTACTAAGATTCAGCAACAAATCTCTAATTAACATCACCAGAAGTAAGAACAGTGCTGGTGACTCCTTGCATTCCAACTATATTGCTAAACTATGGAACACTATGCCCCTTAGCATAAGTTCAACAGCTAAGAAAATTACCTATAAAACCTTCTCAAATCTCACTTACTCATGCATATGTACATGCTCTGACCTGGGCTAAAGCAAATACTCTGACCCAGGCTGGGTTCTTGTGAGTTGCCCTGTTTCTGCAATTGCTTTTCAACTTTTTTCATTTAAAAGTCCAGCCTAGCCTAATTTAGTCTTCTCAACTAATTGATTTCCACTTGAATATTTGATCAGTGGCAACACCAGGGCCTACTAAGGTAGAAGTTGTTAATATATGCTATTATTATGAATTTTTATGTCATATGTAGAATGAGTTGTTTATTGAAATAAGAAATGGCTAACACTGCATTGGTGAACATCTTTGAAGGTAGAGCTTAGTTAATGCTTCTATTTTTAAAGTTGATTTAATTATGGAGTATCTCAATGAATATTTTGATTTCAAAATTTTGTGTTCTTTGGCCATGAAATGAAACATGATTAAAGGCTGCGGTAGCGTTGTCGCCTCACAGTAAGACGCTGTCTGGTTCGATTCTCAGCTAGAGTGTCTTCTGCATGGAGACATGCATGAATGGGCGTAACTTCGTTGAAGGTTGTGCGTCAGGGCTGGCAACTCGGCACGTAAAAATCAACTGCCAATCATTAGCGGACTGGAGTTCTGCTGTGGTGACCCCTAACCGGGAAAAGTCGAAAGACACAACAACAACAACAACAACAACAACAACAACAACAAGTTCAGCTGAAAATTGAGCCATTAAAGTGCACTAGCATGAAGAAATTTGGAGCTACTTAAGCAATATTTGTTTAGGAAGCCAGGATTTACAGAGCATTCTATGTCACCAGTCCTAGTTTACTGCTTATATAATATGAGGCTTTACTGAATTTGTTATATAGCTCCCAGAGAAGCACTATTTTTACTTGGCTTTGACCAGGAATTCGAGATATTATCTTGTATATGTTTTATACAGTCCCCGGGATTCATGAATCTCGGCGCAAGGCCGGTGTAAGGCTTGCGCCGGCAGTGCAGTGTATAATTGGCGTAGTAGCGCCATATGCATAGTAATGAGTGCGCCGAACCAGACACGCAGAGGGCACGAGCGAGCCAAGTAGGATGCGGCCGTAGGCGTGCCCAAGCCGGCAGGCGATGAGCAACCTAAAGTGCTGACTTCCACAGGCCGCCTGCAATAGTAACCGCACCAGCCAGGGTCCATGGATAATGAAACGTACGCAGAGTATGCAACATAGTACCCGTCCACACAAAACGGATTACCAAACATTAACCCACGAAGTCCAAATTGTACCCATCCAAGGAACAAAGGATACGCGTAATACCGTGTACGTCACGCAATGCACTGTCAGTGGGCATACCCAGTGAAGGTGTACCGCAGCATGTCAGCGTGCCGCACCTACACAGAACTAGCCACATGGGCACGGTCACCAGCAGTAGTGAGAGTACACAGCCGGGTAGCCGTGTCGATATAACAACAAGAAGGAAACCAGATACCCTAAACACAGACAAACATGTGCATAGCAACATGTACTACACCCAGCAATGTGCCCGTCGCATACACATAGGACGGCGTATGCCTAAGCAAAATATCCAGAAGCAGAACCCATGCATGCAAATGTAATACACAACAGCCCCATCATAGCATGTAACATGCACCCATGTACGACCGTGCACCCAACCCAGCCAGCAGTCTTGCGCAGCTGCACACCTACACACAACGGGTATACTTGAAATGTAGTAAGAAGTATTGTCCTAGGCAGTGCCACGCGGGCAAATATGTACCCCACATGTTAACATCCCACCTCAGGTACAGATATCCAAATGGCTGCATGTGAATGTGTCGGCAGAATGTGTACATCCCACATGTGGTATGGACCTGTCGAAACCCCATAGGCGTGCACACGCCACGGTGCCCATAACTGTACACATCTGGACAAGGCAGTATGTTCAGCCACCGTACTGATGATTAGCTATGCAGACATGTCAAACACAACACATACGGCGGAACATCTGCCCACCAAGCAGGATGCCCCAACAGGGTGCCACATGCACAGAAGGTGAAGGTGGGACATCACACGTTGAGAACAGCGTTGCCGGATGGCCAAACACCCACGGCCAATGCAAAGGATGAAATAACATGTATATGCCTGGATGAATGGGTATGTCATAGCATGGGAATAGGCCAAGCTATCCAACATAATAGCCATGCGTACCAGATACAAACTGCCAGTAACATGCAGTAGTAATGCAGGAAGGCATACATGATTGTGGGAATAGCACAGGACATCAGGCATGTGCCAAGTGTTGACGCATGACACAAATGTCCAGGATGGGGCTCCCCGCAAAGAGGAACATGTGCCAACCCCACCCCCCACAGATGTACCGGCAGTGGAAACACATCCCAAACACACACCAACACTAACGTCCATCCCACGACAGCAACGGAGGCAGGTCAAAGACCACCATGACGCGTGCACAAACAGAGACACATGTAACCGTTGCCCTAACAACCCCCCACAGGCCAATGAATGATAGTATGGACATATGCATGTAATGCTGCGAAGGATGTGTGGTAGTCCTCAGTATCACAGAGGTAGGTACACAGATACACTGTAATCAACCGTGACGTATGTGCACTGTACACAGCATACCTGCATGTAATACACAGTTCAATCATGTGCCACAGAAATATACACATATGAATGAGGATAGGGGATAGACAAGTGTGAATGGGACAAACTATGAACATAGGTTCATAGGTCCATAGGTACATAGTAGGCTATCTGCCCAAGGGCAGCTACAACCCTAGCCCATAGTTATGTTGCCTTTGCCAACCCTCCAGTCCAAAGATAACAATGCCTATTATACTGCTGTACCTCTGTCAAGCAGTGACAATGAAGTAATTCCTGGGGTATATCTGCAATCCCCCATCCATTGGTCAAGATCCCCCTCGAACAAGGCCAGCGAGGCGCTCTGCCTCACATGTACTGGGATGTTGTTCCACAGCATAGTGAGTGTCTGGGTGATGAATCTGTCCCTCAACACATTCCATTAATGACCGTGTCAAGGTTCACGTCACCCGCCCCTGTGGTTCTGAGGGATGTAGATCCATTGGGTGAAGCATAGTCATCAAATATGGTTCGACATGGCCTTGTATGTCAGGCACAGGTCACCACTGAGCAAGTGGTATGTGACTGAATGGAGCAGGAGTCCTGTCAGTCGGGCAGCATAAAAACAAATTCCTGACACCCTGCATCCGTCTGACGATGAACCTATGGGGCCTTCCCAGCTGCTGCAGGTGTCGGGTCAGATATCCCCCGAATGGGGCAATGTACTCAATCATAGGTCTAAGGAGTGATGAGTACAAGGAGACGATGACCTCCCCCGATCTAGATGTGAATCCCTGCACCATCAGGTGTGCAATGTAGAAGGTCTACCTAACTACGTTAGCAACGTGTGTGTCGAACGAATGGTGACTGACAACCTGGGTCCCCAGATCCCTGGTAGCTCCCTCTGTGCTCAGTGGATTGCCACCTATATGGCAGCAAGGGGTAACCATGTTCTTCCCGAAGGGTATGACAATGCATTTCCCGGCATTTAGCTGTAGGCCATGTCCCTGGCACCAGATATCCATATCTGTGAGGCCCTTCTGAAGGATATCTGTGTCAGATGTCCGTCCCACTATGGCACCCAGTTCGCAGTCATCTGCAAACATTGTCAGCCATAACCCCCCTGTGATTGCTTGTACTTTGGAAATGTAGATGCAGAAAAAGAGTGGACCCAGGACTGAGCCCCGTGGGACACCGCCTGTGACCGGCTGTGAGTCTGACACGGTGCCAGCAACTATGACCATGTGGGTTGTGTCACCTAGCCAGTTTGCAACCCATCCTGCGATGTACGGGTCACATCCAAGCCGATGGGTTTATCAATGATACCTGAGGGGGGGTATTGTGTTGAAGGCCTTTGCCAAGTCGAGGTAGGCTGTATGGACTGCCCGACCCTCATCAATGGCCTCGGTGACTGTTCCTAAAACGTCAACCAAGTTTTAAACGCATGATCTGCCTTTGACCAAGCCAAACTGGGTTGGATGCAAAGCATGCAAGTCCCCTATGTTGTCATCTATGAGTTCCATTATGATCCTTCCCCATGGCTCTGCAGATAAGGCTTGTCAAGCTAATGGGACGGTAATTACCAGGGTCAGTGGAGGCACTGCTCCTGTGAAGTGGGACTATAGTCGCCGTGCGCCACAACTTGGGTACGTTACCTGAGGTGAGGCTAAGATGAAACAGCCGTCCTAACTGTGGGTCTAATCCCTCAATGAGTTCGTGGAGTACACAGCCGGGACACCAACTGGTCCCATGGATGCTGTGTTCACTGCCTTGGGGAGAGCATGTCCCACCTGTGCATTACAGAAGTGTCGGGGGCCACAATCCACTGGTACAGACACCTCTCCATGTGGGGGGGGAGGTGGGGGGAGATGTTTGCACCGAACCTGTCAGCCAGTATGTCAGCAATGTGTGTATGTTCAGTAAACGTCACATCATCCTGAACCCAGTCCGAGCATATCTGAGAGTGTCCTCCCAGGTGTCCAACATAGCTAAAGAAGGCTGTATGATTGTCCGTCGAGTCCTTGGTGATATATCTGTAGGATGTGCCCTGGATGATGTCATGACAGCTTGTAGTTCTTCACATATAATGAGCAAGGGTGTCATACCTTACAAGGATTCTGCTCTGTTTTGTAGTAGCTACCTCCTTTCGTTGTAGAGCTTGTGTATGGCTGGGGTACACCAGACTGGATGCTTGGCATTGGTACAAAGACTCACAGTTGTGTAAGGGATTGCCTGATCCATGCAGTCCTGTAGGTGCTGGTAGAAGGCATATGTAAGTGATTCAGTGGCTTGAGTAATGTTTACCACTGGCTCAGGGGCCTTAAAGGAGACCACACTAGTGTTTAGAAGTGTGAAGTCGGCTTTTGAGAAAGCCATATATATGGTAACCGGCACCACCCACAGCATCGTATGCCAATAGCAGAAGCTATTGTCCAAATAACATATTATCAGTTTGATTATGAAATTATTCATTATTATTTATTCAGTTATTTGTTTTAGCTACTTACACTCGGAAATGCCTGGTAAGACCGGGCGAAAGTGCTCATGATCTACTTGTTTTGGTGGTGTTATCTTGACAATAAAGTGGCGATTCTTTCCTATTGGGATTTCTGAGGATGATTTAAAGCAGTTGCTAACCTGCATCTTTGGAGGTACACCATTTGGTTTCAGTTCTGAATAACCTGGTTTTCGTAGCATTACATAATATGGGTAGTCAAACAGACATCCGCGACTGGGGAACATACAGCAGCAGTCATACCCACTGGCCAGATGGACACAGTCCAACAAGTTCTACACTTTACATATGCACATTGGTGTCCATTGTAGGACCCCAAAAATTGATCCGTATGCTATATCATCCAGCTGCTACCGTTCCACCCAGAAGAAGTGACAGCCATGACTATGGCACAGCTAGACATATGCACCACCAGCGTGTTTAAGCTTGATGACAAGTGTCCATGAAATGCAGGACATATGAACAGAAATCCCCAGATTGTCGAGTCCATAGAAGTGCGTCCACATCCCAGTCCCGCACACATGAAGGATGTGTAATGGGTACCGTCGAGGGTTGCAGCCATGGGATCCTGGGTATGCAGAAATGTGGCTCTGTGTTGTTTGGCAGAAAATCCGCTGTCCCGCCCCGTGGGAGGGATGTGGGTATAGCACATGCCTTACTCCCCACTAATAATGCAAAGCATCCACTGGATAATGCTAAATGCAGGTGTGAAATGTGTACAGCCCTATACCAGTGTCCAGTAGGCAATTCCCATGGATGGACAAGCGTCACCAAGATGGCACCCATAACTGCAGACCTGGTGGAATTACACAGCTGCAGTCAGGCATAACACAGGAAATACAGATAGGTACTACAGTAGACACTCCCCATACAAGGTTAGACCGCCATGCGAATACCGGCGTACACAGCACCTCAATCTGCCAGCACCAAAATGGGGATCACTCGCTGCCATACTGCGGAACAAATGGGCGACCTGTGGAACACATACTAATGGCACACCAACAACGTCAACTAGGAAGGTCAGTCAAAACCACCGGCCAGATGGACACAGTCCAACAAGTTCTACACTTTACACATGCACATTGGTGTCCATTGTAGGACCCAAAAATTGATTACTATGGAATATCATACAGCTGTTATCATTCTACCAGAAGAAGCGACAGCCGTGACTACGGCACAGCTAGACATATGCACCACCAGCGTGTTTAAGGTTGATGACATGTGTCCATGAAATGCAGGACATATGGACAGAAATCCCCAGAGTCCCGAGTCCATAGAAGTGCGTCCACATCCCAGTCCCGCACACATAAAGGATGTGTAATGGGTACCGTCGAGGGTTGCAGCCATGGGATCTTGGGTATGCAGAAATGGGGCTTGGTGTTGTTTGGCAGATAATCCGTTGTCCCGCCCCGTGGGAGGAATGTGGGTGTAGCACATGCCTTACTCACCACAAATAATGCAAAGCATCCACCGGATAATGCTAAATGCAGGTGTGGAATGTGTATACAGATAGGGACTACAGTAGACACACCCCATACAAAGTCAGACCGCCGTGCAAATACCGGCGTACACAGCACCCACTCTGCCAGCAAGAAAATGGGGATCACACGCTACCATACTGCTGAACAAATGGGCGACCTGTGGAACACATATTAATGGCACACCAACAACGTCAACTAGGAAGGTCATAGGATGTTTAAACTATGGCGTTCCCAATTATAAAGAACCATCCTTCAATGAATTAGTAGGATCTACATGTTTTGGTGGTGTTAGTTATGACAATACAGTGGCGGATATTTCCCATTGGGGCCTCTGAGGTTTATTTTAAACCAGTTGCTAACCTGCATCATCGGATTTACACCATGTGGGTTCATTTCAGAAAAAAATGGTTTTCGTAGCACTACATAATATGTGTAGTCAAACAGTCATCCGCGATTGGGGAACATACAGCAGCAGTCAAACCCACTGGCCAGATGGACACAGTCCAACAAGTTCTACACTTTACATATGCACATCGGTGTCCATTGTAGGACCCAAAATTGATCCGTCGCCACATCTACCAGCTGCGATCGGCGACCTAGAAGGAGTGAACAGCCGTGACTACAGCACAGCTAGACATATGCACCACCAAGCGTGTTTAAGGTTGATGACAAGTGTCCATGAAATGCAGGACATATGAACAGAAATCCCCAGATTGTCAAGTCCATAGAAGTCGTCCACATCCCAGTCCGCACATGAAGGATGTGTAATGGGTACCGTCGAGGGTTGCAGCCATGGGATCCTGGGTATGCAGAAATGGGGCTCGGTGTTGTTTGGCAGATAATCCGTTGTCCCGCCCCGTGGGAGGGATGTGGGTATAGCACATGCCTTACTCCCCACTAATAATGCAAATCATCCACCGGATAATGCTAAATGCAGGTGTGAAATGTGTACAGCCCTATACCAGTGTCCAGTAGGCAATTCCCATGGATGGACAAGCGTACGACCAAGATGGCACCCATAACTGCAAACCTGGTGGAATTACACAGCTGCAGTAAGGCATAACACAGGAAATACAGATAGGGACTACAGTACACACTCTCCATACAAAGCCAGACCACCGTGCGAATACCGGCATACACAGCACTCTATCTGCCAGCACCAAAACAGGGATCACTCGCTGCCATACTGCAGAACAAATGGGCGACCTGCGGAACACATACTAATGGCACACCAACAACATCAACTAGGAAGGTCATAGGATGGTTAAACTATGGCGTTCCCACCTATAAAGAACATCCTTCAATGAATTAACTCATTCACCCCGAGTGCCTTCTCATGGCGCCTGTGCCTTTAAGGCCGAGCGCGCCATGAGAAGATACAGTTTTCAAGCCATTCCCCCCGAGTGCTTCTACAAGCGAGAGAAAGTGTACTGCTAAATTTTAGTGCAACTTAATGTAAAACAGTCTGAAATCGTAACTAAATATGTAATTTATCATATCTAGTTACGATTCAGTGTGTTTTAACATTAAGGTCACATTGAAGTTTTTGCAGAAAAATCATTTTAAAACGTTCTTGCTAAGCAAGTGGTGGCAGCCAATCGGATTCTTGCATTCCGAGCCACCACTTGCATAACACCTCCACCCCATACCCAAGCTTCTTTTGTTCACCCCTAATAAATAGTGGGTCCAGCAGCAGGTAATTCCTTCTTTTCTTTTTGCGAAGAACTGGAGATTTTACCTGCTACTGGATCCTCTATTTTACAGTCAAGGAATTCACGGACCGCCATATAGGCACTCTGAGGAGTTCCGTTCAGCCACTGCAGTTCGAGTTCGGTCATCTAAGCACAGCAACTACCGTCTCTTCCTGCCATTCCCTACCCAATTGGTGAGGTACTGTACTTGTTTTTTCTATTTACTTGTTTTTTTCCTGTAATACCCAGTGGCAGATTTAGGCAATAGCACGCGCCGGTCCCTTTTAAACTTCGTTGTTTTTTTTTTTATAAGTTGCCTAAAATTGAATATAGTCTTGTAGAACAACTTTGCGGGTAGCTGGGTGTATGTAGGGGGTGCACGTTGTATGCGATGAGTATGAGAGGGAAGAGGCAAAGTCTTGACTTGCTAGGTGTCCCCATGCAGGTGTACTTTGTATCTTGAAGGCAATTAGCGTTACTAACTGTTTGAGCCGCTAAGGATCGGTGGATTAATTAATCAAGGTAGAAGGTAGAATTATGCGTGTATTTTGTGTGCGTGGCGAAACTACGGAATTGGATTTAGCCGTTTTTCAAATGTTTGTAACCAGTTTAAACTTTTTTCGCTGGAGAATTAGCCAACGTACAGGAAAAGCCTACTGAAATATACACTGCATATCTCAGTTAAGAACTGACGCTGTTGTCGCTTTTCCTCACGTTACGGCGACTATTAAAGAATGTAGTTTATTTTTTTACTTTTTTTTTATTTTTCCCCGCCCGCATACTGACATTCAGAACCCCAATGCATGCATGCAGCCGCCCACAACATGATGTCAGCAATGCCGAGGGTTTGTTTACATTCCTCGTGGTGCTTATAACCTCCGTCTTTTCTTGCAACTGTTGTGAAGGATTTTATTTTGTCCAAGGAAACGTGTTTCAGTGATCATTATTCATTTCTTTACTTTGCAATCGCTGAATTTCATTTAAGCAACATATTTGTGGCACATTAGTATGTTTTCAGCAGAGATCACCTTTTTGCTTTGATATGATTTACTTTGCCACCAGCCCACCGCTTTTCAATAATTCAGAATAAAGCGTAAACTAATGGATGACAAAGAACAACAAATAGGAACAAGATTTTAAGCATATAGCCCACTGCTTAGACTGAAAATAGAAAAGCAATTCATGTTTAAATAAACTGAAGGGGATGTAGCTATAAATAATGTGTTGGGTTGGCAGCAGTCTGGCATTGCAACAGCAGTAAAGTAAGATGGATTTTCTCTACATTCTCAGGAGTACAGTCACCTGTATATAATCGATGGGTGCAAAGTCCGTTGTGAATATACAAATTGACATGTCTTCTGTGTTTGGGCTGGTGTGACGCAATTATTGTCAGCCAATCCATTTGCTAAAATGATTCTAAAATCAACATCGCTATGGCTCATTGCTGGTCTCTGAGGTGGTGAGTAAGGGGTTGTCGTCTATTTAACTGTAAGAAATTGGCCATAATTTATTTTATTTTCTGTCACAAGCATCATTATTCCACAGCATATGTTACTATCTTTAGTTGTCCGACAGGAGCAAGATGTGTGTGGAAGTAACAGATCATTAGTAGAGTTGGGCCGTTATTATATTTTCTATCTCAAAACGAATAGCTTTGGTTAGTCCTTAGCTGTAGCTTCTATTGTGTGGAGTTTGCATGCCCGTCCTCTGTCCATGTGGGCTTATACATATGCTCTGGTTTCATCCAACACCTAAATAACATTATATAGGTGAAGGGGCTCCTCCCCGAATTCCCTGCTGATAAGTGTGTGCATGTATGCCTCTGTTCATATATTTTGTGATAGCATTTATATGTCATGGGCAGTGTGAGTACATCTTTTCCAGTTTGAAGTATCACAGTAGCTTGTATTCAGCCTGGCACTCAAGGGCAGTGTAAGTGTGAAATGTATTCAGAATAAATACTGATACCACTGATTATCTGTGCACATGTACAATATTGTCTGGCATGGGCATAACTTTTCTGGGTATCAATGCTGGATTTCTTGTTTCCCTTCACCTTTATTTTTCTCCATTGACTTTCTTTCAATAAGAAATTGAGAGACCAATTTTATTTCATTACTTTTTATAATAAGATATCGGAAAAGTACATAGTAAAATAAGCCGTAATTGCTGGGACTACTCATGTGTATACTAGGCTAACTAACACTGGGCCTTTATAACGCTAGCCATGCATCCCAGATGTATCCCACAAGTTTTGTACCTTAGAGATTATTTTAAGGGATATATGTAAACTAGGACATGATGTACAGACTGCTTCTCTCTATTAGAGATGCTAATGCTAGGGGTGAATTTCTGATTTCAAATTCACTGGTCCAAGTTATGTTAGGGAAGACCTCTGCTTGACATGGATAAAAAGCATGTTCCAAAGAAGAAAAATTCCCTGAGGCTCGTGTCCCCGCAACATGTCTTATTTATGTCACAAGCAAGATTTAAGTCTCTAAATCAAATAGATTTGATGCAGTTAGCTTTCCTGATATGCAAAAGGTCGACCAGAGCAGGATTCAGGGATGCCTTGTTTGACAGGCATAGATTGCCTCTCAACAGTCTATAGGATACAGAATATAGAGCTAGGGCTTTGAGGCAATTTGCATAGGACATGCTGTTAATGCCCTGTATTCTTTTTGTGAGAAACCTCTGTGGGTGTTGGGTGTTCCACTTGCTGCACATGCTTGGTCAGGTACATACCGAATGAGGAGTTGTACTCAATTATTAGTCTGATAAGGGCTGAATACAGAGGAACAATGACCTCCTTGGACCCAAATGCCATGCCCTTGCTTATAGCCTGACTGAATTATGTTATATATTTTCTGGTATTGTTTTCTGTGTCTTATCTGTCCTGAAACTGCTTCCCCCCATTCCTGTGGTGGAGTTTATATAACTGGTCTAACAACTTTTATGTTGTCTGATTGCGTCAAGGCTTGCTGATTTAAAATATAGTTTCTGTTTGTAAATTCTTGCATACACTGTTGGAAACTCATGGTGTTCTGGCTGAAGTCAGGCAGCATATGACATATGTTTGAGCCCCTTTATCCTTTTGGTGAGAAATTATTTGGGGTCTTTCCAATTGCTGCAGGTGTCGGGTAAAGTACATTCCGAATGGGGCATTGTACTCAATCATTGGTCTGATAAGTGAAGAGTACAGGGGTACAATGACCTCTCCTGATCTGGACGTGAATCCCTTCATGATCAGGTGGGCAATGTAGAAGGTCTTCTTAACCACTTTGGCAATGTGACTGTCAAAGAGGTTACTGTCAACTTGGGTCCCCAGGTCCCTGATAATTTCTTCCGTGTTTAATGGATTACCACCTATGTGGTAATTAGGTTACCTTATTTTGCCAAAGGGTATGACTATACATTTTTGGCATTTAGCTTAAGGCCATGGCTCTGGCACCAGTAATCCATTTCTATGAGACCTCTCTGGTGGATGTCTGTGTCTGATGGAGTGTCAATTATGGCCAGTTTGCAGTAATCTGCAAATTTTGTCAGCCACAATCCCCTATGTTTGCCTGCACTTCAGAAAAATAAATGCAACAAGAGGGGCCCAGGACTGAGCCCTGTGGGACACCGCTCGTGACCAGCTTAGAGTCTGACATGGCACCAGCAACTCTAACCCTGTGGGTTCTGTCCTTGAGCCAGTTTGCAACCCATCTTGTGACATATGGGTTTACATCTAAGCTGTATTTTTTCTAATTGGAAAACTAGCTAAAATCACACGATTCATGGTGTTACTGTTTGTAACAATGACTGCAAGCAAGTTATGACATTATATGACTGACTTCAATACTTGGCTTAGTTTCTGGTATGTTTCCAGGGGGATTCAGTTTTGGTCAGC
This sequence comes from Protopterus annectens, assembly GCF_019279795.1. Taxonomy (NCBI): domain Eukaryota; kingdom Metazoa; phylum Chordata; order Ceratodontiformes; family Protopteridae; genus Protopterus; species Protopterus annectens. The sequence goes on from NC_056738.1 coordinate 471,871,829, forward strand.
ATGGGAGTACAAGGCAATCAGACCATATTACTTGGCATATGATTGCCTGCACCTGTGTTGGTGTATTTATTTAATTTATTTAATTTTTATTCCACAGGATTTTCTGATCTACACAAACAATGGTTATATGACTCATTCCTCATTGCTTGGTATGTTGCTAACAAATAGATGGGAGGATGGGCTCAATAACTTTTATACTGTTTTGCTGTGTAAGTGAATGGCAGAAGACAAGCTATCTAGCTTGACATTTCTGTGTGTCTTTATGATTATAGTGCGTATTTGCCTGAGTGAGATAAATGTCTTTGCAGACTGACTACTGACAGCATGGAGCTGCCATATTTTTATGCATTTCTCCTGGCTTTGTCAGTCGCTTGGAATGTAGGTGGGAGGAAGGGCACAGCAATATGTAAGTGTTGTACTATTTGACTGACTATGGCCTTATAACAGATAATATATAGCAATATAGCAATATGTAAGTGTTGTACTATTTGACTGGCTATGGCCTTATAACAGATTGTGACTGTTGCATAACACCTGCAGAAGGTAATGTAATGAATGTCAGCAATTATCACCTCTCTGGGCATGCATAAGTTTGCAAGTCATTAGCACAGTGCACTATGCATAACTTTGCAAGTCATTAGCACAGTACAGTTACAATATAGCACTGAGTCATTGTCACTTTTCAGGTAAAACTGTCAGCAGCTGTCACTGTTATTCACATAAGCAGAAGTCGTTATCACATTGATGAATGCACGACTAACATTTGGCTCTTTCCCCACTTGCAGTGATTGCAGTACACCCCAACCCCCTCCAAACTACTTTCATATATCATTTATAAAATTTCAAGAATTATCAGCAGTCTAGGAGGAAAATTGTAGACATTACATCTTCAATTGCTGTTTTTCTTGAGAAAGTGGCTGGAATAAGAGGATTTGTGGTGTACTTTATGAATAATTTGAGTATATATTATTATTGACTGCCTTGCATCCTTTCATTTGACAGAAAATCATAATTTTATTTTAACTAAGGCAATGACAATATCCAAACTCATGTGTTGTATTTATTTGAGACTGTTATGCACCGCGGTGGTAAATTATTTCCTTTGCTTTTGAACTATGAAGTCATTCTGTTGCGTTATTTGTTATAGTATTTCTCTTTTATTTATCATTAAATATATACCTCACTTTGTGAGTGAGATCTGTTTGGTGAGCTAAGTAGGGTGTAAAGCTGGGGAGATATATATATATATATATATATATATATATATATATATATATATATATATATGTGTGTGTGTGTATAGACACATTCAGGCAGTTGGGATCGAAATCTTTTTATAGCTAAGTAGTTTGTGTGTGAGGCTGCATTGTTGGTGGATAGCGAGGTTTCAAGACAGAGTCATTTTGCCACCTGTTCACTGTTATTTCAAGGCTGTTAGATGTATGCATTATTATCATTGGTTTTGTATTATGAATCTTTAATGTTGTTTTATAATGATAATTGATAAGTGATGCAGTTGGGAGCAAGCGGTATAGGACATTATTAGGGTTTCTTTTCATTTTAAATGCCCATAATAGACCTCGTGGGAATCTTGTAGAATAGGAGTGGTTTCAAACTTTCTGTGATCTGTTGTGCTTGTTCTGTAATAACCTGTTGGTGGTTTACTTGCAGTTGCAGTGCTTTGTATGGCTAGTTAGGGTCTTCCTGAAATGTATGTATAGTTTGTTGCTGAAGTAAAGTAAATGCATGCTATTTTTCTTTATTCACTGGGTGGATGGGTGACCCAGCAGTACACCATTTTCTGGCACAACCAGATTAATGCATGAAATGCCAACAGCAAAGTTTAGATCTCCATTACCAACTGTTTGGTCATTTGGAATGTATGTTGTCATCTAGGCTGACTTGATTGGTACATGCCCCAAAGATGTTTTGGAACAAAAAAAACACTGGTTATTGGAAGCTCTGTGACATCAGAATAAACACAAGAGGATCGGCTCAGACCAATCCAGCAAGAATGAAGGCGAGATTGACAACTTTACATTTACTGGTTTTCTTATTGTTGTTCTTGGTAATGTTCTGTAGTCCCATAATGACATAAAAGTGTGTCATATCATATGGGACTGTAGCTATTGTATACAGGCTTTATTTTTCTTCACATGTGACAAAATTAGCAAATGGGAAGCTACCGTTGTGTAAGTAATGAGGTTTCCTAGTTATTACTGCTACTTATGAGGAGTACACCAGTATATCAGTTTTTGTAGTGGTCTGTTGTAATCACTTTTTGCTTGCTTATAATACTTCCGCAGATTGGTCATTAATTAATAATTTGATTAATGGTGATATTGTGTTATAGGATCTTGAACTGCTTTTATACATGGCCTTCATTGTCTACTTTATATTTTTAGTTAACATAATAGAAATTGTATTTTTTTCAGTTTGGGCATGGTATTGGGCATTATATGGTTGTAATAATGTTTGGTGTTTGGCATTAGATTAATTTAAAGTGCCTTTATTGGTCATAATACTAAGTTAGAGACTCTTTCAGTTTGTCATTTTGTAAATTCTGTTAATCAATTATTCCGAATAGACTTTTGTGATGGCTTGCTTTTCTGGGGATACTGTTAAGATTGTTTGAGACTTTGCTGTACACACTGTGATTTTGTTGGATTAGTTATTTCATATGAGACTTTGCTGTACACACTGTGATTTTGTTGGATTAGTTATTTCATATAGCTTGCTCGCATAAAGCTGAAGTGTTAAATTGCTATCTACAGTATTTATTTATTCTCTGTAAGCTGCTGTAGGGGAGTTCGAGTCCTGTCAGGCAACTTTTCACTTTCCAGCATGATTCTGTGCACTAGTATCGAGTCTTCTAGCCCTGCTTCCTTGTGTCTCATATGAGAAGATCTGTAGTTCCTATAGTCTTTGACCATATCCCTTACCTTCCATTGTACAGCACTTTTCTGGTAGCTTTCTTCTGCATTCCTTCAAGGTACCTGATATCTCTTTCTTTATGTTGTCTCAAGAACTATGCATGGCGAGATGCAGTCCAACCACACGTGTGTAGAATGAAAGCATTATTTTTTGGTTTTGGAATCATCCCATAATGGTATAAGTCATGAATCTACACCAGTGCCTTTTCTTTACTACACTTATTTACTACTTTACTACTACAGTTGCAATTTGAGATTAGTTTTCTTTGCAGAGACTGGTATGTGGAAGTAATCATAATTCGTTCCACCTTGACTAAACCCCCAATTCCAGTGAAAAGCAACCCCAAAGCATGATACTGCCATGATCATGCTTCACCGTGAGAATGTTCTTTTGGTGATGAGAAAGTGGTGTTTTTGTGCCAAACGTAACTTCTTGAATGTGCCCACAAAATTAAAACCTGCTCTCACCAGACCACAACACACTTTCCCACATGCTTCTGGGAGACATCTTCAAACTTTACACATTGAGGAATTTGTGGGGCCAGTAGGACCAATAGATCACTTGGGCTCAGATAGCACAGAGATGGACTTCCTGAATTTGATGTTCCCAGAGGAGCTATACACCTGTATTGCTAATGAAACAAATCGCTATGCTGCACAGAGGCAGGCCGCAGCAGGCAAGGTTGATATGCGGTGGAGTCCTGTGTGCCCAGGAGACATACGCACATTTTTAGGTGTCAGAATATACATGTCTATTGTACATGTTCCTGAATTGAGGCAGTACTGGGAAACGCACCATGTATATGGTCGCTTCCCAATAGCAGAGTACATGACCAGAGATAGGTTTGAAAAATTCAGCAGTACTTCCACTGCAATGATAACAGCCTGAGCCTACCACATGGTGCTGTGGGTCATGACAAGCTACATCACGTCGGCCAATACTGGATGCAGTGCTTCATGCATGCAGGACACGTTACAATGTGCATCGTGAGGTGGCTGGTTGGCTTCCGAGGATGCTTGACATTTAGACAGTTTATGCCTGGTAAGCCTGAGAGGTATGGCATTAAGGTGTGGGTATTGGCAGACTCAACCAATGGGTATGTACGTGAATTCCAGGTATACACTGGAAAAACGGAGCAGAATACAGAGGTCGGGCTGGCACACAGAGTTGTAGTTGACTTAACTAGGGGACTGATTGGCAAGAAGCATCACATTTACTTTGATAACTTCTTTACCTCTGTTCCACTAGCACAGCAATTGCTGAAAGATGATCTATACTGTTGTGGAACCATGCGCACCAATAGGTCAGGATGGCCTCTTACATTCAACAGACAGGCCATTGGAAAAGCAGCTCGAGGCTACTACAAACAATTGCAGAGTGGACCACTGCTAGCTACTGAATGGAAGGATAGCAAACCAGTATTCCTCCTGTCAACTAACTGTGACCCAACCTTGCCAGTCTCCAGCACATACAGAAGAAAGCGTGATGGAAGAAAGACATCAGTGCCATGTCCACCAGTTGTAAACATGTACAACAGTTACATGAATGGGGTGGACAGAGCAGATCAGCTGAGGACACAGTATCCCAGTGCCAGAAAGGCCCGCAAATGGTGGCTGTACTTGTTCTGGTTCTTATGGGATGTGGCCATTGTCAATGCTTTCATTATATTCCGTGAAAGTATCAGACATCAGCAACTATCACATTCTGGACGAATTATTCCGGCAACACAGTTACAGTTCCGAAGGAACCTAGGCTTGCATCTACTTGCCAGTTACACAAAGAGGAAAAGATGCACTGAGATTACTGTCCCAGAGGCTGTGAGCCGATTTGAGCATGGCTCTCACTTTCCAGTGAAGTGGCATAAATCAAGATGTAAAAACTGTGCCAGCAAGGGTAAACGTGCTGAGCCATCATGGGGGTGCCCAACTTGCAAGGTCAACCTGTGTGTTGAATGCTTTGGAGAGTACCATGGTCATAAATTTCTCCCATAGTGCTGTGGGCCTTGGGTGTGCCACTGTGATGTAATGGTTCCCTCCGGCAAAGGACACATGCAAAAAAAACAGCCTGGGTCAGTCTAAGCCTTTTGACATGTTGCCTTGATGTAGCTCTCCACTCAGTCTCCCTCCCTTCAGGTGTAGTCAGTGTATGTAGGTCAGGGCAACAGGGTTTACATTAGCTCCTCCCTTCTGCCCATTGCAGAAAGGACACATGTAAATAGAACAGGCAGAGGTAAAGCAGAGTGCCTCACCTGCCTTTTCAGTGTACATGTGCTCTTTCTGTGCCCCCATGTCAGTTAGCAGCCAAGCCCTTCAGCACGAATGCCAGGAAGGTCCCTTTTCACTTTTGTTTTGCCAACTGCCCTTAGGTTGCTGGGTGCATCACAGGGGGCATACCCAGCCAGCATGGATCTTGTGATCCACCGGGATCGCACTTGGGAACCTGGAGACTCTACAGCACAGTCCCATAGTGCTGCTGTCCTCGGTAAGCATGGGCTTGGGTGTGCCACTGTGATGTACTGCAAAAACATGCAAAAAGACACAGCCTGGGTCAGTCTTGGTCTTTTGACATGTTGCCTCGATGTAGCTCTCCCCTCAGTCTCCCTCCCTTCCAGTGTAGTCAGCGTATGTAGGTGAGAGTAGTAAATGTATGAAGGTCAGGACAGCAATTAGTGAGTTACTTCAGTCCCTCATCCCTTAGGTCCATTGCTGAATGGGCACATGTAAAGAGAAAAGGCAGAGGTAAGGCAGACTGCTGCCACTGAAGGAGGTCATGAGACCATAGTGGTATCAGCAGTCTGAGTGGGCAGCCGGCACAGCTATGGGACACTACAGATAACCAACATCTGGAGCCCCATGCCTGTCCTTGGCATATTAGTGGAGCGGCGGTCCTTACCCTGCTTTTTCTCTTTACATGTGCCCTGGCTGTGCACCCTTGTCAGTGTCCACCCAAGCTTTATTTCAGATGAGGTAAGACTGGAAGGGAAGATGTTCACTGGTTCAGAAGGGATGGCATTCACCTAACTGAGGAGGGCATTGCATTCTTCTTGACCAACCTCCACAATGGCGTGAGGAGAGCCCTGCATGATTGTGAGAAGAATGGAAAACACCCATGACCAAGCTGGACCAGTATAGTAAGTAAAACACTATTATGAAATGTGTTATGTAAAATTTATTTCTCTGAGCTTGGCAAATAACTGCTATGGAAATTATGATTTTTTTTCATATTTTTGTAAATAACTTTGCAAGGGAGCATCTGAATGTGCCAAGTAATATCTCATTTTGAAGACAGTATTGCTGGTTCTAATATGGTAAAAGAATTGTGCCAGTATGTTTGACACATGTGCAGATATCAAAGTTTGTTTGAGACTTATGGTTATGGAAATTATAATTTTTTTTTATATTTTGGTAAATAACTTTGCAAGGGAGCATATGAATGTGCTAAGTAATACCTCATTTTGAAAAGATTATTTATAGTTCTAACATGGTAAAAGAATGGTACCTGTATGTTGTACTCATAGGCAGATAACAGAGTTTGTTTCTGACTTAGGTTATGGAAATTATGATTTTTTTCATATTTTGGTAAATAATTTTGCAAAGGAGCATCTGAATGTGCCAAGTAATATCTCATTTTGAAGACAGTATTGCTGGTTCTAATATGGTAAAAGAATTGTGCCAGTATGTTTGACACATGTGCAGAAATCAAAGTTTGTTTGAGACTTATGGTTATGGAAATTATGATTTTTTTCATATTTTGGTAAACAACTTTGCAAGGGAGCATCTGAATGTGCCAAGTAATATCTCATTTTGAAGACAGTATTGCTGGTTCTAATATGGTAAAAGAATTGTGCCAGTATGTTTGACACATGTGCAGATATCAAAGTTTGTTTGAGACTTATGGTTATGGAAATTATAATTTTTTTCATATTTTGGTAAATAACTTTGCAAGGGAGCATCTGAATGTGCTAAGTAATACCTCATTTTGAAAAGATTATTTATAGTTCTAACATGGTAAAAGAATGGTACCTGTATGTTGTACTCACAGGCAGATATCAAAGTTTGTTTCTGACTTAGGTTATGGAAATTATGATTTTTTTCATATTTTGGTAAATAACTTTGCAAGGAAGCACCACATTGTGTGAAGTAATGCATCATTTTGAAGACAGTGTTACTCCATACAACATGGTAAAAGATCTGTGTCTAGGCACTGTACACACGTACAGATATTACAGTTTGTTTAGTCTTGTACAAATATGAAAATTATACATTTACAATACTTCTCATTATTATGCCCATATCTTTGCGAGGGAGCATGGTAATCACACAAATGATGCATCATTTTGAAGCTGACATTCAGATGCACAACTTCTACACTGATATGTAGGCTCTGTCTGTTACAGGTGATGAGATATTATGCTTTGTTTATTTATCAATTATGAGAAATAATATACTAATCATATTTCTGTGAATATCTCATGAAAGGAGTGTCACACAGTTATGGTTAAAGTATCATTTTAAAGCTGACATTCATACTAACAAATTAAATTCAAATTGTATGGGTCTGCATGGTACATAGACCAAGATATTGTGCTTTGCTTTTCCAAAAAATTAAAATAAATTGAACAATATCAGCATTCCTTGCCAAATATTTCATTATGACTTTGATATGCACTATCAACATTTACACTGTTGGAAAGGTCAGTGTCTGCTGAACAACTTTCGCGTTTACACTTTTAGTGTAGCTCTTATAGTTAAAGAGTTATGAGCATTTGTTTTCTGTATAGTATTACAAATGGATTTTCTGAAAATGAGCTCAGGCTGCTCTGTTGTCCCTATGGTGGAATTCAGCAGGCAGCTTTTCCTGAGCTGCTCTGGAGTGAATGAGTTAATAGGATCTACATGTTATGGTGGTGTTATTTTGACAATACAGTGGCGGATATTTCCTATTGTGACTTCTGAGGATTATGTAAAGCAGTTGCTAACCTGCATCTTTGGATGTACACCATTTGGTGTCAGGTTTGAAAAACCTGGATGTCGTAGCACTACATAATATGGGTAGTCAGACATCCGCGATTGGGGAACATACAGCAGCAGTCAAAACCACTGGCCAGATGGACACAGTCCAACAAGTTCTACACTTTACATATGCACATTGGTGTCCATTGTAGGACCCCAAAAATGTAACCCTATGCAATAGCTACGAGATGCAAGCGAGCGACGCTGAAGGAGTAACAGCCATGACTACGGCACAGCTAGACATATGCACCACCAGCGTGTTTAAGGTTGATGACAAGTGTCCATGAAATGCAGGACATATGAGCCGAAATCCCCAGATGGTCGAGTCCATAGAAGTGCGTCCACATCCCAGTCCCGCACACATGAAGGATGTGTAATGGGTACCGTTGAGGGCTGCAGCCATGGGATCGTGGGTATGCAGAAATGGGGCTCGGTGTTGTTTGGCAGATAATCCGTTGTCCCGCCCTGTGGGATGGATGTGGGTATAGCACATGTCTTACTCCCCACCAATAATGCAAATCATCCACCGGAGAATGCTAAATGCAGCTGTGAAATGAGTACAGCCCTATACCAGTGTCCAGTAGGCAATTCCCATGGATGGACAAACATACGACCAAGATGGCACCCATAACTGCAAACCTGGTGGAATTACACAGCTGCAGTAAGGCATAACACAGGAAATACAGATAGGGACTACAGTACACACTCCCCATACAAAGTCAGACCGCCGTATAATACCGCGACACAGCACTCAATCTGCCAGCAAGAAAATGGGGATCACTCGCTTCCATACTGCAGAACAAATGGGCGACCTGCGGAACACATACTAATGGCACACCAACAACGTCAACTAGGAAGGTCATAGGATCTTTAAACTATGGCGTTCCCACTTATAAAGAACGTCCTTCAATGAATTAATAGGATCTACATGTTTTGGTTGTGTTATTTTGACAATACAGTGGCGGAAATTTCCTAATGGGACATCTGAGGATTAGTTAAAATATTTGTTAGCCTGCATCATTGGATTTACACCATTTGGGTTCAGTTTAGAAAAACCTGGTTAACGTAGCTCTACATAATATGGGTAGTCAAACAGACATCCGCGATTGGGGAACATACAGCAGCAGTCAAACCCACTGGCCAGATGGACACAGTCCAACAAGTTCTACACTTTACATATGCACATTGGTGTCCATTGTAGGACCCCAAAAATTCATCCGTACGCAATATCAACCAGCTGCGATCGAGAGACCCAGAAGAACTGACAGCCGTGACTACGGCACAGCCAGACATATGCACCACCAGCGTGTTCACGGTTGATGACAAGTGTCCATGAAATGCAGGACATATGAACAGAAATCCCCAGATTGTAGAGTCCATAGAAATGCGTCCACATCCCATTCCCGCACACATGAAGGATGTGTAATGGGTACCGTCGAGGGTTGCAGCCATGGGATCCTGGGTATGCAGAAATGGGGCTCGGTATTGTTTGGCAGATAATCCGTTGTCCCGCCCCGTGGGAGGGATGTGGGAGTAGCACATGCCTTACTCCCCACTAATAATGCAAAGCATCCACCGGATAATGCTAAATGCAGGTGTGAAATGTGTACTGCCCTATACCAGTGTCCAGTAGGCAATTCCCATGGATGGACAAGCGTACGACCAAGATGGCACCCATAACTGCAAACCTGGTGGAATCACACAGCTGCAGTGAGGCATAACACAGGAAATACAGATAGGGACTACAGTACACACTCCCCATACAAAGTCAGACCGCCGTGCGAATACCGGCGTACACAGCACTCAATCTGCCAGCACCAAAATGGGGATCACTCGCTTCCATACCGCGGAACAAATGGGCGACCTGTGGAACACATACCAATGGCACAATGATAACTTCAGCTAGGAAGGTCATAGGATGGTCGAACTATGGCGTTCCCACTTATAAAGAACATCCTTCAGTGAATTAATAGGATTAATGTCAATTGACCACGGAATACACCTAATCAACATCAAAGAACCGCTGGCACCTTATGGCACACAATCCAAAACACACATAGGTAGATGAAACAGTCAACAGAGACATTGTCCAGGACAGGTCACAAATGGTATACAAAGGTTCCTTCATAGACATGCAAGCGCTTTCACCCGTAGGCTCCGTCAGACTTACACATAACATAAAAGCATCCATGCTTTAAATATCCCCCCTTACACTTTCATTGGTTAATTTCTCAGCAAACAATGAACATGTAACCACAGCATATAAAGCACAGACGCAATGTTAACTACACACACATATATTAACATCTCCAAAAACATCCTATTAACACATGTATTATATGATATTGTACTATACCTAATACTCATCAATCAAAGATCTAACAATATATATAGAAGATATGCATATCATATCAATGTAATACAGTGGTAAACAACTGAAAGAGTGGACTAATGTGTGTTAACTGTATATCTGTACCTAAACTACATTCCTGTTACGGGGGTTTAAGCCACCTGCTTCTCAAAGAGGCTTCATCAGTGTTTCATCAGTCAGCCCTGGTGTGTGGTCAACCCTCCACCTAATAATCCATCTAAATCCGCATTCTAAAGCATAGTTGATGAGGTCCCATCTCTGGTATTATAACCTAGCCTTTGTAAAACACTGAATGTAGACGTATGCCTTGTGATGTGCTCATAGCCGGCCGTGAGCATCGCCAATCCTGCGGCTGCCTAGGGCGCCGCACTAGTAGGGCCACCTGTCTAGTAGGTATGTCATGTAGGTATACCAGGATGGGGGCACCATGTGTTTTGGTGGTGGGTGCCATGGAGCCCTATAGCCTAGGGCAGCAGTCGATCTAAGGCCGCTGCCATAGGAGGGGTAGTACGGTCTGCAGGTATGTGCAGAAGTGCACATGAAACAGCGGTCCGCAAGGATTACCCATAGTGGAGACACCTGCACAGATGGCTATAGCGGGACACACACACGGCCATGCATACAGCACAGTTAGACATACGCACACCATAAATAGGCAATTACACACAAGGTTTATGGCGTGTACGGGTACAGTGTCAGTACAGCAAGGATAGCTGTCTGCCACGATATCCAGCAGATGTCTCTAGGGTGTTCTGGAATACGGACGTTGCATGGACAATGAGTGGATATGCAGCGTACCACAGTTCTATGTGTCAGCCGTGCAAATATGCGATACATGGGACAGACAGCTGTCCATGCAAGAGCAGCGCTATGGGCACAACATAGGTATGTAGATATACAACGACAGAGATACAGATGGACACATGTGGCAAGCCCGTGAGTGTAGCATACAGCACCACCCACCACACCATAGCAGGGTGCGTGGAGAACACACTACGGAGGTCGCCAACCACAGCAGGCACACAGGCAGTCCACGAGCTGCGTCTCACCATCCACAAACACAGGGATGGCGGCAGGATATGAGTGTTCTGCAGAAACTCTAAAGCCATACCCTATGAACCCATGCAGCTGGGAGCATAGACACACACACACATGTGGCAGGCATGGTGATTGACCACACCCCCACATACCCAACCGCACAACAGTATGACACAGGTATGGAACGCACTACGTGGACCACGAACACAGCACCGTCAGAGGCACATGTCCAGGTGGGTGACAACATCCGTAAAGGAATAGCCGCCGATAGCCAAGGCATGTGTTGCCAAGCATCTAAAATAACTACACTCTACTAGGGAAGCTGTGAACACACACACCCCACACACACACACGGGGAAGGGCTGGGAGTCAAACCTACACCTACCTACATGTACTCACAGAATGCGCTACCGAGATTACTGAGCACAGCGCTGTCAGAGGCATACTTCTAGGCGGGTGACATCACCCGTAAGGGAATAGCTGACAATAGCCAAGGTATGTGTTGAGAAGCAGCTAAAAGCATGTTCATCTGCAGAGACAGCCGGAAACACACACACACACACACACACACACACACACACACACACACACACACACACACACACACACACACAGGGAAGGGCCGGGAGTCAAACCTACACCTACCTACATGAACTCACTACAGCATGATGCATTTACAGAACGCGCTACCGAGATTACTGAGCACAGCGCTGTCAGAGGCATACTTCTAGGCGGGTGACATCACCCGTAAGGGAATAGCTGACAATAGCCAAGGTATGTGTTGCGAAGCGTCTAAAAGCATGTTCATCTGCAGAGGCAGCTGGAAACACACACACAGGGAAGGGCCGGGAGTCGAACCTATGCCTACCTACATGAACTCACTACAGCATGATGCATTTACAGAACGTGCTACCGAGATTACTGAGCACAGTGCTGTCAGAGGCATACGTCTAGGTGGGTGACATCACCCGTAAGGGAATAGCTGACAATAGCCAAGGTATGTGTTGCGAAGCGTCTAAAAGCATGTTCATCTGCAGAGGCAGCTGGAAACACACACACACAGGGAAGGGCCGGGAGTCGAACCTACGCATACCTACATGAACTCACTACAGCATGATGCATTTACAGAACACGCTACCGAGATTACTGAGCACAGCGCTGTCAGAGGCATACTTCTAGGCGGGTGACATCACCCGTAATGGAATAGCTGACAATAGCCAAGGTATGTGTTGAGAAGCGTCTAAAAGCATGTTCATCTGCAGAGGCAGCTGGAAACACACACACACACACACACACACACACACACACACACACACACACAGGGAAGGGCCAGGAGTCGAGACCTCGCCTACCTACATGAACTCACTACAGCATGATGCATTTACAGAGCAGCTACCAAGATTACTGAGCACAGCGCTGTCAGAGGCATACTTCTAGGCGGGTGACATCACCCGTAAGGGAATAGCTGACAATAGCCAAAGTATGTGTTGCGAAGCATCTAAAAGCATGTTCATCTGCAGAGGCAGCTGGAAACACACACACACAGGGAAGGGCCGGGAGTCGAACCTACGCCTACCTACATGAACTCACTACAGCATGATGCATTTACAGAGCAGCTGCTACTGAGATTACTGAGCACAAGCTGTCAGAGCATACTTCTAGGCGGGTGACATCATCCGTAAGGGAATAGCTGACAATAGGCAAGGTATGTGATGCGAAGCATCTAAACCATGGTCATCTGCAGAGGCAGCTGGAAACACACACACACACACACACAGGGAAGGGCCGAGTCGAGACCTCGCCTACCTACATGAACTCACTACAGCATGATGCATTTACAGAAGCGCTACCGAGATTACTGAGCACAGCACTGTCAGGAGGCATACCCCTAGGTGGGTGGTATCATCTGCAGAGGCAAGGCAGCCGATAGGGAATGAAGACAGAGTGCGCAGTCACACAGCCTGTTACCATCCCAAGGTGGCCGTGCAGTAACACGGTAGTGCTGCAGTCGGGAATACCAACTAACTACGGAGCAGTACATCACGACATGAATACGGGATGCACCACATACAGTATACCCTATGAGAGGGCATCCAGCGTGCAGGATGTAGGCAGCCATTGTGGCATAACAGCCACATATGAGTCACCTGGATGGTCACCATGGCTATGCAGGATGTCATTGGCCATGGCTACACGCCTAGTAGCAGACATCGGTGCCGACTGTAGTGTGTACCCCCGAATGGTGTACTGGCCATGCCCTCACACCTAGCGGTTGCGAAGGGGAGACAGACATGCTCACGGGGTATCAGCATGACGGCCATGGTGTGCACTGTACTGTGTCCATCTACACAGCTGCTTACTGGGCATGCTCAGACACTTAGAATCGGCACAGTGCAGACATACATACACATGGGGCGACGGCATGGGAGGCAGAATGTGGACCGTCGTGTGTCCACCCACACAACAGCAACCCGGCCATGCCACAGGCGTGGCAGTTGCGAAGGAAACAGGCATGCACACGGGTATCAATGCAGGCCAGGCGCGGTGTGCACTGTACTGTGTCCATCTACACAGCTGCTTACTGGGCATGCTCAGACACTTAGAATCAGCACAGTGCAGACATGCATACACATGGGGCGACGGCATGGGAGGCAGAATGTGGACAGTCGTGTGTGTCCACCCACACAACAGCAACCCGGCCATGCCACAGACGTGGCAGTTGCGAAGGGGAAACAGGCATGCACATGGGGTATCAATGCAGACAGGCGCGGTGTGCACTGTACTGTGTGTCCATCTACAGCTGCTTACTGGGCATGCTCAGACACTTAGAATCGGCACAGTGCAGACATGCATACACATGGGGCGACGGCATGGGAGGCAGAATGTGGACCATCGTGTGTGTCCACCCACACAACAGCAACCTGGCCATGCTCACACACGTAGTATGTGCTACGCGCCGTCCGGCATGCAGACGGAGTGCACACACTGCAAGTCATGGCCAGGTAAACCCGTACACACGCACAGGGTGGACGCACATGCAGTCACACGTACACACACAGATGACAGCACAGGCATCACGGGTGCAGGCTGAACATGTACACACCGTAGTGAACACTGTAGCTGCTATGCCAGCACCATGTCATCGGTGCAGCAGTATGCCTCATGGTCCAGCAACTGCATGTGACATATGTCCAGAAGACTATGTGGCGGTGTACGTCCGTCGTGCAGAGTACACATGTACTATCAATGATCCCACAGGTGTGATGTAGTCCACCCGTACCGGTATACATGGACAGGCATGCTCCACATACCACGGGCCTGACACAGATATGACACATGACTGCAGCTGTACCACAGTGAAACAATGTCCGGATATGTCACATATGTGATTTCCTGGCTGTGTGCATGGACTGCATGCAGGACACATATGAAGCCTGTGATGTACCACATGCATAACACAGGCGTCTGCGATAATACACACGAAGGGAAGGCGGACACATGTCTGTGGTATGCACCCCCTACAGGGTGTAGCGGTGTTCACTGGGACACATACCCTTGTACAGTTTGCCTGTGACAGCTGTGATACCATACCACAGTCCATGTTCCATGTATGTTGACACACATGTCACAACGTAGCAATGCATACACACATGGCAACAGGGGATACATGTGACACGTGTACTGTGCACGGTGCAGCCATGCAGGAGCAGTGTCCGGTGTCCGTAACACAGTTGCAACCCCCTACCACATGCATACCCATCATGGGGGCCGTCATATGGTGGCATAGTAACAGCACGCATGGTAGTCTGTGTGTACACCATGTGTTTAAACACCTGTCCACATGCATGTGTGCAGATGCTGGTCACAGGTGTGTCACACACCATCCTACCCTGCCATGTGCATACAGTCTGCTATGTCGCCTTTACATGACAGCGCTGCCATGATGCATACCCATCGGCCATGCGTGATCGACCATATATCACATTGCCACTGTAACCCCTACCACCTCCCAAGTGCAGATATTGGCACAGCTGCCAGATACAGTGGTAGTACGCAGGATGCACCACATACCACTGCACGCCTGCACAAATCCCATGTAGTGGGTGTGGCATTCCTAGCACCAACATGTGTGCAGGAATGTGTGCCCATTTATGCCACAGATCGGGGGGACTATGTGCCATGTGCCACACATCACTGTACACCATGGTAGAGATCTGTACCTACCTCAGTGTGGGGTGCATCGATGTGGATGGTGTAGTACATGCAACACGTCATCCCTCCGTGTAGACATGTGTGGCCACCACCATGTCAGTGTGTCAACATGTGTGTATGTCTGCTGCCTGTTGAGAGGGTGTATGCAGATATAGTGTTGTGACTGGACACTGACCACACAGGGTGACCATCCCGTACTGGTGCTGCATTGTACAGCCCTGTCATTGCCATACCTGTGAGCCTTACTGGCCACCTGTGCAAGACCCCCCCTGTGACATGGCGTGTTGGTGCATCGTCTTGTGAGGTGCTGACCACACAGACAGGTGTCCCCATCTGCACACAATGGTGTGTGTGCCATAGAGGTGTACGCACATGCACGGGCATATTCCTGTACCGGTACAGCATCCGACTGTCGAACACCGTGCACCACAGCTGACATGTGATACCTGCGGTCAGTAGCCAGCACACTGCGTACGACACCTGCAGAATGTCACCATACCTGTACTGTGTCATGCCATGTATGTGATGTCTCTGTCCACCATAGCCTGTGGCACCAACCACAGGCGTCAGGTGCAATATATGTGGACATGTCGTCATGTACCATGTAAACAACGTTACACTGTATCGGCTCCGTGCTCCGCAGGTTTATGTGTATGACCTCTCTTCTTGCAATCCCGACTGCCTGTTCTCCATATCACAAAAGCTCTGCACCTGCTCCCATAGTATTCCTACATATGTAAAGTACATGTATACTAAATGGAGTACTACACTGGCCTAGAATCCCCTTGTGTACCCACTTCCCTATAGGTGCCTTCTGACCTGGTTACACAGCAAATGCATTCACGTTCTCTGGCATGTCAAAGGGTCAATTGCTAGCGACCTCTCCTGTTCAGATGGTGAATCTGGGCGTCCTGGCCACTGTTACAGGTGCCTCATGGACATGGACAAGCCGCACCTCCCCCAATGAACATAATACATGTGACAGACGCAACTATATAGCCAGACAGGGGGCTGTGCTCTCTCAAACCATGACCGGCAAGACCAAGCGGGAGGGAAAGGACACCATGCACACGACATGCCCAGTGTCACATGTGACTATCGCAATGCTAATCAAACACATGAACACACTAAGACATACCTGGAGGCACTGTTAAGACATGTCACGAACCTAACTTGAGCCCTCTGAAGCAGACACACAAGCAACTGCCTCCACAAGACATGGGACATGCAACACATAGTTCTCCAGCGTCAGTGTGCTAAACTGTCAGAGCCCCAAAGGCAACACACACACTGCCAGACACACCTGTAATGGGTCACGCCACTGTCAGACACACCGGCGTCCACCCACCAGACTGAACAAGGGAATGATCACAGTAGGCTGCCTGCCGGGCGCTGGAATCACATAACACACGCGACTCAGGTCACTCCGCAGCATGTACAGGTATGACGCGGTCATTGCCCATGCTGGTGTCAACGACTGGAGACATACCACCCTGGGATACATTAAAGGAGACATAGAGGGCCACTCAGATTGTGTAGCCCAGGCGGCATGTCCCTGACCCTGGGCAGTATCCCACCCTCATCATGTATGATGCCACTATACTGGCTCAAAGTGGTCACCCTTGATAATGTGCCTGGTTACCGGTGTCAGTCTGAGGGGATCCAGATTCCTCATACCTGGGATGACATGCTTGGCACGCCACGCCCCTTCGCAAGGTATGGCTCACACCTGTTGCCCCTGGTCTTTAAGGGTTTGGCTAAGGCATCTGCCACCCCCACAGTGCCCACTGCAGGCAAGGCTGGAATGATAAACCTACCACCCTACACTACAAACCTGGAGAACACACAGGGTAATACTGCTCAGTGCCAGTGGTCTACGCCCAAGCTGCACACCCTCAAATGCCCTCCTCAGTATGGAGGGCATCGATGTCAGTGCTGTGACTGAAACATTGATCAGGGCTGCTGAGAGCACCCCAGCACTATCGGGTCATACCCCATATCACGCGTTCAGGACCATAACCCGGACCTAACACAGAAGGAGGGGGAGTCTCCATTTCCATGAAGGATACACACCTCCAGGTTGGCAGAGATGCACGTAGCAGTGGGGAATATCCAGGTGCAATTAACCATGGGTAGGACTGCCCTACAGTTTGTTGCATGCTACAGACCACCCTCCCAAACCCAGGATACATGCACAGCCTTCCTGAAGACACTGGTGAGTGTGAATGCTCTCACAACACCGTCATATTGGGTGACATCAACCACCCATACATAGACCGGAACATTACCCAGGACACAACACCCTACACCAAAGGTCCCAGGTGTTCATACACCTGAATGCTGTGGAACAACCATGCACCATACCCACAAGGGGGGGATGTATACTAGTTCTGATCATCACACATGGGGACGATATGCTCCACACAGGATGTACATCCCTCAATGGTGATGTCAGACCGTATAGTGAACCCACTGGAGATCCATCCTGCACCCAACACCGGCATGGGAGACCACAGTGACGACCTCTCCACAGCGAACCACACACGTCATACGACCGGTGTGGTACCCTACAAGGCCTCCATGCCAGTGGTAAACACAGGCCACACTGCTGAAACCCTTACAAATGCCTTCTATGAGCACTCCCAGGAATGTCTGCACCAAGCGATCCTGATAACATCAGGACCTTGTCCACCGAAGGCAGGCACATGGTTTGGTGGACCCCAGCCATTGACAAACCGTACAACAAGAGTTGAGAGCTAATACATGACAGAGCAATATCAGTACCAGGGAAGGCATCACTGATTAATACCGGTGTTAACATACGATCACTCATACAATCATCCAAGGCCGCCCGTGGGAGTGGTACTGCAAAGGACACATAAGACAACCATAGGGCCTTCCTTAGCTATGGTAGGAACATGGGTGGGAGCACACAGTCATGCCCGGAATTACTCCAGAATGGTACAATCATCACTGAACCCACAGACATTGTCAACAAACCAGTGGACATGTTCCATGCATACATCTACCCTCCCCCCTGCCAAGAGGGCGTATCCATCCACCAGAGTCTAGCCTCCCAAACATCCCGTATGCCCAGGAGAGAGCTGATATCTGTTAAGCAGTGAACACAGCATCAATGGGACCAGATGGTGTCCCTGGCTGTGTGCTACACAACCTCATTGAGGCCCTCACCCCGCACATAAGGCAGCTGTTTCATCTTAGGCTTACTCGGGCTACATCCCCGATGGATGGCATACGGCAACTGTGGTCCCACTACACCAGGGTAGTGCTCTTATGGACTGTAGACATCCCTGCCCTATCAGCTTGACAAGCCTTGTCTGCAAAGCTGTGGGGAGGTCCATACTGGAGGCCATAAATAAAGACATTGGTGCACAGCCAATACTGGAACATACCCACATCGACTTAGTCAAGGGCAGATCCTGCCTCCCAAACCTGCTCGACCTGTCTGGAGGAGTCACTAAGGCCATTGATGGGGGTACGTCGGTTTGCACAGACTACCATGACCTGGCGGGAGCGTTCAAACCACACTCCACGTGGGCATCATGGAAAGGCTCACCAGCATACATGTGGAGACATATGTCACACGATGGTTTGCCAACTGGATGGAGGTCACACCACACAGGGTTTGTGTTCCTGGTGCCATGTCAGACTCCAAGCTGGTCAGTGGTGGCCCACAGGGCTCAGTCCTGGGCCCCTCCTGTTCGGCATTCAACTTTCCAATGTGCATGTAAACATAGGGGGATTGTGGCAGACAAGGTATGCAGATGACTGCACACCGGCCACCATACTCAACACCCCATCAGACACGGACATCCACCTGGGGTCTCATAGAAATGGATGACTGGTGCCAGAGCCATGGCCTGATGCTACATGCCAGGGAAGGTGTAGACCTACCCTTTGGGAAAGACATGTTCACCCCGACTTACCATATAGGTGGCAATCCATTAAACATGGTGGACGTGATCAGGGACATGGGTACCAAACCTGTCGGTAACCTCTGTCGACACTCACGTTGCCAATGTGGTTGGGAAGACATTCCACTGTGGCCACCTGGTCATGAAGGGATTCACATCCACATCAGGGGAGGTCATTGTACCCCTGTACTCTTCACACATCAGACCAATGATTGCGTACAACGCCACATCTGGAATGTACCTAACCTGACACCTGCAGCACTCGGAAGGACCTCAAACGTTCCACAACACAGGGATGAAGGTGCTGAGACATGTGTCACACGCTGCCCGACCAAGGGGACTCCGGCTGTATACCTTCTCAGCCCGTCTGCTCTGTGGTGATCTGTGCCTGACATACACGGCCATGTCCGACCTGGGTGACATGGACATGTTCCACCTCCTAGGCTCCAAGCAAACACGGGCACAGAAGCAACTGACAGAAACCTCAACACGGACATAAATAGGATGTGCTGGGGGGACAGGGTCATCGCCCAGACACCCCCTACAACATGGAAAGGATTCCCAGCCCATGTGAAGCAGAGCCCCTGACTGACTTTGTCCAAGAGTAATCCTGACGTGTGGATGTGTGATCGTAGGTATCGCCAGGCATCATCTCTGTGTCACTGCTGGACAGAGGGACAGCGGACCGATGGATGTAGTATCCTCATCCTAAGGGGTGGTGAAAGCCACACACACTCTGGCTAGGCTTACACATGCCGTAGGGCACATAGCCTGGTATGTACCTATGCGCCTATGTACCTATGTAGGGGTCCATGCAGGTTGCGGGTACCTGTGGTATGCTGATATTGCCAGATGTGCCTGTGGGTAACCCACAGCTACACGTGGGGGACTGATAACAGTGCTCCCAGTAGGCACATGCAAGTACACCATATTTGGCATACAGGTTAACAGAACCAACATGGTGCTACACATGTAACTGCCACGCATACCGTGTACACAGATCAATGTATGCTGCACCTGCACTACATGGTATGTCTGCTGCATGATGTCAGTACACAACCCACGTCACACATGCACCTGTCACCTGTCATACACAACCACTGCAACATACACATCACGCACTATGCGAACACAGGTATCACATACACCTCTCACTATCTTGTCCACCCTGTGCATCAGAATATGTTTGCATAACCGTGCACCGATAGTGTGGATCACGGTGCTGCGGCAGAGGCTTCATCATATGCACAGGGTGATATGTGCCAGGGGCACAGGCTGTACCAATGGATGACATCATGTGTGTGTGTAAGGGCTGGTGCATTTACTGGGCATGACTGTGCAGAATGCATGTGGATGTGGTGGAGCCCTACAGTTGTGTCTGCTGTGTGTGGGTATGTGTGTACACAGTTCAGCCATCTGTGATGCCTACACGGGGTATACTTGGCAGCCCCAGACTGTACAGTGCAGGTTGTACGGCTCACTGTGTCCGCCTACGGCCACGTGACCCGTGCCTGCCTGGGGTCGCACGGGCACTACTGGGTGGAGGTATGGAGTGGCCACTCTCCGATGACACATGTCCGCTGGAACCGTGTCCACGCTGGGACCGGCCAGGGCCACATCCATGTGGCCTGCTGTGTCCTGGTGTGGTTGGTGTAGCACCAGCTGCACTGCTGCTGCTACCAGCACTGTGTGAGTGGGCATGAGAGGTGGCATGCACACGTCGACCTGCACTAGGTGGTGTTGCTGGCCTACGGCCACATGTCCTATGCCTCACCCCTACCAGGTGTTCCAGCACAGACAGCTCACCGGATTGACATGCCTCGGTCGAGGATTCCAACCATCTCACCTAATCTCCTATCCAGAACATCGGCAAGCTGCTGTTGAGCATTCACCAATGACTGGATGTTCTCATTTAAGGAACAGATTGCGGCCCTCTGCAGCCTCTGCCCTTCTTGGTTCTGCCGTTTGGCACGTGCCTGTGCCGCCATTACAGTCTGAAACATGCGTCTGGTGATACCAGCTGCTGCACCCTGTACGGCAGGTGCATGTCTACCAGAGCTCCTCCTACGAGCAGCACCAGCCACATGCCTGTGTGTCACATCACCAGTCATTACACTGGCAACATGGTGTGTACCCGCACCTTCTGTAGCCACCACACATTCCTGCTCAGTGCCAACAGATGCTGACTGTCCTTCCTCTATGGGAAACGGTGATGTGGTATGTGTCGGCATCTGAACCGTGTGCGGAGATGAAGAGGACATAGGTGGGATGTTAAACAATGGCACAGCTTCTGCCCGTGATGACCCTGCCTGTGCCTCATGCATATGGTCATCACCGCTAGTATCTGTGGGGACACTAGCATCAGATGGACCGCAGGAGGCAGCACCTACAGCACCTGTGAATACAAAAGACATACTGTAGATACATTAGACACACGCAGACACACACGCAGACACACACACATGCAGACACACACACAGACACACACACACACACATGCGAAGACACACACATGCTGACACACACACGCAGACACACACACATGCAGACACATCATGCATGTGATATTGCAGATGGCATGCAGCATTCCCACACCACAGCTCAGTGAATGCAGGCCAGACATTAATAGTGGTAGTATGCATACTGCCCTGGGGTGCACACTACATCAAGCAGGTGTCATTTCAGTAGGCTTGCAGTACACACATTCATGGTAGTTTGCATGCATCACCGTGATATACCTTGTGGCCACAGGCGGGTTAACAGTACACATGGCTGGCGTCACTTTGTCATGTACACCGCCAACATGTGCGATAACATGTGGACATGTGACAATGGTGTCCCACCACATGCACCACATCAAACTGGACGTCACAGTGCAGTGTTATGTGTACAGGCTACAGATAGAATGCATGTGTAACAAGGATGTCTGTGCAGGTGTGGTTGGTGTGAGCTGTGTACATAGCTGTACAGTGGGGAGTACGCACTGTGCCACTGCATGGCAGCAAGACACAGGTATGTTTCTGTGCGATGCGTAACATGGACGCATTGCATTGCCATGTCTGCAACACAGTCATATATATGGTAGACATTGGTGGCACCTCCAGTGGCTGCAGACAGGCATTGCGGTTGTCTGGTGTACCACATCAGATGTACAGGGTCCACTACAGCTATGATCGCATCTATGTGTGGACAGGGTGCAGCGGGGAGTAACGACTGCAGAGGTACTGTGTGGCAACATGCCTGTGGGTATCACCCATGGCCATGTTTGACTGGGTCATGGACAATTGTGTGTGATGGGCATCATGTACACATCCCTGTGGTGGCCCATGTGACATACACCCGCATTACTAGTCTGAGGTGTCACATTCCGAAGGCTATGCAGACATTGTGGATGTCTGCTATGTCGCGTAGGTCATGTCGCGGTGTGACAATGTTGCAGACAGAACACCACGTGCATGGGACATGTCATGTGCCATGTCACTTGATGTGCACACAATGCAGGGGCATAGGTCACATTGGTAACACCTTTGTGCTGGCCAGATCACAGCTCACTATGTGGTACTGTGTGCGTACCGCAAAGGCATTCCGATGCATACTACACATGCAGCCATTGTAGAACACCTCCACCATTGTATGCATAGCTGACTGCACATATCACACCGATGGGTTATGTGGTGTCATGCCGGTGTATACTAACGGTTGTATCTACTGTACATGGGTGGCGTGTGTGTCGGGTGGTGCAACCTGTATACCGTGACTGGAGCAGACCCAGGTGCATGTCATACCTGGACACATGGGGAATATCTATACACTGTAACATGCCTATTACTAGCAACAGTCTCACCTGTGACCGACCCATGTCTGTGCGACACGCCAGAGGTACCTGTATAGGGGCGACACAACAGTATACACATTATCCATTACTGTAGCCACAGTAAGCACTGTGCATGTCACATCATGTACCTGTGTGGTAGCATGTGTTATGCACATGTCTGCAAACTTAGGGTAGCATACTTTAGTATGCAGCTTGTGTGGCCATATACCTGGCATGTGTTGGTACATTATGTGATGTACTAGGACACCCACACTTCGTCGAGTTATCATACACACATGCAAGACTGACTTACCAGGCAGCTCCAGGCTCGTTGGTTGGGAGACACCCACCTCCGCGATGGCAGCGAGTGTTTCTGCATGTTGTTCCTGGAATTGTCCCCAGACTGGCCAGGAGCTCCTCCGTGTGTGTGAGTGGGGGCTGGGTTGGTGGCCCACCACCTGTCCCACCTTGTTGTCTGGCGATTAAAGCGGCAGCTGTTTCGCATGCGAATTAGGTCTGTGCAGTGTCGGCGGATCTGCTGGTAGGTGTGGTTGTTGCCACCCGTTGTTCACCCTCCTGCATATCCTGCCACACGTCGTCCGCTGCTGTGCTTGTTGTGGCACATGGCTGAATAGTAGATCGTGGTTGTCGTGGAACAACGGTATAATCCGTCATCCTCCTGGCGGCTGAAGGCTGGCAGCTGGGAATGTGGCATTATCTGTAAGACATAATGATGGTGACAGGTCACATTTACACTGATGTACTGGCATACTGCTGGACATACATTGCTATGACATGTACAACATCTGCACAGTGATCTCTGCGATGCATCATGGCGGTGACACAGCTGGCGTGTTGCCGTCACACCATTAAGCAGTGGGTTTCATATCATATCTGTGTGTCAACTCATCACACTGTACACACACCATGTTGATGGTAGCCTGCTGTGGACATGTGTACCTGCCTGCACCTGTGTTCATATCAGTTGGCACGTGTCCCAATGTGACAACAGTTCTACTGTTCACCTGGATGCTGTGTATATGTCACTAGGCATCACGTCGCAGCCATTATGAACATCAGCGGTGGCACTGCACACATACACATGGACACCTGTACATGCATGTGTTTGTGCCATGTACATCTACACAGCACTGTCACGGTGTTGGCCAACCTGCCCGGCTCACCTGTATTGCACATGTGATACACATGCGACAATGTGTAACCATGTGACATTAGCAGGAAAGGCCATGCATAGCATGTGCGCGCGCATTGTTCACACAACACACAGCACCTGTGACACCACAGGGTGCATCAGTGCCACATTACTGCTGTGGGCGGTTGATAGTGCAAGTGCCATTTGTCCATCGCACCATGTAGGACTGTGATAGCATGTGCAGCCTTGCTGGGCAGGGCTGCATGGTATGGCAGGGTATGTCACATACATGGCGCTGGGATGTGACCCACCGGGGTACTGATATTGGCAGGGTGGCTGTCCATTCCATATGTCATTGCTATGTGTATATGGACATTACATGTTTATCATCATAGGTTCATAGGTTCATAGGTTCATACTAGGCTATCTGCCTTAGGGCATTTATAAGCCTAGCCCATAGTTATTTGGCTTTCGCCACCCTTTAGTTTGAATAAAACTATGCCTATTATTTTGCTGTGCCTCTGTCAAGCAGTGACACTGAAGTAATCCTGGGGTATATCTGCGATCCCCATCCATTGGTCAAGATTCCTCTTGAACAAGGCCAGCGAGGTGCTCTGCCTCACATGTACCCCGGGATTTTGTTCCACAGCATAGGGAGTCTCTGGGTGATGAATCTGTCCCTCCAGCGTTCTATTAATAACCCGTGTCAAGGTTTAAGTCTCCCGCCCTTGTAGTTCTGAGGGATCTAGATTTTTTGAGGTGAAGCATATTCATCAAATCAGGGTTTGACATGGCCTTATATGTCAGGCACAGGTCACCTCTGAGCAAGCGGTATGAGACTGAATAGAGTTGGAGTTCTTTCAGTTGAGCAGCATAAGACATATTTTTGAGACCCTTTATCCTTTTGGTGAGGAACTTTTGGGGCCTTTCCAGCTGCTGCAGGTGTCGGGTCAGATACATTCCGAATGGGGCATTGTACTCAATCATAGGTCTAATGAGTGATGAGTACAGGGGGACGATGACCTCCCTTGATCTAGATGTGAATCCCTTCATGATCAGGTGGGCAATGTAGAAGGTTTTCCTAACTACTTTAGAAACATGAGTGTCAAACGAAGGCTACTGTCAACCTGGGTCCCCAGATCCCTGATGACTTCTTCTGTGCTCAGTGGATTGCTACCTATATGGTAGCTAGGGGTAACCTTGTTTTCCTGAAGGGTATGACTATGCACTTCTTGGCATTTAACTTTAGGCCATGGCTCTGGCACCAGTTATCCGTTTCTGTGAGGCCCTTCTGAAGGATATCTGTGTCCAGATGTGTTTCGACTATGGCTCAGTTTGCAGTCATCTGCAAACTTTGTCAGCTCATAACCCTCCTGTGTTTGCTTGTACTTCAGAAAAGTAGATGCCGAACAAGAGTGGACCCAGGACTGAGCCCTGTGGGACACCACTTGTGACAGGCTTTGAGTCTGACATGGCTCCAGCAACTCTGACCCTGTGGGTTCTGTCACTTAGCCAGTTTGCAACCCATCTTGTGATGTATGGGTTTACATTCAAGCTGATGAGTTTTTCGATGATACCTGAGTGGGGTATTGTGTCGAAGGCCTTTGCCAGGTCAAGGTAGGCTGTATGGACTGCCTTTCCCTCATCAATGGCCTTGGTGACTGTCTCGAAAAAGTCAACCAAGTTTAAAGGCATGATCTGCCTTTGACAAAGCCAAACTGGGTTGGATCCAAAGTCTGCAAGTTCCCTATGTCTTTATTTATGAGTTCCATTATGATCCTCTCCATAGCTTTGCAGATAAGGCTTGTCAAGCTAATGGGACGGTAATTTCCAGGGTCGGTGGAGGCACCGCCCTTGTGAAGTGGGACCACAGTCGCCGTGCGCCACTCCTTGGGTACGTATCCTGAGGTGAGGCTAAGATTAAACAGCTATCCTAACTGCGGGTTTAATTATTTATTTATTTTACATTTGTTGACCGGGCTAGTCCAACTGGATATATGTCCATTTTCAGTGGAGGCCCGGGGAGAAAAGCTCCAAGGTCATAGTTAGATTAACAAAAACATTGATGTTGTTACACAAGATAATATACTGGTTAATACATATACAATTATAAACCTATAACAAGTGAGTACAATTAAATACAATTGGGTTTCGTGAATTCCAGGTATACACTGGAAAAAGCAGACAGAATACAGAGGTCGGGCTGGCACAGAGTTGTAGTTGACTTAACTAGGGACTGATTGGCAGAAGCATCACATTTACTTTGATAACTTCTTTACCTCTGTTTCCACTAGCAGCAATTGCTGAAGATGATCTATACTGAGTAATTGCCAGTGGAACCATGCGCGCTAATAGGTCAGGATGGCCTCTTACATTCGTAACAGACAGAGCCATTGGAAAAGCAGCCTCGAGGCTAGCTACAAACAATTGCAGAGTGGACCACTGCTAGCTACTGGAATGGAAGGATAGCAAACCAGTATTCCTCCTGTCAGCTAACTGTGAACCCAACCTTGCCAGTCTCCAGCACATACAGAAGAAAAGCGTGATGGAAGAAAGACATCAGTGCCATAATCCACCAGTTGTAAACATGTACAACAGTTACATGAATGGGGTGGACAGAGCAGATCAGCTGAGGACACGATGCATCCGCAGTGCCAGAAGGCCATAGGCAAATGGTGGCTGTACTTGTTCTGGTTCTTATGGGATGTGGCCATTGTCAATGCTTTCATTATATTCCGTGAAGTATCAGACATCAGCAACTATCACACTTCTGGACGGGTATTCCGGCAACACAGTTACAGTTCCGAGAGCGAACCTGAGGGCTGCATCTGCTTGCCCAGTTACACAAAAGAGGAAAAAGATGCACACTGAGATTACTGTCCCAGAGGCTGTGAGCCGATTTGAGCATAGCTCTCACTTTCCAGTGAAGTGGCATAAATCAAGATGTAAAAACTGTGCCAGCAAGGAGTAGCGTGCTGAGCCATCAAGTGGGGGTGCCCAACACCCAAGGTCAACCTGCCTGTGTTGAATGCTTTGGAGAGTACCATGGTCATAAATTTCTCCCATAGTGCTGTGGGCCTTGGGTGTGCCACTGTGATGTAATGGTTCCTCCGGCAGGGACACATGCAAAAAAAAAAACAGCCTGGGTCCAGTCTAAGCCTTTTGACATGTTGCCTTGATGTAGCTCTCCACTCAGTCTCCCTCCCTTCAGGTGTAGTCAGTGTGTAGGTCAGGGCAACACTGGGGTTTACATTAGCTCCTCCCTTCTGCTGCCATTGTGAGAAAGGACACATGTCAAATAGAACAGGCAGAGGGTAAAGCAGAGTGCCTCACCTGCCTTTTCAGTGTACATGTGCTCTTTCTGTGCCCCATGTCAAGTTAACAGCCAAGCCCTTCCCAAGCCACCCGCGAATGCCAGGAAGGTCCCTTTCACTTTTGTTTTGCCAACTGCCCGCTTAGGGTTGCTGGGTGCATCACAGGGGCATACCCAGCCAGCATGGATCTTGTGATCCACGGGATCGCTTACTTGGGAACCTGGAGACTCTACAGCACAGTCCCATAGTGCACTTGCTGTCCTCGGTGCATGGGCTTGGGTGTGCCACTGTGATGTACTGCAAAAACATGCAAAAAGACACAGCCTGGGTCGGGGTCTTGGTCTTTGACATGTTGCACTCGATGTAGCTCTCCCCTCAGTCTCCCTCCCTTCCAGTGTAGTCAGCGTATGTAGGTGAGAGAGAAGTAAATGTATGAAGGTCAGGACAGCAATTGAAGTGAGTTACTTCAGTCCCTCATCCCTTAGGGTCCATTGCTGAATGGGCACATGTAAAGAGAAAAGGCAGAGGTAAGGCAGCACTGCTGCCACTGAAAGGAGGAGTCATGTGAGACCATGAGTGGTATCAGCAGTCTGAGTGGGCAGCCGGCACAGCTATGGGACACTACACAGATAACCAACATCTAGACCCCCATGCCTGTCCTTGGCATATTAGTGGGCGCGCGGTCCTTACCCTGCTTTTTTCTCTTTACATGTGCCCTGGCTGTGCACCCTTGTCAGTGTCACCCAAGCTTTATTTCAGATGAGGTAAGACTGGAAGGGAAGATGTTCACTGGTTCAGAAGGGATGGCATTCACCTAACTGAGGAGGGCATTGCATTCTTCTTGACCAACCTCCACAATAAGCGTGAGGAGAGCCCTGCATGATTGTGAGAAGAATGGAAAACACCTTGCATGACCAAGCTGGACCAGTATAGTAAGTGAAAACACTATTATGAAATGTGTTATGTAAAAATTTATTTCTCTGAGCTTGGCAAATAACCTATGGTAAAAATTATGATTTTTTTCATATTTTGTAAATAACTTTGCAAGGGAGCATCTGAATGTGCCAAGTAATATCTCATTTTGAAGCCAGCAGTATTGCTGGTTCTAATATGGTAAAAGAATTGTGCCAGTATGTTTGACACATGTGCAGATATCAAAGTTTGTTTGAGACTTATGGTTATGGAAATTATAATTTTTTTTTTTATATTTTGGTAAATAACTGCAAGGAGCATATGAATGTGCTAAGTATTACCTCATCTTTGAAAAAGATTTCATTTATAGTTCTAACATGGTAAAAGAATTGTACCTGTATGTTGTACTCATAGGCAGTTAACAGAGTTTGTTTCTGACTTAGGTTATGGAAATTATGAATTTTTTTCATATTTTGGTAAATAATTTTGCAAAGGAGCATCTGAATGTGCCAAGTAATATCTCATTTGAAGACAGTATTGCTGGTTCTAATATGGTAAAAGAATTGTGCCAGTATGTTTGACACATATTGCAGAAATCAAAGTTTGTTTGAGACTTATGGTTATGGAAATTATGATTTTTTCATATTTTGGTAAACAACTTTGCAGGGAGCATCTGAATGTGCCAAGTAATATCTCATTTTGAAGACAGTATTGCTGGTTCTAACATGGTAAAAGAATTGTGCCAGTATGTTTGACACATGTGCAGATATCAAAGTTTGTTTGAGACTTATGGTTATGGAAATTATAATTTTTTTCATATTTTGGTAAATAACTTTGCAAGGGAGCATCTGAATGTGCCAAGTAATACCTCATTTTGAAAAGATTATTTATAGTTCTAACATGGTAAAAACTCATAGGCAGATATCAAAGTTTGTTTCTGACAGGTTATGGAAGTTATGATTTTTTTCACATTTTGGTAAATAACTTTGCAAGGGAAGCACCACATTGTGTGAAGTAATGCATCATTTTGAAGACAGTGTTACTCCAACATGGTAAAAGATCTGTGTCTAGGCACTGTACACACGTACCAGATATTACAGTTTGTTTAGTCTTGTACAAATATGAAAATTATACATTTACAATACTTCTCATTATTATGCCCATATCTTTGCGAGGGAGCATGGTAATCACACAAATGATGCATCATTTTGAAGCTGACATTCAGATGCACAACTTCTACACTGATATGTAGGCTCTGTCTGTTACAGGTGATGAGATATTATGCTTTGTTTTATTTATCAATTATGAGAAATAATATACTAATCATATTTCTGTGAATATCTCATGAAAGGAGTGTCACACAGTTATGGTTAAAGTATCATTTTAAAGCTGACATTCATACTAACAAATTAAATTCAAATTGTATGGGTCTGCATGGTACATAGACCAAGATATTGTGCTTTGCTTTTCCAAAAAATTAAAATAAATTGAACAATATCAGCATTCCTTGCCAAATATTTCATTATGACTTTGATATGCACTATCAACATTTACACTGTTGGAAAGGTCAGTGTCTGCTGAACAACTTTTCGCGTTTACACTTTTAGTGTAGCTCTTATAGTTAAAGAGTTATGAGCATTTGTTTTCTGTATAGTATTACAAATGGATTTTCTGAAAATGAGCTCAGGCTACTCTGTTGTCCTATGGTGGGAATTCAGCGAGCAGCTTTTCCTGGGCTGCTCTGGAGTGAATGAGTTAATAGGATCTACATGTTATGGTGGTGTTATTTTGACAATACAGTGGCGGATATTTCCTATTGTGACTTCTGAGGATTATGTAAAGCAGTTGCTAACCATCTTTGGATGTACACCATTTGGTGTCAGGTTTGAAAAACCTGGATGTCGTAACACTACATAATATGGGTAGTCAGACATCCGCGATTGGGGAACATACAGCAGTCAAAACCACTGGCCAGATGGACACAGTCCAGCAAGTTCTACACTTTACATATGCACATTGGTGTCCATTGTAGGACCCCAAAAATGTAACCCTATGCAATAGCTACGAGATGCAAGCGGCGGCTGAAGGAGTAACAGCCATGACTACGGCACAGCTAGACATATGCACCACCAGCGTGTTTAAGGTTGATGACAAGTGTCCATGAAATGCAGGACATATGAGTTGAAATCCCCAGATGGTCGAGTCCATGAAGTCGTCCACATCCCAGTCCCGCACACATGAAGGATGTGTAATGGGTACCGTTGAGGGCTGCAGCCATGGGATCGTGGGTATGCAGAAATGGGGCTCGGTGTTGTTTGGCAGATAATCCGTTGTCCCGCCCTGTGGGATGGATGTGGGTATAGCACATGTCTTACTCCCCACCAATAATGCAAATCATCCACCGGAGAATGCTAAATGCAGCTGTGAAATGAGTACAGCCCTATACCAGTGTCCAGTAGGCAATTCCATGGATGGACAAACATACGACCAAGATGGCACCCATAACTGCAAACCTGGTGGAATTACACAGCTGCAGTAAGGCATAACACAGGAAATACAGATAGGGACTACAGTACACACTCCCCATACAAAGTCAGACCGCCGTGCGAATACCGGCGTACACAGCACTCAATCTGCCAGCAAGAAAATGGGGATCACTCGCTTCCATACTGCAGAACAAATGGGCGACCTGCGGAACACATACTAATGGCACCAACAACGTCAACTAGGAAGGTCATAGGATCTTTAAACTATGGCGTTCCCACTTATAAAGAACGTCCTTCAATGAATTAATAGGATCTACATGTTTTGGTTGTGTTATTTTGACAATACAGTGGCGGAAATTTCCTAATGGGACATCTGAGGATTAGTTAAAATATTTGTTAGCCTGCATCATTGGATTTACACCATTTGGGTTCAGTTTAGAAAAACCTGGTTAACGTAGCTCTACATAATATGGGTAGTCAAACAGACATCCGCGATTGGGGAACATACAGCAGCAGTCAAACCCACTGGCCAGATGGACACAGTGCAACAAGTTCTACACTTTACATATGCACATTGGTGTCCATTGTAGGACCCCAAAAATTCATCCGTACGCAATATCAACCAGCTGCGATCGAGAGACCCAGAAGAACTGACAGCCGTGACTACGGCACAGCCATATGCACCACCAGCGTGTTCACGGTTGATGACAAGTGTCCATGAAATGCAGGACATATGAACAGAAATCCCCAGATTGTAGAGTCCATAAATCGTCCACATCCCATTCCGCACACATGAAGGATGTGTAATGGGTACCGTCGAGGGTTGCAGCCATGGGATCCTGGGTATGCAGAAATGGGGCTCGGTATTGTTTGGCAGATAATCCGTTGTCCGCCCGTGGGAGGATGTGGGTAGTACATGCCTTACTCCCCACTAATAATGCAAAGCATCCACGGATAATGCTAAATGCGGGTGTGAAATGTGTACTGCCCTATACCAGTGTCAGTAGGCAATTCCATGGATGGACAAGCGTGCGACCAAGATGGCACCCATAACTGCAAACCTGGTGGAATCACACAGCTGCAGTGAGGCATAACACAGGAAATACACATAGGGACTACAGTACACACTCCCCATACAAAGTCAGACCGCCGTGCGAATACCGGCGTACACAGCACTCAATCTGCCAGCACCAAAATGGGGATCACTCGCTTCCATACCGCGGAACAAATGGGCGACCTGTGGAACACATACCAATGGCACAATGATAACTTCAGCTAGGAAGGTCATAGGATGGTCGAACTATGGCGTTCCCACTTATAAAGAACATCCTTCAGTGAATTAATAGGATTAATGTCAATTGACCACGGAATACACCTAATCAACATCAAAGAACCGCTGGCACCTTATGGCACACAATCCAAAACACACATAGGTAGATGAAACAGTCATGAGACATTGTCCAGGACAGGTCACAAATGGTATACAAAGGTTCCTTCATAGACATGCAAGCGCTTTCACCCGTAGGCTCCGTCAGACTTACACATAACATAAAAGCATCCATGCTTTAAATATCCCCCTTACACTTTCATTGGTTAATTTCTCAGCAAACAATGAACATGTAACCACAGCATATAAAGCACAGACGCAATGTTAACTACACACACATATATTAACATCTCCAAAACATCCCTATTAACACATGCTTATTATATGATATTGTACTATCCCTAATACTCATCAATCAAAGATCTAACAATATATATAGAAGATATGCATATCATATCAATGTAATACAGTGGTAAACAACTGAAAGAGTGGACTAATGTGTGTTAACTGTATATCTGTACCTAAACTACATTCCTGTTATGGGGGTTTAAGCCACCTGCTTCTCAAAAGAGGCTTCATCAGTGTTTCATCAGTCAGCCCTGGTGTGTGGTCAACCCTCCACCTAATAATCCATCTAAATCCGCATTCTAAAGCATAGTTGATGAGGTCCCCCCTCTGGTATTATAACCTAGCCTTCGTAAAACACTGAATGTAGACGTATGCCTTGTGATGTGCTCATAGCCGGCCGTGAGCATCGCCAATCCTGCGGCTGCCTAGGCGCCGCACTAAGTAAGACCACCTGTCTAGTAGGTATGTCATGTAGGTATACCAGGATGGGGGCACCATGTGTTGTGGTGGTGGGTGCCATGGAGCCCTATAGCCTAGGGCAGCAGTCGATCTAAGGCCGCTGCCGTAGGAGAGTAATACGGTCTGCAGGTATGTGCAGAAGTGCACATGAAACAGCGGTCGCAAGGATTACCCATAGTGGAGACACCTGCACAGATGGCTATGGCGGGACACACACGGCCATGCATACAGCACAGTTAGACCTCGCGCACCATAAAGGCAATTACACACAAGGTTTATGGCGTATCGGTACAGTGTCAGTACAGCAAGGATAGCTGTCTGCCACGATATCCAGCAGATGTCTCTAGGGTGTTCTGGAATACGGACGTTGCATGGACAATGAGTGGATATGCAGCGTACCACAGTTCTATGTGTCAGCCGTGCAAATATGCGATACATGGGACAGACAGCTGTCCATGCAAGAGCAGCGCTATGGGCACAACATAGGTATGTAGATATACAACGACAGAGATACAGATGGACACATGTGGCAAGCCCGTGAGTGTAACGTACACAGCACCACCCCACCACACCATAGCAGGGTGCGTGGAGAACACACTCACGGAGGTCGCCAACCACAGCAGGCACACAGGCAGTCCACGAGCTCGTCTCACCATCCACAAACACAGGGATGGCGGCGGGATATGAGTGTTCTGCAGAAACTCTAAAGCCATACCCTATGAACCCATGCAGCTGGGAGCATAGACACACACACATGTGGCAGGCATGGTGATTGACCACACCCCCACATACCCAACCGCACAACAGTATGACACAGGTATGGAACGCACTACGTGGACCACCGAACACAGCACCGTCAGAGGCACATGTCCAGGTGGGTGACAACATCCGTAAAGGAATAGCCGCCGATAGCCAAGGCATGTGTTGCCAAGCATCTAAAATAACTACACTCTACTAGGGAAGCTGTGAACACACACACCCCACACACACACACGGGGAAGGGCTGGGAGTCAAACCTACACCTACCTACATGTACTCACAGAATGCGCTACCGAGATTACTGAGCACAGCGCTGTCAGAGGCATACTTCTAGGCGGGTGACATCACCCGTAAGGGAATAGCTGACAATAGCCAAGGTATGTGTTGAGAAGCAGCTAAAGCATGTTCATCTGCAGAGACGGCGGAAACACACACACACACACACACACACACACACACACACACACACACACACACACACACACACACAAGGAAGGGCCAGGAGTCAAACCTACGCCTATCTACATGAACTCACTACAGCATGATGCATTTACAGAGCAGCTACCGAGATTACTGAGCACAGCTGTCAGAGGCATACTTCTAGGCGGGTGACATCACCCGTAAGGAATAACTGACAATAGCCAAGGTATGTGTTGCGGGCGTCTAAAAGCATGTTCATCTGCAGAGGCAGCTGGAAACACACACACAGGGAAGGGCCGGAGTGAACCTATGCCTACCTACATGAACTCACTACAGCATGATGCATTTACAGAGCGTGCTACCGAGATTACTGAGCACAGTGCTGTCAGAGGCATACGTCTGGGTGGGTGACATCACCCGTAAGGAATAGCTGACAATAGCCAAGGTATGTGTTGGCGTCTAAAAGCATGTTCATCTGCAGAGGCAGCTGGAAACACACACACACAGGAAGGGCCGGGGTCGAACCTCGCATACCTACATGAACTCACTACAGCATGATGCATTTACAGAACACGCTACCGAGATTACTGAGCACAGCGCTGTCAGAGCATACTTCTAGGCGGGTGACATCACCCGTAATGGAATAACTGACAATAGCCAAGGTATGTGTTGAGAAGCGTCTAAAAGCATGTTCATCTGCAGAGGCAGCTGGAACACACACACACACACACACACACACACACACACACACACACACACGGGAAGGGCCGGGAGTCGAACCTCGCCTACCTACATGAACTCACTACAGCATGATGCATTTACAGAGCAGCTACCAAGATTACTGAGCACAGCTGTCAGAGGCATACTTCTAGGCGGGTGACATCACCCGTGAGGAATAATGACAATAGCCAAAGTATGTGTTGCGAAGCATCTAAAAGCATGTTCATCTGCAGAGCGGCTGGAAACACACACACAGGGGAAGGGCCGGGAGTCGAACCTACGCCTACCTACATGAACTCACTACAGCATGATGCATTTACAGAGCAGCTACTGAGATTACTGAGCACAGCTGTCAGAGGCATACTTCTAGGCGGGTGACATCATCCGTGAGGAATAGCTGACAATAGCCAAGGTATGTGTTGCGAAGCATCTAAAAGCATGTTTATCTGCAGAGGCAGCTGGAAACACACACACATACACATACACACAGGGAAGGGCCGGGAGTCAGACCTCGCCTACCTACATGAACTCACTACAGCATGATGCATTTACAGAGCGCAGCTACCGCGATTACTGGGCACAGCACTGTCAGGAGGCATACCCCTAGGTGGGTTGTATCATCCGCAGAGGCAAGGCAGCCGATAGGGAATGAAGACATAGTGCAGTCACACAGCATGTTACCATCCCAAGGTGGCCGTGCAGTAACACGGTAGTGCTGCAGTCAGGAATACCAACTAACTACGGAGCAGTACATCACGACATGAATACGGGATGCACCACATACAGTATACCCTATGAGAGGGCATCCAGCGTGCAGGATGTAGGCAGCCATTGTGGCATAACAGCCACATATGAGTCACCTGGATGGTCACCATGGCTATGCAGGATGTCATTGGCCATGGCTACGCCTAGTAGCGAACATCGGTGCCGACTGTAGTGTGTACCCCCGAATGGTGTACTGGCCATGCCTCTCACACCTAGCGGTTGCGAAGGGGAGACAGACATGCTCACGGGGTATCAACGCAGACGGCCATGGTGTGCACTGTACTGTGTGTCCATCTACACAGCTGCTTACTGGGCATGCTCAGACACTTAGAATCGGCACAGTGCAGACATACATACACATGGGGCGGCATGGGAGGCAGAATGTGGACCGTCGTGTGTCCACCCACACAACAGCAACCGGCCATGCCACAGGCGTGGCAGTTGCGAAGGAAACAGGCATGCACACGGGTATCAATGCAGGCGGGCGGTGTGCACTGTACTGTGTGTCCATCTACACAGCTGCTTACTGGGCATGCTCAGACACTTAGAATCAGCACAGTGCAGACATGCATACACATGGGGCGACGGCATGGGAGGCAGAATGTGGACAGTCGTGTGTGTCCACCCACACAACAACCGGCCATGCCACAGGCGTGGCAGTTGCGAAGGGGAAACAGGCATGCACATGGGGTATCAATGCAGACAGGCGCGGTGTGCACTGTACTGTGTGTCCATCTACACAGCTGCTTACTGGGCATGCTCAGACACTTAGAATCGGCACAGTGCAGACATGCATACACATGGGGGCGGCATGGGAGGCAGAATGTGGACCATCGTGTGTGTCCACCACAACAACAACCTGGCCATGCTCACACGTAGTATGTGCTGGCGCCGTCCGGCATGCAGGCAGTGCACACACTGCAAGTCATGGCCAGGTAAACCCACCGCACAGGGTGGGCGCATGCAGTCTGCGTACACACAGATGACAGCACAGGCATCACGGGTGCAGGCTGAACATGTACACCGTAGTGAACACTGTAGCTGCTATGCCAGCACCATGTCATCGGTGCAGCAGTATGCCTCATGGTCCAGCAACTGCATGTGACATATGTCCAGAAGACTATGTGACGGTGTCGTCCGTGGGTGCAGAGTACACATGTACTATCAATGATCCCACAGGTGTGATGTAGTCCACCCGTGCGGTATACATGGACAGGCATGCTCCACACATACCACGGGCCTGACACAGATATGACACATGACTGCAGCTGTACCACAGTGAAACAATGTCCGGATATGTCACATATGTGATTTCCTGGCTGTGTGCATGGACTGCATGCAGGACACATCTGAAGCCTGTGATGTACCACATGCATAACACAGGCGTGCGATAATACACACCACAGAAGGGAAGGCGGACACATGTCTGTGGTATGCACCCCAACAGGGTGTAGCGGTGTTCACTGGGACACATACCCTTGTACAGTTTGCCTGTGACAGCTGTGATACCATACCACAGTCCATGTTCCATGTATGTTGACACACATGTCTGGCAGTAGCAATGCATACACACATGGCAACAGGGGATACATGTGACACGTGTACTGTGCACGGTGCAGCCATGCAGGAGCAGTGTCCGGTGTCCGTAACACAGTTGCAACCCCCTACCACATGCATACCCATCATGGGGGCCGTCATATGGTGGCATAGTAACAGCACGCATGGTAGTCTGTGTGTACACCATGTGTTTAAACACCTGTCCACATGCATGTGTGCAGATGCTGGTCACAGGTGTGTCACACACCATCCTACCCTGCCATGTGCATACAGTCTGCTATGTCGCCTTTACATGACAGCGCTGCCATGATGCATACCCATCGGCCATGCGTGATCGACCATATGTCACATTGCCACTGTAACCCCTACCACCTCCCAAGTGCAGATATTGGCACAGCTGCCAGATACAGTGGTAGTACGCAGGATGCACCACATACCACTGCACGCCTGCACAAATCCCATGTAGTGGGTGTGGCATTCTAAGCACCAACATGTGTGCAGGAATGTGTGCCCATGTATGCCACAGATCGGGGGGACTATGTGCCATGTGCCACACATCACTGTACACCATGGTAGAGATCTGTACCTACCTCAGTGTGGGGTGCATCGATGTGGATGGTGTAGTACATGCAACACGTCATCCCTCCGTGTAGACATGTGTGGCCACCACCATGTCAGTGTGTCAACATGTGTGTATGTCTGCTGCCTGTTGAGAGGGTGTATGCAGATATAGTGTTGTGACTGGACACTGACCACACAGGGTGACCATCCCGTACTGGTGCTGCATTGTACAGCCCTGTCATTGCCATACCTGTGAGCCTTACTGGCCACCTGTGCAAGACCACCCCCTGTGACATGGCGTCGGTGCATTGTCTTGTGAGGGTGCTGACCACACAGACAGGTGTCCCCATCTGCACACAATGGTGTGTGTGCCATAGAGGTGTCGCACGGAAATGCGGGCATATTCCTGTACCGGTACAGCATCCGACTGTCGAACACCGTGCACCACAGCTGACAGGTGATACCTGCGGTCAGTAGCCAGCACACTGCGTACGACACCTGCAGAATGTCACCATACCTGTACTGTGTCATGCCATGTATGTGATGTCTCTGTCCACCATAGCCTGTGGCACCAACCACAGGCGTCAGGTGCAGTATATGTGTGGACATGTGCGTCATGTACCATGTAAGCAACGTTACACTGTATCCGGCTCCGTGCTCCGCAGGTTTATGTGTATGACCTCTCTTCTTGCAATCCCGACTGCCTGTTCTCCATATCACAAAAGCTCTGCACCTGCTCCCATAGTATTCCTACATATGTAAAGTACATGTATACTAAATGGAGTACTACACTGGCCTAGAATCCCCTTGTGTACCCACTTCCCTATAGGTGCCTTCTGACCTGGTTACACAGCAAATGCATTCACGTTCTCTGGCATGTCAAAGGGTCAATTGCTAGCGACCTCTCCTGTTCAGATGGTGAATCTGGGCGTCCTGGCCACTGTTACAGGTGCCTCATGGACATGGACAAGCCGCACCTCCCCCAATGAACATAATACATGTGACAGACGCAACTATATAGCCAGACAGGGGGCTGTGCTCTCTCAAACCATGACCGGCAAGACCAAGCGGGAGGGAAAGGACACCATGCACACCACATACCCAGTGTCACATGTGACTATCGCAAATGCTAATCAAACACATGAACACACTAAGACATACCTGGAGGCACTGTTAAGACATGTCACGAACCTAACGAGCCCTCTGAAGCAGACACACAAGCAACTGCCTCCACAAGACATAGGACATGCAACACATAGTTCTCAACGTCAGTGTGCTAAACTGTCAGAGCCCCAAAGGCAACACACACACTGCCAGACACACCTGTAATGGGTCACGCCACTGTCAGACACACCGACGTCCCACCCACCAGACTGAACAAGGGAATGATCACAGTAGGCTGCCTGCCGGGCGCTGGAATACGCCACATAACACACGCACTCAGGTCACTCTGCAGCATGTACAGGTATGGCGCGGTCATTGCCCATGCTGGTGTCAACGACTGGAGACATACCACCCTGGGATACATTAAAGGAGACATAGAGGGCCACTCAGATTGTGTAGCCCAGGCCGGCATGTCCCTGACCCTGGGCAGTATCCCACCCTCATCAAGTATGATGCCACTATACTGGCTCAAAGTGGTCACCCTTGATAATGTGCCTGGTTACGGTGTCAGTCTGAGGGGATCCAGATTCCTCATACCTGGGATGACATGCTTGGCACGCCCCTTCGCAAGGTATGGCTCACACCTGTTGCCCCTGGTCTTTAAGGGTTTGGCTAAGGCATCTGCCACCCCCACAGTGCCCACTGCAGGCAAGGCTGGAATGATAAACCTACCACCCTACACTACAAACCTGGAGAACACACAGGGTAATACTGCTCAGTGCCAGTGGTCTCGCCCAAGCTGCACCCTCAAATGCCCTCCTCAGTATGGAGGGCATCGATGTCAGTGCTGTGACTGAAACATTGATCAGGGCTGCTGAGAGCACCCCAGCACTATCGGGTCATACCCCATATCATGGGGTCAGGACCATGACCCGGACCTAACACAGAAGGAAGTCTCAATTTCCATGAAGGATACACACACCTCCAGGTTGGCAGAGATGCACGTAGCAGTGGGGAATATCCAGGTGCAATTAACCATGGGTAGGACTGCCCTACAGTTTGTTGCATGCTACAGACCACCCTCCCAAACCCAGGATACATGCACAGCCTTCCTGAAGACACTGGTGAGTGTGAATGCTCTCACAACACCGTCATATTGGGTGACATCAACCACCCATACATAGACCGGGAACATTACCCAGGACACAACACCCTACACCAAGGTCCCAGGTGTTCCATACACCTGAATGCTGTGGAACAACCATGCACCATACCCACAAGGAGGATGTATACTAGTTCTGATCATCACACATGGGGACGATATGCTCCACACAGGATGTACATCCCTCAATGGTGATGTCAGACCGTATAGTGAACCCACTGGAGATCCGCATCCTGCACCCAACACCGGCATGGGAGACCACAGTGGCGACCTCTCCACAGCGAACCACACCGTCATACGACCGGTGTGGTACCCTACAAGGCCTCCATGCCAGTGGTAAACACAGGCCACACTGCTGAAACCCTTACAAATGCCTTCTATGAGCACCCCCAGGAATGTCTGCACCAGCCGATCCTGGTAACATCAGGACCTTGTCCACCGAGAGCAGGCACATGGTTTGGTGGACCCCAGCCATTGACAAACCGTACAACAAGAGTTGAGAGCTAATACATGACAGAGCAATATCAGTACCAGGGAAGGCATCACTGATTAATACCGGCGTTAACATACGATCACTCATACAATCATCCAAGGCCGCCCGTGGGAGTGGTACTGCAAAGGACACATAAGACAACCATAGGGCCTTCCTTAGCTATGGTAGGAACATGGGTGGGAGCACACAGTCATGCCCGGAATTACTCCAGAATGGTACAATCATCACTGAACCCACAGACATTGTCAACAAACCAGTGGACATGTTCCATGCATACATCTACCCTCCCCCCTGCCAAGAGGGGACGTATCCATCCCACCAGAGTCTAGCCTCCCAAACATCCCGTATGCCCAGGAGAGAGCTGATATCTGTTAAGCAGTGAACACAGCATCAATGGGACTAGATGGTGTCCCTGGCTGTGTGCTACACAACCTCATTGAGGCCCTCACCCCGCACATAAGGCCGCTGTTTCATCTTAGGCCTACTACGGGCTACATCCCCGATGGATGGCATACGGCAACTGTGGTCCCACTACACCAGGGTAGTGCTCTTATGGACTGTAGACATCCCTGCCCTATCAGCTTGACAAGCCTTGTCTGCAAAGCTGTGGGAGGTCCATACTGGAGCCCATAAATAAAGACATTGGTGTACAGCCAATGCGGAACATACCCACATCGACTTAGTCAAGGGCAGATCCTACCTCCCAAACCTGCTCGACCTGTCTGGAGGAGTCACTAAGGCCATTGATGGGGCGTCGGTTTACACAGACTACCATGACCTGGCGGGAGCGTTCAAACCACACTCCACGTGGGCATCATGGAAAGGCTCACCAGCATACATGTGGAGACATATGTCACACGATGGTTTGCCAACTGGATGGAGGTCACACCACACAGGGTTTGTGTTCCTGGTGCCATGTCAGACTCCAAGCTGGTCCCAAGTGGTGGCCCACAGGGCTCAGTCCTGGGCCCCCTCCTGTTCGGCATTCAACTTTCCAATGTGCATGTAAACATAGGGGGATTGTGGCAGACAAGGTATGCAGATGACTGCACACCGGCCACCATACTCAACACCCCATCAGACACGGACATCCACCTGGGGTCTCATAGAAATGGATGACTGGTGCCAGAGCCATGGCCTGATGCTACATGCCAGGGAAGGTGTAGACCTACCCTTTGGGAAAGACATGTTCACCCCGACTTACCATATAGGTGGCAATCCATTAAACATGGTGGACGTGATCAGGGACATGGGTACCAAACCTGTCGGTAACCTCTGTCGACACTCACGTTGCCAATGTGGTTGGGAAGACATTCCACTGTGGCCACCTGGTCATGAAGGGATTCACATCCACATCAGGGAGGTCATTGTACCCTGTACTCTTCACACATCAGACCAATGATTGCGTACAACGCCACATCTGGAATGTACCTAACCTGACACCTGCAGCACTCGGAAGGACCTCAAACGTTCCACAACACAGGGATGAAGGTGCTGAGACATGTCACACGCTGCCCGACCAAGGGACTCCAGCTGTATACCTTCTCAGCCCGTCTGCTCTGTGGTGATCTGTGCCTGACATACACGGCCATGTCCGACCTGGGTGACATGGACATGTTCCACCTCCTAGGCTCCAAGCAAACACGGGCACAGAAGCAACTGACAGAAACCTCAACACAGACATAAAACGGATGTGCTGGGGGGACAGGGTCATCACCCAGACACCCCTACAACATGGAAAGGATTCCCAGCCCATGTGAAGCAGAGCCCC
The DNA here is from genome assembly GCF_019279795.1 of Protopterus annectens. Taxonomy (NCBI): domain Eukaryota; kingdom Metazoa; phylum Chordata; order Ceratodontiformes; family Protopteridae; genus Protopterus; species Protopterus annectens. The sequence continues at coordinate 471,914,456 of NC_056738.1, forward strand.
TGACTGACTTTGTCCAAGAGTAATCCTGACGTGTGGATGTGTGATCGTAGGTATGCGCCAGGCATCATCTCTGTGTCACTGCTGGACAGAGGGACAGTGGACCGATTGATGTAGTATCCTCATCCTAAGGGGTGGTGAAAGCCACACACACTCTGGCTAGGCTTACACATGCCGTAGGGCACATAGCCTGGTATGTACCTATGCGCCTATGTACCTATGTAGGGGTCCATGCAGGTTGCGGGTACCTGTGGTATGCTGATATTGCCAGATGTGCCTGTGGGTAACCCACAGCTACACGTGGGGGACTGATAACAGTGCTCCCAGTAGGCACATGCAAGTACACCATATTTGGCATACAGGTTAACAGAACCAACATGGTGCTACACATGTAACTGCCACGCATACCGTGTACACAGATCAATGTATGCTGCACCTGCACTACATGGTATGTCTGCTGCATGATGTCAGTACACAACCCACGTCACACATGCACCTGTCACCTGTCATACACAACCACTGCAACATACACATCACGCACTATGCGAACACAGGTATCACATACACCTCTCACTATCTTGTCCACCCTGTGCATCAGAATATGTTTGCATAACCGTGCACCGATAGTGTGGATCACGGTGCTGCGGCAGAGGCTTCATCATATGCACAGGGTGATATGTGTGCCAGGGGCATAGGCTGTACCAATGGATGACATCATGTGTGTGTGTAAGGGCTGGTGCATTTACTGGGCATGACTGTGCAGAATGCATGTGGATGTGGTGGAGCCCTACAGTTGTGTCTGCTGTGTGTGGGTATGTGTGTACACAGTTCAGCCATCTGTGATGCCTACATCGCGTATACTTGGCAGCCCCAGACTGTACAGTGCAGGTTGTACGGCTCACTGTGTCCGCCTGTGGCCACGTGACCCGTGCCTGCCTGGGGTCGCACGGGCACTACTGGGTGGAGGTATGGAGTGGCCACTCTCCGATGACACATGTCCGCTGGAACCGTGTCCACGCTGGGACCGGCCAGGGCCACATCCATGTGGCCTGCTGTGTCCTGGTGTGGTTGGTGTAGCACCAGCTGCACTGCTGCTGCTACCAGCACTGTGTGAGTGGGCATGAGAGGTGGCATGCACGTCGACCTGCACTAGGTGGTGTTGCTGGCCTACGGCCACATGTCCTATGCCTCACCCCTACCAGGTGTTCCAGCACAGACAGCTCACGCTTGCGGATTGACATGCCTCGGTCGAGGATTCCAACCATCTCACCTAATCTCCTATCCAGAACATCGGCAAGCTGCTGTTGAGCATTCACCAATGACTGGATGTTCTCATTTAAGGAACAGATTGCGGCCCTCTGCAGCCTCTGCCCTTCTTGGTTCTGCCGTTTGGCACGTGCCTGTGCCGCCATTACAGTCTGAAACATGCGTCTGGTGATACCAGCTGCTGCACCCTGTACGGCAGGTGCATGTCTACCAGAGCTCCTCCTACGAGCAGCACCAGCCACATGCCTGTGTGTCACATCACCAGTCATTACACTGGCAACATGGTGTGTACCCGCACCTTCTGTAGCCACCACACATTCCTGCTCAGTGCCAACAGATGCTGACTGTCCTTCCTCTATGGGAAACGGTGATGTGGTATGTGTCGGCATCTGAACCGTGTGCGGAGATGAAGAGGACATAGGTGGGATGTTAAACAATGGCACAGCTTCTGCCCGTGATGACCCTGCCTGTGCCTCATGCATATGGTCATCACCGCTAGTATCTGTGGGGACACTAGCATCAGATGGACCGCAGGAGGGGAACGCACCTACAGCACCTGTGAATACAAAGACATACTGTAAGATACATTAGACACACGCAGACACACACGCAGACACACACACACATGCAGACACACACACAGACACACACACACACATGCGGAGACACACACATGCTGACACACACACGCAGACACACACACATGCAGACACATCATGCATGTGATATTGCAGATGGCATGCAGCATTCCCACACCACAGCTCAGTGAATGCAGGCCAGACATTAATAGTGGTAGTATGCATACTGCCCTGGGGTGCACACTACATCAAGCAGGTGTCATTTCAGTAGGCTTGCAGTACACACATTCATGGTAGTTTGCATGCATCACCGTGATACACCTTGTGGCCACAGGCGGGTTAACAGTACACATGGCTGGCGTCACTTTGTCATGTACACCGCCAACATGTGCGATAACATGTGGACATGTGACAATGGTGTCCCACCACATGCACCACATCAAACTGGACGTCACAGTGCAGTGTTATGTGTACAGGCTACAGATAGAATGCATGTGTAACAAGGATGTCTGTGCAGGTGTGGTTGGTGTGAGCTGTGTACATAGCTGTACAGTGGGGAGTACGGGCACTGTGCCACTGCATGGCAGCAAGACACAGGTATGTTTCTGTGCGATGCGTAACATGGACGCATTGCATTGCCATGTCTGCAACACAGTCATGCTGTTCCACAGCAATTATATGGTAGACATTGGTGGCACCTCCAGTGGCTGCAGACAGGCATTTCGTTTGTCTGGTGTACCACATCAGATGTACAACTACAGCTATGATCGCACTATGTGTGGACAGGGTGCAACGGTGACTACCCACTGCAGATGTACTGTGTGGCAACATGCCTGTGGGTATCACCCATGGCCATGTTTGACTGGGTCATGGACAATTGTGTGTGATGGGCATCATGTACACATCCCTGTGGTGGCCCATGTGACATACACCCGTACTAGTCTGAGGTGTCACATTCCCGAAGGCTATGCAGACATTGTGGATGTCTGCTATGTCGTGCGTAGGTCATGTCACGGTGTGACAATGTTGCAGACAGAACACCACGTGCATGGGACATGTCATGTGCCATGTCACAACGTGTGCACACAATGCAGGGGCATAGGTCACATTGGTAACACCTTTGTGCTGGCCAGATCACAGCTCACTATGTGGTACTGTGTGCGTACCGCAAAGGCATTCCGATGCATACTACACATGCAGCCATTGTAGAACACCTCCACCATTGTATGCATAGCTGACTGCACATATCACACCGATGGGTTATGTGGTGTCATGCCGGTGTATACTAACGGTTGTATCTACTGTACATGGGTGGCGTGTGTGTCGGGTGGTGCAACCTGTATACCGTGACTGGAGCAGACCCAGGTGTGCATGTCATACCTGGACACATGGGGAATATCTATACACTGTAACATGCCTATTACTAGCAACAGTCTCACCTGTGACCGACCCATGTCTGTGCGACACGCCAGAGGTACCTGTATAGGGGCGACACAACAGTATACACATTATCCATTACTGTAGCCACAGTAAGCACTGTGCATGTCACATCATGTACCTGTGTGGTAGCATGTGTTATGCACATGTCTGCAAACACAACGTAGCATACTGTAGTATGCAGCTTGTGGCCATATACCTGGCATGTGTTGGTACATTATGTGGTGTACTATGACACCCACACTTACGTCAGTTATCATACACACATGCAAGACTGACTTACCAGGCAGCTCCAGGCTTGTTGGTTGGGAGACACCCACCTCCACGATGGCAGCGAGTGTTTCTGCATGTTGTTCCCTGGGTGTCCCCAGACTGGCCAGGAGCTCCTCCGTGTGTGTGAGTGGGGGCTGGGTTGGTGGCCCACCACCTGTCCCACCTTGTTGTCTGGCGATTGCGGCGGCACGCTGTTTCGCATGCCGAATTAGGTCTGTGCAGTGTCGGCGGATCTGCTGGTAGGTGTGGTTGTTGCCACCCACGTTGTTCACCCTCCTGCGCATATCCTGCCACACGTCGTCCCGCTGCTGTGCTTGTTGTGGCACATGGCTGAATAGTAGATCGTAGTTGTCGTGGAACAACGGTATAATCACGTCATCCTCCTGGCGGCTGAAGGCTGGCAGCCGGGAATGTGGCATTATCTGTAAGACATAATGATGGTGACAGGTCACATTTACACTGATGTACTGGCATACTGCTGGACATACATTGCTATGACATGTACAACATCTGCACAGTGATCTCTGCGATGCATCATGGCAGTGACACAGCTGACGTGTTGCCGTCACACCATTAAGCAGTGGGTTTCATATCATATCTGTGTGTCAACTCATCACACTGTACACACACCATGTTGATGGTAGCCTGCTGTGGACATGTGTACCTGCCTGCACCTGTGTTCATATCAGTTGGCACGTGTCCCAATGTGACAACAGTTCTACTGTTCACCTGGATGCTGTGTATATGTCACTAGGCATCACGTACGCGGCCATTATGAACATCAGCGGTGGCACTGCACACATACACATGGACACCTGTACATGCATGTGTTGTGCCATGTACATCTACACAGCACTGTACGGGTGTTGGCCAACCTGCCACGGCTCACCTGTATTGCACATGTGATACACATGGGACAATGTGTAACCATGTGACATTAGCAGGAAAGGTCATGCATAGCATGCGCACGCGTTGTTCACACCAACACACAGCACCTGTGACACCACAGGGTGCATCAGTGCCACATTACTGCTGTGGACGGTTGATAGTGCAAGTGCCATTTGTCCATCGCACCATGTAGGACTGTGATAGCATGTGCAGCCTTGCTGGGCAGGGCTGCATGGTATGGCAGGGTATGTCACATACATGGCACTGGGATGTGACCCACCGGGGGGTACTGATATTGGCAGGGTGGCTGTCCATTCCATATGTCATTGCTATGTGTATATGGACATTACACATGTTTATCATCATAGGTTCATAGGTTCATAGGTTCATACTAGGCTATCTGCCCAAGGGCATTTATAAGCCTAGCCCATAGTTATTTGGCTTTCGCCACCCCTTTAGTTTGAATAAAACTATGCCTATTATTTTGCTGTGCCTCTGTCAAGCAGTGACACTGAAGTAATCCCTGGGGTATATCTGATCCCCATCCATTGGTCAAGATTCCTCTTGAACAAGGCCAGCGAGGTGCTCTGCCTCACATGTACCGGGATTTTGTTCCACAGCATAGGGAGTCTCTGGGTGATGAATCTGTCCCTCCAGCACGTTCTATTAATAACCGTGTCAAGGTTTAAGTCTCCCGCCCTTGTAGTTCTGAGGGATCTAGATTTTTTGAGGTGAAGCATATTCATCAAATCAGGGTTTGACATGGCCTTATATGTCAGGCACAGGTCACCTCTGAGCAAGCGGTATGAGACTGAATAGAGTTGGAGTTCTTTCAGTTGAGCAGCATAAGACATATTTTTGAGACCCTTTATCCTTTTGGTGAGGAACTTTTGGGGCCTTTCCAGCTGCTGCAGGTGTCGGGTCAGATACATTCCGAATGGGGCATTGTACTCAATCATAGGTCTAATGAGTGATGAGTACAGGGGGACGATGACCTCCCTTGATCTAGATGTGAATCCCTTCATGATCAGGTGGGCAATGTAGAAGGTTTTCCTAACTACTTTAGAAACATGAGTGTCAAACGAAAGGCTACTGTCAACCTGGGTCCCCAGATCCCTGATGACTTCTTCTGTGCTCAGTGGATTGCCACCTATATGGTAGCTAGGGTAACCTTGTTTTTCCTGAAGGGTATGACTATGCATTTCTTGGCATTTAACTTTAGGCCATGGCTCTGGCACCAGTTATCCGTTTCTGTGAGGCCCTTCTGAAGGATATCTGTGTCAGATGTGTTTTCGACTATGGCAGTTTGCAGTCATCTGCAAACTTTGTCAGCCATAACCCTCCTGTGTTTGCTTGTACTTCAGAAAAGTAGATGCCGAACAAGAGTGGACCCAGGACTGAGCCCTGTGGGACACCACTTGTGACAGGCTTTGAGTCTGACATGGCTCCAGCAACTCTGACCCTGTGGGTTCTGTCACTTAGCCAGTTTGCAACCCATCTTGTGATGTATGGGTTTACATTCAAGCTGATGAGTTTTTCGATGATACCTGAGTGGGGTATTGTGTCAACGTCCTTTGCCAGGTCAAGGTAGGCTGTATGGACTGCCTTTCCCTCATCAATGGCCTTGGTGACTGTCTCGAAAAAGTCAACCAAGTTTAAAAGGCATGATCTGCCTTTGACAAAGCCAAACTGGGTTGGATCCAAAGTCTGCAAGTTCCCTATGTCTTTATTTATGAGTTCCATTATGATCCTCTCCATAGCTTTGCAGATAAGGCTTGTCAAGCTAATGGGACGGTAATTTCCAGGGTCGGTGGAGGCACCGCCCTTGTGAAGTGGGACCACAGTCGCCGTGCGCCACTCCTTGGGTACGTATCCTGAGGTGAGGCTAAGATTAAACAGCTATCCTAACTGCGGGTTTAATTATTTATTTATTTTACATTTGTTGACCGGGCTAGTCCAACTGGATATATGTCCATTTTCAGTGGAGGCCCGGGGAAAACTCAAGGTCATAGTTAGATTAACAAAAACATTGATGTTGTTACACAAGATAATATACTGGTTAATACATATACAATTATAAACCTATAACAAGTGAGTACAATTAAATACACTGATGCTTACAGACCAAATAAGAGAAAACAAGAATTATTAAATGATTTCACGAGGTACAGATTTGAACAGCCAGACAAGGAGGGCTAAAATAGAGTGTTCTTTGGTTTTGGGTTAGGCGGAGGCTGAGAGAAGCCTAGGTAATGACTGGGACAATAGCTTATTAGTCTGGACTGGAGCAAGGGCATAACCATTTGGATTTCAAGTATGCTCTAAGATGTAATTTAAATTGGTGCTGAGAGGGCATAAGTCTTAGGTTGTTTGGTAGGCGTTCCAGGATTTGCCAATGGAACTGGCATATAGTGCATCACCACCAGCATTGTTAGATTTAATGGTCCTTACTTGTAGACTTTTGGAAGACCTGAGGGAATTAAGGTTGGAGTCGGGGTAAGTATTTTGTTCAGTGAGGGAGTTTTACCTGGATGGTTAATAATTTTAAAAGCCTCAGTTAGCTGGTTGAATTTGAGTAAATTGGGCAGTTCCAGCCATTCGAGAGACCTTAAATTTAGGCAGTGATGAGTGCGATAGGGCGTTCCTGTTATGAATCTGGCTATGTGATTATAGGTAGTTGTTAGTTTATTAAGTTCTTTCTTGTTTAGGAAGGAGAATATCGGGGAGGCATAAAGGAGAGTGGAGAGTAGGTGGGTTCGGGCAATAGTCAGTTTGGTGTGCGGAGTTAAGAAGGCCTTTATTCTATACATCGACCCAAGTTTTCTGTTAACCGATTTAATAGTTAAGTTTACATGCATATCAAATTTAAGTTTATGGTCTATGGTCACCCTAGTAGTTTGGTATTGGATACAGGGGTAGATAATGGTCCCATTGTTGGAGGACACATGGAAAGAAGGATTGTTGGTGTTGAGGGTTCTATAGTTTGAGCAGTCACTGAGGTGGGGAAAAGAGAAGTAATTTGGTTTGGCAGGGTTAAGTAAGAGTTTAAGTTCAGAACCATTTTCGACAGTAGAGAAGCAGTTTTGGGTTGTGGCTTGGAGTTTGGCGAGAGATTCATCAGAGAAGATCAGGGTGGAGTCATCTGCATATTGTATACAGGTGTGTTTGGGAATAATTCAGGGTAGGACATTTATGAAAATGGAGAAAAGAAGGGGACCAAGGATAGATCCTTGGGGGACACCAATATTAGTTGGGAGTAGGTCTGATAGGCTGTTTTGCCACTGGACTGCCTGTTTTCTACTAGAGATAGGCATTAAACCAACTTATGGTTAGTTTACTAAGATGTAATGTTTCCAGTGCCTGAAGCAGTAGTTGGTGGTTGACCATATCGAAGGCTTTCGACAGGTCTAGAAAGAGCGCAGAGGATATTAGTTTATTATTGCGATTGTGGTTGACTGAGTCTACAAAGGAGAGAAGAGCTGTGGTTGTGCTGTGATGGGGGCGGAAGCCATGTTGGGTATTTGATAGGAGGTTGTTATGTATGAGGTAGGTAATGAGTTGTTTATGGACACAGCGTTCCATAATTTTGGCTAAGGGAGACAGTATGGCTATGGGCCTATAGTTGGAGGTTTCTGTGGAGGGCCCTCCTTTGTGGAGGGATGATATAAGAGATTTTCCAGATAGAGGGAATAGATGCTTCAGAAATGGTCCGGTTGATCAAGATTGATACAGGGTAGGCTATGGCATCAGATGCTATTTGTAGGTATTTGGCAGGAGCTGATCAGCCGCGAGGGTGGTTGGTTTCAATTTTTCAAGAGGTGCGAATGAAGGAGGTGGAGATGGGTTGTAGGTTAAAGGCCGTTTGGGTTGTATTTATAATTGGGGTTGCCACTGGGAGGCGTGGGAAGCTTGCTGGCAAGGGACTGGATGGTCTCAGTGAAAAAGAATTAAAGGAGTTGGCTATTTCTGTTGGGTCATTGTCCATGAGTTTGTCGGGGTGGGGTAGTAGACTTACCAGGATGAAGTAAGCGGTTAAAACCAGCCCAGAATTTTTAGGATTATACTGATGTTTGTCTTGGAGGTGACAAAATATTGTTTTTATCAGATTTAACGGCTACTTTGGTTGAATTTCTTAGCTGGAGGAACTTGATGCGGTCTAGGGGGTTTTGTGGTTCTCCACTTATTCCAGGCCTGGTCTCTGATTCTAATTTTGGATTTAGTTTCTTGTGTTAGCCAGGGTGCTATACATTCCTTAGTTCTCGTAAGTCGATTAGGAGCATGGGAATTGAGTATCTTGAGGAAAGTGTTATTAAAGTATGAAACACTTTCATCTAAGGATAGGGTTTTAGGATGTGCCAGTTACAAGCCTTGAGATCAGCTAGGAATTGGTCAGGGACAAAATTTTTGCTATTCCTTACTAATCTAGTTATGGGGGGAGTCTTATTTGAACATTTGTGTTTTATAATAAAGGTAGCAAGGTGGTCACTAAGGTCATTGGGAAGGGTCCCTGTGGTATAGTTATTTGGATTCCTATTAGTAAGAATCCAGTCAATAATACTCTCCTTTTGTTGTGCATGTCCAATTCTAGTGGGAGAAAGAATATTTTGGGAAAAAACATGTAAGTTAATGGGGAGAGGATTTGATTGGGCAGTAGAGACCAGTCTATATTAACATCTCCTAATATTATTGTTTCTTGTGGATAGTTATTAGCAAGGCAACTAAGGGTTTGTTCAAGATTTTCTACATTTTGCCCGGTGGTAGGTAGGTTACTATGAGATTAATACTTTTTTGTCTGTTTAGGGATATCTTAAGAGCAATCAGTTCCAGGTTTGGAACTTTTGGGGTTTGCAGTGAATTCATTGTGATGCTCAAGGAGTTCTTGAACATCACAGCTATTCCACCCTTTCTGGTTGTGATCAGCCCTGATGATGTTATATCCAGGAGGATAATTTCCTCATCCTTGGTGCTTGGTTTGAGCCAAGTTTCTGATAAACACATTATGTCCGGGGAGTGGATATCAAGCATGGCATGCAAGCTATGTACTTTATTGTTAATGCTTCTAATATTGAGATGGAGCAAAGAGGAGTCCAGGTCTGCTAGCTGCATGGCGGAGGTTAGGGTCTGGGTCACTAAGAGGGCCTGGGTTGGGGTGGATGTCCCCGTCATTAGTGATGGATTTTTTCAAATATTCTAGTATTTTTTGTAGTCTAGTTAGTAGTTTAAGCTGTTCTCTTAATGAGGATACTTTTGGGTACCTAAGAATAAAGTGTGTACTTTTAGGGATGAGGTGAGTAGCGGAGTAGAGAGAGGGGGGATAAGAGTAGTGGTATTTTGGGAATACAGGGAGGTCTGACCCTTAGGAAGGTACATTCTAGTTAGGGCTTGTGTTTCATAGGCTGTTAAGAGATACGGTAAGATGAGGAGTAAAAGTACAAGGGAGGGTGGTAAATGAGGTTCTGTCCATGGTGAGGCTGAGATCTCAGCGTCAATAGGGCTAGCGATACCTAAGTCAGCAGGAAGCTGGAGGTAGTAGTAGGGTGAGATAAATGGAGAGTTAGGCAGGTGGGCGGGTTAGGTTTGGTGGTGGGAGTGGCAGAGAGATGGGAGGAGTGGACAGTTCTGATTGGGTAGTGGAAATGGGGATGGGCTTGATGACCAAATAAATGTAGAGGTAGTGGGGGGGTGGGAATAGGGGCAGGGGAGGCGGAGCAAGCCCGAGCATAGCGAGCAAAGCGGAGCGGGACTACCACAGGATTTCCCTGGGTCTTAGAGGAAGCCCGGTTTAATGGTAGCTACCTAAGTTCTATTATTGTTCCTTTAATTTTATTTCTTTTTTGTTGATTTTTATGTAGAAGGAACCTGTGTTCAATATATTTTATTCTACCTGGTACCTTTATTACAGTACAAGGTGTTTGGCAAAGTACAATGAAAGGGGTAGTTATTTATTTACCCTGAGTCTCTTAATGGGCTTTTAAAGTTGTTTATGCATTCGCACTGGTGGGGTCCTGAGGGTCCTGAGTGCCACTCGGTAGGCGTCTGGATTTGGGGCTACCTAAGATGGAGGCAACAGAAAGAGAATAACTTTTTACAGTGTTTGGTGCAGTAACAGACAGTATTACACAATGCAGTAACAGACAGTTTTACACAGTGCAGTACGAGGATGAATTCAACAGCCTTAGTGATCTTAAGCATTGGATAACAGCTAGTTGTATTAAGCAGTAATTTCCTTCCCTTTGGCGACTTATGAATACTCCACTCGCACTCTGTTTATCTGATAAGACAATAGCTAAATAGCTAACATTAGGTGTTTGCAGCATGAAATACTTTGTATCTAGCTTGAAATTGAGGTTACATCCTCCGACCAGAAAATTAGATCTAACAAGCAACCACTTTCAACTGCAGCGTTTGGCAGTATAAGTCAAACAAAACGCGGTTATCAGCTTTTAAACAGTCGCTAATGCACAGCTGCATCCAGATCTAACAATTAATCCAATTTCTAGAGTAGCATCTAAGAAAACGCTAATGTACATTTACTTTTACCACATACTTTTTTACAAAACGCCAGTTGCATCTACACAGTGCATACAATCATGACTACAAGCAGGGTTTCTTGATTAAATTACTATCAGTAATCAAAACAACAGTAAGAGTTGCAGTTATATTTATCTATTATATGTACAATCAGAGCAATATGCAGTAGTTACATACCACGAGGGGCCAGTGCTGCCGCCCGATCGTAAAAGCACAGTTAGTTTGAAAATATGGCGGTTTCTGAGGTCTCTTTCTAACCTCGGCTGCTACACCACAGGATTTCCCTGGGTATTTTAGGAAGCCAGGTTTAATGGTAGCTACCTAAGTTCTATTATTGTTCCTTTAATTTTATTTCTTTTTTGTTGATTTTTATGTAGAAGGAACCTGTGTTCAATATATTTTATTCTACCTGGTACCTTTATTACAGTACAAGGTGTTTGGCAAAGTACAATGAAAGGGGTAGTTATTTATTTACCCTGAGTCTCTTAATGGGCTTTTAAAGTTGTTTATGCATTCGCACTGGTGGGGTCCTGAGGGTCCTGAGTGCCACTCGGTAGGCGTCTGGATTTGGGGCTACCCTGAGTCTCTTAATGGGCTTTTAAAGTTGTTTATGCATTCGCACTGGTGGGGTCCTGAGGGTCCTGAGTGCCACTCGGTGGCGTCTGGATTTGGGGCTACCCTGAGTCTCTTAATGGGCTTTTAAAGTTGTTTATGCATTCGCACTGGTGGGGTCCTGAGGGTCCTGAGTGCCACTCGGTAGGCGTCTGGATTTGGGGCTACCATGAGGGCCAGTGCTGCCGCCCGATCGTAAAGCACAGTTAGTTTGAAAATATGGCGGTTTCTGTTGGAACATGGAACTAATTCCTCATTGAGTTCGTGGAGCAAACAGCCGGGGACACCATCCGGTCCCATGGATGCTGTGTTTTTTGCTTTGGAGAGAGCAGTTCTCACCTGGGCGTTGGAGATGTTTGGGGGGCTACAATCCTCTGGTATAGATATCTCTCCTTTTGGGGGGGAGAAGTTTGCACTGAACCTGTCAGCCAGTATGTTGGCAATGTGTGTAGGTTCAGTAATCTTCACATCATTTTGAACTAATTCTGAGCATATCTGGGAGTTTCCTCCTAGGTTTCTAACATAGCTAAAGAAGGCCTTATGACTGTCTTTTGAGTCCTTGGCGATTTTTCTCTCAAAATTTGCCTTGGATGATTTTATGAGAGCTCTTAGTTTTTACTTATAATGATCAAAGGTGTCTTACCTTTCAAGGATTTTGCTCTATCTTGTAGTAGCTTCCTCCTTTTGTTGTAGAGCTTGTTTATGGCTGGGGTCGACCAGACTGGACGCTTGCCTTTGGTACAAAGAGTCTTAGTTTTGTTTGGGATTGCCTGATCCATGCAGTCCTGTAGGTGCTGGTAGAAGGCATTTGTAAGTGATTCAGCGGTTTGAGTAATGTTTACCACTGGCTCAGGGGCCTTAAAGGAGACCACACTAGTTTTTAGAAGTGTGAAGTCGGCTTTTGAGAAATTTTTCACTGTGGTCTTTTTTATTTCAGGTGGGGGTGGGATGAGGACCTCCAGCGAGATTAGCTTATGATCTGATCTCACCAGTGAGGGGTATACTTCCGGTGTTGAACATTGTGATCCCATGTTCATGATGATGAGATCAAGTATGTTTTCTCCTCTTGTGGGGATGGTGACTAGTTGTTCCATGGCATTTGAGTTTATGAACTCCAGGAACCTTTGGGCTAGAGTGTTTGGGCTTGAGTAGTGTTCCCAGTCTATATTAGGGTAGTTGAAGTCACCTAGTATGATGGTGTTTGGAGATACATCTATCCCCTCCATTGTTTTCAGGAAGGCCATGTGAGGTTCCTGAGTTTGAGAGGGTGGCCTGTAACATGCTACAAATTGCAGAGCAGTCTTGCCTATGGTTAATTGCACCTGGATGGTCTCCGATGCATCGTGCGTTGCCACCAACCTTGAGGTGTGGGTGTCCTTTATGAATATGGACACCCCTCCTTTCTTGGTGTTGTCCGGATTTTGGGGCGGAGCATGATATGAGGTGAAACCTGCTAGTGCTGGGGTGCTCTCAGGAGCCTTGAACCAGGTTTCTGTCACAGCACAGACATCGATGTTCTCCATACTGAGAAGGGCCTCGAGTGCGTGCATCTTGAGATTGAGACTTCTGGCATTGAGCAGCATTACCCTTAGTTTTTACTTTTTTGTGTTCTAGGGTGGTAGGTTTAGAATTTGAGCCTTGCCTAAAAAGGCACTATGGGGTGGCAAGAGCCTTTGCCAATATCCGGAAGCCTAGGGGTGACAGGTGCAAGCCGTACCTTGCGAAGCAGCGTGGCTTGTCCAGCATGTCATCCCAGGCAGACAGACATTGGATCCCCTTTGAATGACACCAGAATTTAAGCCAATTATTAAAGCTGATCATCTTATCACTGTATTGTGGCATCATTCTAGGTGAAGGTAGGATACTGCTCAAGGTCAGGGTCATACCTGCCTGGGCTACATAATCAGAGAGCTCCTCAATGTCTCTTTCATGTAGTCCAAGGAGTGCGTCTCAGGTCGTTGACACCAGCGTGGACAATGACTGAGTCGTACTTGTACCTGCTGTTGAGAGACCTGAGTGCTTGTGTTATGTGGCGGATTCTAGCGCCCGACAGGCAGCTTACTGTGACCTTCTCCTTACTCGGTCTGGTGAGCGGGACGTCAGTGTGTCTGACTATGGAGTCACCTATGACAAGTATGTTTGGTGTTGTATTTGGCCTTAAGGGCAGTGACTGCTTTGCACACTGATTTTGTTGTTTATGTGTTGTTTGTGTGGTGTATTGAGTTTGCAGTTGCTTGGGTGTCTGCTTTGGAGGCCTCTGCTGTTTACGTAAATTTTTACTCAGAGCCTCCGAGTATGTCTTAGTGTGTTTATGTGTTTGATTCAGTGGTGTGGTTGAGTTATGTGAGACTGGTATTGTGGTGTGTGTAGTTGCCTTCTCCTCCTGCCTGGTCTTGCCAGTCCTGAGTTGAGAGAGCTCAGCCTCCAGTCTGGCTAAATAGCTGCATCTCTCACAAGTGTTAGTGTTACGTGGGAGGAGGAGAGGGTTGTCCGTGTACATGAGGCAATTGTAACATTGTCTCAGAATTCCCAGATTCACCAACTGGGCAGAAGAGGACACCAGCATCTGACCCTTCGACATGCTAGAAAGAATTATGAGTTGGTATGAGACAGAAAAGTAGTGGGCTTAGCAGGGAAGTGGGCACTCCTGGGGGGTTTTGCTAGTGAGAGATTTGTATAATATAGGAGTGCTTGACCTGCAAAGAGAATGCTTATAAGACAAGTGCTGAGCTTTTTGAGAAGAAAAAGCTATTTGGAACAAGTGCTGCACTTGTTAGTGTAGGTGTAAACTGTTTAGGTTCCTAACAGAGCAGTTCTAAGGGAAAATTGAAGAACAGACTTTCTGGAGCCAGAAAGAGTTTAACCTTGTTTAACCAGCGCTGCCCGATGCTGCTCTAGTGGCAACTCTGTGCTAAAGCACGTTAAAGCGTGCTTGATAGCAGGGGCTGGAAAGAAGCAGGAATAGACCCAAAGGGAAAATAAAACTACAGTTTCAAGTCAGTAACCACCTCTACGGGGCAGGGAAGCTGCTCAATGTTAGTCACTGCCACTGATCAACAGAGAGACCCTCCTTCAGCCCAAGCAAAATGGCCTCACAGAAACTTTCAAACAGTTCAGGAACAGCAAGCCTGTAACTGAACTTTTTTAACTCTCAGAAAAGTGGGAAAAAAGCAAGATTTTGTTTTGTTTTTGTTTTTTACAGAGATAGCAGAGGTTCACAAGTAATATCAAGTTATAACAGTGCAGTAAATGATCCCACACAACAGTGCTAGGTCAAGGACAGAAAATATGCAAGTTTTAAGAAAAAAACAATTTAAAATTAAGTGCAAACAGGAAATTCAGCAAACAGCTTTTGGTTGTGCTCTAAATACAGCTACTAATGCAGAAATCAAGTTTAACAAGCCAGAAAATGCTCAAGCTAGGCAGCTATGCAGAAAAACTTAGCAAATAAACAGAGAAAAAATACTTAAAATCTCAAAAGTGGCTCCCTTCTTCTCTCAGCATTTTTTCCTCTTGGAGGGTGCTTCACCAACAGCCAACAAGCCTGAAAAGACGCCAAAACCACGAGGCAACTAGGTTTTAAGAGAGGAAGATGAAGGAGTTATGGAAATGACCCCTAGTGGCCAATAAAACTACAGTTTCAAGTCAGTAACGGACACTGGCCTTCTGCAAGGTAGGCTGCATGCTGCTTGGTGGGGGTGTGTATGGTGCATGCAGGTATCGCACATCCATGCATACACATTACCCCTGACAGGTGCTATGTGCTGCGATATTGTTCAACACAGTGCTGTATGTGCCCACACACTGCTATCCCGTGCACATGGATGGTTGCCTGGCCTGACATGGGTACCACATATGTCTACATCCAGTGCCTGCTGCCACCCCATGTCAGCTGGTGCACCGCACAGCGCCATCCCTCCCACGGGGAGCGTGGTGTTGGGCACAGCATAGGTATCCATGTATGGGGACAGGGATGTTCACATAGCAGGGGCACTGATGGTATCATCCATCGGACCATACACGTATGACTCACACCTCACACACACAGCCCATTCCGCATGTTGTTCGCAACACTGACACAGCTATACTGCTAGGCCGGGGACATTCCCAGACGTACATACACAGATGCGTGAACATCTGTCTGTGGCATGGGCTAAAATAATGGTGGGGTTCGACACATAACGTGTTTGAGTGTGGCTGGCGCAGACCTTCTGTGCACATGTCTACACAGTAAGCCTGTTCTACAGTAGGCAGCGGTGATGTGCTGTGCACATGTCAATTCTGCACATTGTGTTGGTGTCTGTCTGTCCACGGGCCAGTGGTGGGACACACAGGGGTATTAGTGAACATATTTGCATGCCACCCTGTACTGCTGTACTGCTAGCTTCTCGGGTGCTACTGTGTCATGGACATGCACACCTTACCCGAATGGGTGGTAGTGGGTTGCCACCCGTACCCATCTCCTCTTGTGGGTTGCTATGATCCAACACCCTCTTTGTATTGTATGTTCAGGCTATGCACCTGTGTGGGGCATGTGGGCATGCAATGCACTACTGCATACCTTTGCACCCATTGCAGAACATGTCACACAGGTACACTGGCAGCCATACACTTCACAGCTTGATGACGGTACAACACGTGTTGTACACACATAACACATATCCTGTGGGACATGGTCATATGTACAGGCATGTCCAACAGTCACGTACCACTGCTACCCCTACATGACGGATATGCAGTACATGTGTCGGTACAGCAACTGTCACATGTAGTCGTGCAATGCCCCCCTACCTACATGGCGTGGTACTGCCTGTGGGGGATATGCGTCTGCATCCATGCTATGGCCATAGCTGACAGTTGTACATCGATATGTGCAACATACCTCATTTGGTGTTCTCATGGGTGCATGTCCAACATGGCTCCGCATTGTTTGTGTCTGTCACACAGTCATTGTTGTACATGGTTTACATGCCAGCCATGGCGTACTGTGTGTGATTCCATGTACTTCATTGGGATACCAGCATTATACATTATAACGGC
Organism: Protopterus annectens; assembly: GCF_019279795.1. NCBI lineage: Eukaryota > Metazoa > Chordata > Ceratodontiformes > Protopteridae > Protopterus > Protopterus annectens. Next base: position 471,931,078 of record NC_056738.1, read on the forward strand.
GTATTCCAGCCATCACATAGCCTTCCTAGATGACACTGTTAGCCAGCCAGTAGGAGGTGTTCCGCCATCTGCACATATGTCACACAGTACGAGGGGCTGACACCCATTCTGGGGACAGGGTTCTGACAGCTGTGGATGGGTGTGATGCTGTCGACAACCATGACTGCGCCTGATGGTCACATCTGGATGGGTAACATTCACAACACACACCTACCTTCACGTAGCAACACATCATCCACAACAATGGACATTCCTGCCAGAACAATGTGTGCAGTATGTCTGTATGACCACTGCAGGCACCACTGGTGGCCCCAGCATGGCAGCCAACAGCACCAGTGTATATCCCGTGGAACCATGGGTTACACCATTCACAACACACCTGTCTCAGATGACCCTGTTGTGGATCACAGTGCAGTTCCACACATCATGTTACACTAGGCATCATGCACTGATATGTTGCGGATGTGTGAACGGCTGTGCAACTCAACATATGCGCACATGACACATCACCTGGTACAACATGTCTGTCATACCACATGTTATTGTGACCACCCTGTGATGGCATTATACAGGCTACATGTACTGGGACATGTGATGGCTCACCGGTATATTCACCCTCTGGGTGTGTGTCTAGCCAAGTGTACGGTAGGCAGTGGTCTGAACACGGGGACACTGTACATTGACCTACTCTGTCACTGCAACTGTTGACTATGCTCATACTGCACTTATACAGGCATGTGGTATCAGACCACTATGACAGTCCTGGTCGACCACACTGCTGTGGCACACATGACCTGCGGACATCTGCCTGGGGTGTGGAGCACACATGTACATCTTCACATGCTATACTGCCTCTGTGGTGGTGTCACATGACTGTCTACAGCAGGGCTGTAACAGGCAGGCATGGCATGCGGTCATGTGGAACAATGCTTGCACCTTCCACTGTGCTGCACACAAGCAAGGCACACACACTAGTGCACGACTCACATTTATCTGCAGTGCCTGGGACCTGCCTCCATGCTCTGCACAGCACACCTGCAAGTACAGATTGTACACGGATCATACCTCACAGGCACATACCTGGACTGCAACACACACAGGTGAAGGGATCCCACATCACACAATGTTTTGCACACATGCTGGATATTTGCCGAACACAATGCATCATAGGTGCTCCATGTTCAGATACCCATGTTTGTGACCGCTAGACACATTGTAACATGCAACAGAGCTTACACTGTACACCACAGGTTACATGCTGTCTGTGTTGTCATACTGTACATTGGGCCTCGGACAGCTGCTACTGCCATGTGCTGACAGCAACCCACACTTCCCTAGAATGGACACCCATGTACCCACACATGCTTGGGCATGCACTCCACCTAGCTGGGTGACACATTACACAACACATACCATACCTACACTACCCTCAGCATGCACAATACCTCCATGTGTCTGGTGTGTTAAACCTGGGGTTATCCCCCCTTTGGTAGATGAACATATATGCTTCACGGCCCTGCTAGCCACACCCTGGACACACACCCATCGCAGCATACATGGTACATGTGTTCTACAGCCGGTACTACTGACGTCTGCTGACAGGGGTTGTTAATGGCATTGCACCCCAGCAGATGGACAGTGTACATAACTATGCTGACACATATCACAGTGCACTTCCGTAGCATGTACGCAATGGTAGGGACCATGCTATTCCACACAGAGACATGGCGGTACTGGCCTTTTCACAGACGCCACGGTGGTGGTCATGTTCCATGCACATCTGCTGTATGGACACATGTGCAGGCTGTTGCACGGTGGGTATATTCACATGTGTGGGGTGCATCACTTGACAGCCATGGTGGGTCCTCATGGTCCATCACATGCTCCAAGGCTAGCTACCTACATGACTGCCGCACATTGCAGTGTGGGTCCTCAGGCAGTGTGGTGGTATGTCTGTGTTGTTTGGCTACATCCACATTCGGTGTCGCGTACAACAGTCACCCAGGCATTGCTGACTGAGATAATGTTGGCAACATGCCAGGCAATGGTGTACCTACCAACAATACACACTCTCACTCACTACAGGGTTGCAATCCATACATGGACATCGTAGTGTCCCTGTGGACACATACATGGTACTGCCATGCACACGTTATGTCCTAAGACACTGTCCCAATGTCACCTTCCGATCTCCCTAGCTGTTATGTCCCTCCAACCTGTTTGGTATGTCTCTCCACACCAGCCCACTGAATTCACTGCTAGCCTGTTGTCGGACATTGTGTACCTTGACCGTCACACTGCCGCATCTATCGCACTACACATGGGTGGCACTGCATTGCACGTGTGGGACTGCATTCGTACACCCATGACTGGACCATTCTGTATGGCACTGGGGCACATCCTCACAAACGTGCTTCACGCACTCATTGATGACCTCCATGCCTTTACTGGCACCCTTGTTGGGCTTCTGTGTGCCACAGCACGCCGCATACACATGCTGGCCACCTGTCATACCATTGCATGGGTGGTTGGTGTGGTACAGAGGGCAACAGATCAGACATTTTCCTCACATTGCCCTTCAGCACCATTCCACGTTCTGGTATTGGCAATGTACACATCCACCGTCACATCATACCCTGTGTCTCAGGATGTTAGGCTATATGACTCCTGGACAGGACACACAGTGGTGCAAGCATATCATGCTACCTACTACATGTCAGGTACATGTGGCATTACACAGTCCTCAGTCATGGGGCCCCTCATGTTCACTATTTGCTTACATACACAACATACTGTCACAGAGTACTGTGCATGCCTAGATATCCCACATCTACATACCTGGCACCATTATAGCTCCACCAGCTCATACTGATAACAACCGTACGGGTGTCGGTGTGGCAGATACATCATGTGGGTGTCATGGCATCAGGATGCATGACACATGGTGCATGCACATCACCTTTGCATAGCAACATTCATCCACTGAGTATCACATGGATACTGTCCCCATACATGCATATCAAATTGTACATGGTTGCTGTACACACACATGCCCCACATGGTGCTGTGGTTGCCGTATTCCACTGTGGCATGGGTACACATCTGCAGGGCCACACCTATCTGTACTGTGTGTGATGCTGGTACATAGGTAGCCATTGTACCTGTGGCATACACACATCTACACACGGGCAGCATTACAATACTACATTCGTGGTGTACCTTCCACAACGGCTACGACTCTACATGGCACAGCATTATCATGCCATGATGTGTACCAGGCTCAGACAGTTTACATATGCGGCTGACAGACGGGAAACACATCTGTACACATCTGCATATCACATACACAGGGGTGTGTTCTGCTCTGACATGGACCATGTCCTCTGCATTACTGATGCATGTAGTACTCATACATGGCAATTACAGTGGGCAGTGTGAACGGACCACTCATGGATATGTGCACACATGCCACATTGCATGGGCTGGGCTTCTGTGTTACTTCCGCAGACACAACACACACCATGCTGTGGAACATAGGTCCTGTGCACATCCCACAGGGACACACAGTGGCACTGTTCATGTGATAGCTCCCTTGCTGTTTGAGTGACACGTAGTCATGGTACCACCACAGCAGCAGTACTGTGTAGACATGCAGTTGACACCCACCTCTGCTGTTCACTGGACACTACCATGGGGAGGTGACACTACTGTGTACACTGCACATGTGTTTACACATGGACCTGCCGGACTTCATTGTTGCCCACATTGCACCTGCTACAGATCGTTTGGCCATGGATACTTGGTGTTCCTTCCATTTCGGATGGCTATTATGCTACTACTCTGTCCCATATGTACATGCCATACGTATCCTGTTATTGTACATACCAATAGGCCATAACTCCATTATGCATGATATGCCTGTGATACTGTGTATGATGTCTGTCATATCCACCATGACAGCTTTACATTACACATAGTTGACATAGTATCCCCTACTGCAAGGCATACGTGCACATCGTGCGCACATTACGTAAGACGATGACGGTATATGCCCATACACATGTGTGCTGTGACAGTATACATACATGTCCTATCCCCTGCTATGGCACTTCCTTGTTGGACATCCACTGCCAGCATCGGCGTGTGGTGTGGCATTGTTCTGTGTTATGCCCCCCTGTGGCAGCCCTTGTGTTATCCCGGCTGTGTACATGATGTCCCACTGCTGTGCACACGGTGTCCACAGTCGTTGGTATGCTCAGCAGGATAGCACTACATAACCACCTTTCACCACTCTCTGCATTATGGATGAGTATCCTTACTTACAAACACCATTCACATACAGTACAGCTTCGTCATACACATCATGCGTTACACACCCGTACATATCGTGGGTTCTTCATACCTTGTCTGTGTTTCCTTCCGTTTTTCATTGCGTGTATCGCTATTCCGTTTTCTCACTCTATCCGTTTTTGAGTAGTAGTTTGGTATGAGCATACGGTTTGTATATCCTGGGAGTCATCCTTATATCCGTCGTTACCTACAACATGTGGGTTCATCACACCAATAGCTGTTCCTCAGTGTGTACTTGTGCGCATATCACCTGTGCATCTACTCCGTTCGTACATTACGCGTCATAACTAGGGCGTGGTTGCATTCCTCACCTGGGCATTGGCTATTTGCCCTACCTTCATGGAGATGGTCTGTATTGTGTTATGTTATGTGTAACTGCAGCCGCTATGTGTGGCGTCAGGTACATTTCACAGTGGTGTTAGCCGTGGATTGTGTGTGTTGGGTATGGTATTATGTTCGACATGTGGGTGTCCCTGTCCTGACGGCGTTTTGCATTCGGATGTGTAACATAGCTGTTGTATTCCTTTAAACAACGGATGCAAGTATGCATCCGCTGTTGATAGTGTTTCCCACGTGAGATGTTGTGGTTATGCAGCTGTCATTGACTGCCTGTATGTTTGTGCTGCTATTACTGCTTGTATCCCTTTGATATGTGCAATGGGGAATATCGGAGGTTGTAGGTGACGGATACGGGTTGTGGGCCTTGCATCTCTACATACACGGTATGCTTGTCTGTGTGCTCCATCCCTGCCTGGGGAGTTGGCAGTTACTTGTCTGTTGTTCTGGGAGTGTAGGTTGTGTTGTTGTCATGTGGTGTTGGTATCGCCTGCGTGTGTGCTTCCTGCATGTATTCCTCCGTCACATCAGTGGTATATCTGCGGTTGTTTGTACGTGACGACTATCCCTTGTCATTCTGTCCCGGATATTTACAGTCATTGTGGTCCTGTACTTGGGATGGCCTGTTTGCTAGTGGTTGCCACCTATTCAGGTGGCGATTGCTTGTTTGACACTTGTAGAACACACAGCGGTGTTTACGGGCCGATACATGGCCATGATCAGTACCGGGGTAGCACATGCGTATTTCCGCGGTACATACCTATTGCTGTGTAACTTTGCCGACGTATCATTTTGCAATTAGCATATCGGTGTCATACATACGGTCATGATTTGTACATACGTCCTTTACATTTCATGTGGGGTATATTCCTGTGGTACATTCTGGGACATTTTCACTTTGCATCGTTATACGTCGCCACACGCCTAGCCAGGGAGGGGCTCTCAGTACTACTTTGGGAGTACTGGTGTACATACGCCCGAGGTTACTATACTGTATGCCTACACATGTTGTTCCACTCCGCCTGTCACAGGGCACCAACATACACATTTTACAGTGGCACACACATTACACTCGCACAGCGAAACACACGGCACCCTCACCGCACACATACACATACTGCAGCAGTCACAGGGACGGTTGCACACAGTACCTGCGTGGCCCGCATCACCGGCGGCAGTGTCTACCTCCCCCCTCATATCATCATAGTATTACCCGCGCATGTACTGTTACTGTACTGTGGCCTGGCGATCATCCCGAGTCGCGGTTATGCATTTCGGTATGTTGACCTTTCCATGGGTGGCGGTTTCCTGTTCTGTTAAACCTCCCGGATGCTCAGGTTGTCGTTCACTACATTTACTATGTACAGCTATCGCGTGTTACTTCTCTATCACCTTACATCCCTCTGATTCCCTGTCTTACCTGTTGTACTTATATGTATATGTGTACATATATTTCTATGTGTGTAATTATATCTATCTCCATATCTGTATATGCACATATCTACATGTCTATATGTATACACCTTGCGGCGAACGTGGCAGCATACAGCAATGCCGTCTGCTGTAGGACCCACGTACGGTTCAGGTGTTGGCGTTCCATGCTCCACTGGCTGTTGGGTGTGCAGTGTTTGGGTGCTGCCTATGTTGGAGTCACACATGGGGCCACCCATACGGTACACTTTACGGGTGGCCATGTTTGTGTGCCGTCCATTTCACTGTGTGTGCAGGTAGGGAGGTGTCAGTCCATGGGGCCTACACTGTCAGAGTATGTGCTATACGTTCCCTCTTTGCCAGGGCATAGGCATATTGGGTACGCCTCCGTCTGCCTACTGGGACTGGCACAGTGTGTTCATGGTCCTGAGCCCTCTGTGCCTGTACTGGCCTTGGCAGTTGTGGTGGGCTTTGTGGCCCTTCACCATTATGTCCCTGCAGCAGCTGCTTCCGCAGGATCATATTATGTAGCATGGCACATACTATGAATATGTGGGCACATGTGCCTGGAGAGTACTGCAGGGCTCCACCGGATGTATCCAAGCACCGGAACCGTGATTTCAGCATCCCAAACACACGCTCTATGATTATTCTGGTTTGTGCGTGTGCCTCATTATGGCGTTCTTGCATGTGTGTGTGTGCATTTCTGATGGGAGTCATCATCCACGGCTCCAGTGCATAGCCAGCATCCCCCACAAGGTGGCCTTGTGGGATGTCCCCCCTGGCGAATACCTGGTACAGCTGTGAGGCATGCCAGATATGGGAGTCGTGGTAGCTTCCAGGGCTGCCAGCACACACATCCATGATAATGCCCTGCGCATTGCACACGACCTGGCAATTGATGGAGGGGAATCCCTTGCGGTTTATGTAGCGTCTACCCTGCTCCCCAGGTGGTGACTTGATTTGTATATGCGTACAGTCTATCGCACCCAGTACCTCCGGGTATTGTGCCACACGGTGGAAGTGGCACATATTGCTAGCCAACTCCTCCTGAGATCTGGGGAAGTATATATGCTCATTGGCATGTGGTAACATGGCATCCAGAAACTGGTGTAGTACCCTGGATGCTGATGCCTGTGAGATGCCCATTATATCCCCAGTTGGCCTTTGAAAGGTACCTGTGGCCAGTATTCACAAGCTTACACATACCTTTGTGTCCACTGGGATGGGCTCCCCTCTGTTGTTTCTTGTTCTCAGGCGTGGCCGGCACAGCTCCGCTATTTGCTGTAAAGTGTCCCTATCCACCCTGTAACGCTCTACTATCTCCAGGTCTTGTAGCCCCTGGTAGGTTACCCTTGGTCTGAACACTCTCCTTCTCCTCTGAGGCCTACGGTAGTTGTCGGCACCCTCCTCCACAACTCCGTCTGTCTCTAACACATGCTGATGGATCACGGCCATGGCGGCACCCAACATGAACATTTTAAAAGTTCCCCGTGTGTTTACACCTAGAGTGCGGCGTTTGGGAATACACGGCTGTGTGTTGTGTGCGTTCACACTTTATACTGTTGTGCTGTACACCCGGTGATGTCATAGGGTGTGTCTGTGCGGCCGTATCTGTGGATTATCTTCCGTGTTTTACCATTGGCACTGCAACGCTGTTGCCTTTGGTGTTGCATTACTCTTGCCTGCATTGGATTAGATTTTGACCTTACCTTACTGTTTCTGCACATTGCACCTACTATTTCCTGGCATGCATCCTGCAGAGCCCTGTCATGTGTAGTTTCTGGGACATGGCATATCGTGCGTTTTGTGTGCCGCCATTATGCTGCCTGTCTACTTGGCTCTGCTGTGTCAGGTCTTCACTCTTTGTAATCTGATACCTCCCCTACTTTCTTTGCATTCATATGCCTCCCCTATCCCATTTTGCAGGTTTCTGCATGCAGAGTTGTCAGCTGCCACCAATTGGCCTTCGTGGGTTGATTACTGTTGATTGCTCATTACTACTCCGATTACACTGCTTCCGCATTTCCTCATATTCTCAACATCACCTTCCTGTATCCAATGTTGTTTGCAGGGCGAGCGTCACATGACTGGGTTAAGGGAACGTAGTCATCCTCGTGCACATGCACCTCTGCGCGCATTGTGTGCTCTCAGCTCAACTATTTCCACACACGCCGGTCCTGCAGCTGTGCTGTGCAATGTACAGCCCAGGTTTGCTGGGCTCCAATGTGCTTCCTCCTACAGTGGCACACCCCTCTGCAGGTGACTTGTATTCCCTTGGAGCCACTCCTCGGTGTATTACCGCTGCGCTGTTTGGTACAGCCTTACGCCGGCGGGGGTTTTGCGATTCAGTATTATCTGCCTCATTTGCATGGCATTGACTACTAATTCATAGTTACCGCGCCGAACACTGCCGTGACTCCTTGGAAACCCTTGCACCGTGGATGTGGCTTTCCTTGCATACCATGGTGTATTGTGGCTGTGAAGCTGATGTATATTACACTGCTGTTTTATGACATTGTCATATTATTTCATTGTTTAGCACCTTCCGCGGACATGTCCTGGGGTTCTGCTGTGAGTTTCTGTGGACATACCATTTATGTTATTATTTACATGTTGTGCATGTTTTCTATTGACATTCTCTGTGTCTTTCACCATTGGCATATGGCAACAGTGTGATACCTGACGTTGACAGCCTTCCGTTACTCCTATGTTATGTTTGGGTAAATGTAAACCATTTTTTTTTGGTTTACATTGCCGTGCCCTTATGCTACGCCTTTAGCCACTTCGTAGATCGCTATATGCCTTCATTTGCATGGTGCAACACTGCACATGGGGTGTTTAGCATACCTACGCCGGGGGCGGCGCAGATCCGGCGCACGCCGGTAGTGCACGTGGGATTGGATCGTACCTGAATTGCTCGCCGGCCATATTTGGAGTTGTAACTCCTACGCTATGCGTCCGCCTGGCGCAATGTTCATGAATCCCTTTGGAGTTGTTACTATTCATTTTTGAATTTGATGTTTTGTTATAAGTGGACATAGTTATTTATGTATGACTGCATTTTTAGCATAAACTGTAAATGATATATATATATATGTTTTGCACGTCAGTTGAGTGTTTTCCTGTTTTGAATGTTATGATGTTGAACATAATGACTTTGGCATTCAGTAGTCTTTAGCTTCTGGTTACAGCATTGTTAACAACTTGATGGGGGGGGGTTCGTAGAATGACGATGCCATAATTAAGTGAGACATTCTCTAGGTTGTCTTTAATGACTGCACTCTGTATTAGTAGTACTTGTTTAAAGTGATTTTATTAAAGTCTGAGGAAGTGTTCAGACCAGAACGTGAAAGTACTTACTTTTACTAATAGAGCAATTATTTTTAAGTCGCTGAGTTGTGTGGAGGAATTGTATTAATTTTGTTCCTGTTGGATTATACACTTGTTCTTCTGACTCGAGGCCCAGCCGGTGTGATTTACTGTTGGGTAAGTGAATATAGCAATAGTAGCAGAGAAAAGAATACTTAAACACATAATAAAAACACTGAATAAATTAACCAGAAAAGTGTGTAATCATAGAAACCTCATTTACTTTCAGGATGGCATGAAATAACATAATGGAGTTTGCTATTTTAAACTGTATTAACTGTCAAGTAACCCTTGATAGCATAGTTCACTTGCAGCGCAAAGAAAATGGTTTAATATAGACTCTGGTTACCTACAAACTAAAAGTGAACAAAAGTATGTTTCCATGCATCGTTGATCCTTTGTCTCATGTTTAGTTACATGCCATCAGAAAAACAATACATCGCTCTTATTCAGATATAATGCTGAGATTAGGAGGCCAAAGGGCTGTAACATACAACAGCCTAAACTGAAAGCTGCAGTTAATATCTACATTCCACAACATTGCTTCAAAAACGAATTCAGCCATGATTGATCATTAACATGCTGTTCCAGATCCTAGTATAAATAACTCCTGAAATTCCCAGAGTAAGCAGAAAAGAAAGCTGAAGGCATAGGACCTCTTCCTGTGGGATTTGATGAGACCTTTTCAGGTTTAAAGTACTTTGCATTTCTACAAACTTTATTCCATTTCTTCGGCTCTTAATCCAACAACAAATCACAAAGAAGAAATAACAAGAAGGAATGAACACCTCAGATTAAATCTGCTGTGCATGAAAACCATGCCTTTTTCATGTTGCTGAACAGTCAAAACATGGGAGAAGAAATGGACCTGAATTAAAGCAGTACTGCAGTTTGTGCTGCAAATGCTGACTCTTTAACCTGTCAAGGTTGCAGATCTACCATTTTATGTATGGCAGAGTGTCCATAATTACTCACAAGGCTACTGAGCTTGAGGTGTTATGAAGAAATTGCAGTACAAGAAGAAATGACATTTAAAGGGGAAATAGCTGACATGGGTCATCACAAAGATTGAATTTAATTGCACAAATAGTAGTGCAACACTTACAATGGTTATAGTGTTAGACTGACTAAATAAATTCATTAAAATAAAATGTAAACAGAATATTTTGGATGGGGCAGGTATATCTTCCAGAGGATATCTCTGCTCTGGAACAGACTTCCTATCCATGTAAAACAAAGCTCATCCCTGTCAATATTCAAATGCAACTTGGATCTGTGGATGGGAAACAGAAAATTTACCTCTGGACCACCTCCTGTACTACTAATAAGTTCATAGGTTCATAGGTAGGTACTAGGCTATCGGCCCAAGGGCCTACGTAAGCCTAGCCAGCAAGGTTCCATAGCTTACACCACCCAAGAAAGTTATTTTCCTGTGCCAATGTCGAGCATAGACACAGAAGTGGTCCCCGGGGTGTATTTCCTATTAATGGACAGAGACAGCTCCTAAATGCTTTATCTCATGCATGGGTCCCCTCAAATTATCTATGGTATGACTCTAGTTCTTCTCATTAGGGGTAATATATAATTGTTGACTATGAGATGGGTAATGTCAGTCTCTAACTAAATGGGATAGGTTAATTTGAGTACAAAAGGGGCATTGGCTAGACTTAAAATGGCCTGCAGGGGCAGCTAGCTGCATTACCCTTACCAAACTGTGTTCTAAGTTCTTCAGTAGCACTCAAGTGAACAGCACGCCCCATCACATGAATGCAAGTCATGCTGATAGTTCGATAAAATGGTAGTAAAGAGTAAATGATTAAGTAAATGCTTGAATACCATGTCCTCGTGATCCTTTGCCAGTAGGAGGAGAAGGGCAATGAACCTATAATTGCTTTTGTTGACTGAGAAGTATAATAAACCAATAATTGCTGTTGTTTAAGTGGACCCACCCTGATGAGTAGGAAATATAATTTCTTGTTTCCATAAAGATGTCATTACACAGTGCTACAAGTCCCTATTTATAAATTCCTAGACAGGTTTGGGCATGACATCAGTAACCACGTGTAACAGTTCTGAAGGAATATAAATTCAGGCCCTCTTGGTTTTATGCACTGAATAAGTTACGTAACTGTGACATAGAATTAAGACTAAAATTATTAAATGACAAACCTCAGTGTACTAGACAAGACAGGTACAGGAGGTATCACTGTATTAGTTACACGTGTTTGAACATGCTAGCTAAACAGGTTTATAGGTTTGTTGTGTGTAGCATGCAAGTAAGGGATTAGCTACTTTCAACGCATTCATATTCCACTGCAATTTGATACCCTTGCAGGTAGTTTTAGTGAGTCTGATATTACTTAGCTTTATGCAAATTAGAATATTTATAGCATTTGCAAACCCCATTCTTAATGCATTGAAAGTTTGTAATGATCTGAGCTGCACAATATGCTCTGTGATTCCTTCAAGTCTGCTACCTCAATAATGCTACAAATTTCATGTCAGGATTAATGAAACGTTATCAGTCATCCTAAGTCTAACTAGTCTAGGGTAGTAAGTTCTTTCATAACAATATTATTAGCCAACTAAGGTGACATTGAATGATAACTCCTCTGACTATGACCCATGTGACCTGAGCTTAATTAGCATCTTGGACATCTGACAGAATTAGGGCAGGGTCGGACATCTGATAGAATTAGGTCAGGTATGATGGTCATGATGATCCTGGGTGGGTGAAGACTGTGCTAGTGAGGATTTTTTGTTCAGCTCTAGTGGAAAACAGGGCTCAGACAGATTGCTGGGCTGGGCATATGGGATAGTGAAGGAAGCATGGCTGCTCTAGGTCTTGGGGTCCTAAAGCATAATAACATTGGCACACAGGTGATAAAGATTAGGAAAATGGAGTACTGATTAGTATACATGATGCTGCCAGTCCTGTCTCTATTCCATGTCTTTCTCCTGAACAGCCATCAGCAGCTTCAGCCAGAGGCAGAATACCGTTAGCATGTACAGTGTGTTTCCCTCAGATCAGGTAGTACCAAGAAGAGGCTGGAGCCATGGGACAGAGCCGAGCTACTGATGGTCAAGCTGAAAGGGAAATGGAAAAAACAAAGAATAAAGCCAATAAAATAAACAAATAAAAAATGGTATCTTGAAAATATTCAACAACTATTATCCATCCAGTGATGGTATATGAATCAACAGGGAATAGTCACGTTGTATCAGGAGTTAACAATACTTGATTTAAAATGTTTAGTTTGCCTGATCCCCACTCTCAGATATTCATAGTAAGTTTAAATGTCTACAGGCTGTTAAGACAGTCAAATTCTGTCTAAGAAATCTAGGCATTACACCAGAATCAAATACACTTAGCAGGTGATTTAGAGAGACACTTATTGAACGTATTTACTTACCACTTGCTTCTTTCATAGTACTTCTTGTGAGAAGAACAGTACTCTAAAAAAATAACATTTGAAGTTTGATATTCACAATGAGTGTTAGAGTTTACCAGATTGTGTACCTTGCAACCAGGGAAAGCTAGGCTCTATCTCACCAGTGACCCTGAATTGGATTAAGCAGGTAACTTGGAAATAAATTACTGAATAGTATTAAAATCACCTATAACAAGAGCTTATTTTTATAATTAGAAACCTAACCAAATATATCCTAAAACAGGGAATTAGCACATTCATTTTGGAGATTAGCATCACAAATTCTATACTATTTACCTCCTCCTCCTCATGCAGTTAATACTTATCACAGATATATTTTTACCATTTAAATGTAGATCTTGGTCAACATGCAAGCTATGTGATATTCGGTCATAAACAAAAATTGATACACAAAGCACAGTCAAATATGTAGGTTCCAGAAACAGTGGCTGTATGTGTCTTTGCAAAGTACATCAAACATGAACTTCAAACATTTTAATTTTCAGGCTGGAGCACATAAAGCACATTAAGTTCTAATCATCTTCCTTTGTCAAACACAGGTCATTAAAGGGTAAAAGAGTAATATTGCCAAGTTCTAGGTTGTGATAATTAAATAGATATCAAATAGCTTTATAAGCAATAAAGTAGCAGTTAGTGCAGAGAAATAAAGCTCTGAGCCAGTAATGAGCTGTTCCCTCTGCCCCGGTAAAGGGTCTGACTCCTTCTATCTTCATTTGTCTATGTGACTCTGTCAAAGTCACTTAATGTTTCATCCATATACTCATAACAAGCAGCCATGTTTTAATCTGGAGTATCCTTTGACCTTTGACAAATCAAGGAGGGAAAATCCAAATAATATAGTGTTCATACCCATGTCATTATTCCAGTTGTATGTTCATGTACACAGTTATGGTGACAGCTTAGAAATGGGCAGCATAATAACGCAACTAATTAATAAGTATAACATCATTCTGGGAGGATGAGCTTTACCATGGATTTTATAGAAGCCATTACTCATTTAATGAGGTGGGTGTGTCTTCCTATAAGGGGCATGTCTTCCTATCTGGGGCTGTGTGCTAAATTATAATTGTTGTGCTGCTGAGTGGACACTATATTCTTCTTTCTGTAGGTGCTTGAGTATTGTGGCATTTAAGTAGTTATAGGTTAATAACAACTTAGTCTTTCACAATGGTTTTGAAGGATGGGAGGGAGTTCCAGGCCTTAGCAACATGGTATGAGTACAAAAAATGACCAGCAGATTTGATAGGTTTGTGGACAGACAGAAAGTTTTGGTCACTGGATCATAATGACTGACAATGAACATAGTTGTGTGGAAAGTTATTTAGTCCTGGACAAGCAGACAGAGTTGGGATAATTTTATAGGTGGTAAGATGTGTGTATGTTAGATGATGGGGTAGTTTTAACCAGTTTAGGCTTTTTAGTGCTATACAGGGGTGTATTCTAAAAGGGGTATTTGCTGCAAATTTAGCAACTTTGTTATAGCATTGTTCAAGTTTTGATTTTTGTGAAGCCTGGAGGTTAGTAAGGATGGGAGTGCTATAAAGAAGTGTGGGGAGAAGAAAAATAGTGGCAACTGTAGTTTTAGTTGTGCTGCTGAAAAGACTCCGTAAAGCAACTCCTTTTTTTTTGATTAGTTTTGCTCATGCAATCTTGTATATCCAGGTGAAATTTAAGATCATTATTCACTATCATTCCTAATAATTTGCTATGAGAAATGACTTCAGTGGTTGTATTATCAAAAGAGAGTGCTTTAAATTTAGTTTTTTTCATGAGAGAGAGACTTCAGGAAAAAAGTAGTGGTGTAGTTTTTTAAGGGTTGAGCAGGAGTTGTGAGTTACAAAACTACATTCAGTGACTGATAAAGCTTCTTGAGTAATGTTTTGGAGGTCTGCCATATTGCCAGATGTGCAAATGAGTATGGAATCATCTGCATACTGTATTAAGGAGGCTTGCTGTGTGGATGTGTTGAGGGTTTTGGTGAGAATGTTAAAGAGAAGGAGACCAAAGATAGAGCCTTGTGGTACACCAATGGTGACTGGTAGGTAAGGAGAGAGGGTGGAGTGCCATTTTAATAACTGATACCTATAGCTCTTAAACCATACAAGGGTGGGCTGAGAGAGACCTAATTAGGGCATTTGAAGTAGAAGTTTGTTGTGACAAAATATGTTGAAGGCTTTAGGCAGGTCTGGAAATAAGGTGGACACTTGTTGCTATTATCTCTAGCTTTATTGACAGTATCTATATGGTTAGAGGTACAGTGTTAGTACTATCTAAATGACAGAAGACATATTGTGTGGGGGGATAGGAGTTCTTCCTGCAAGAGATAGTTTAGCAATTGTTTTAGAATACATTTTTCAAGTATTTTGGAGAAGGGGAAGATTGTTGTAGGTCTAAAGTTAGTAATGCTTGTTGAATTTCCTCCTTTGTTGAAAGGGATAATGTGTGACTTTTTTCAGAGAGAGAACATGGGATTCATGGATTGACCTTTTTATAGTAACTGAGATAGGACAGGCAGTACTTTTGGTTGCTGTTTTAAGGTACTCGCTTGGAAGATTATCAACCAAAGTACAGCATAGTTTGAGTTCATGAGTAGTTTTATGTAAGATGTGGGCATAGGTTTGAAGGTAAAAGTAGATGCAGTGATATGAGGGTGTTGGGCAGGATTAGATGTTGGGGAATTATTGGTTAGGGATGCTATAGTATCTATGAAATTAGTTGAATTTTATTGCGGCTTTGATTGATGAGTTATTGGGAGAGGGGTTAGGGGTGGATTTGTGGCTGGGATGCAAGATTTCTTTAATGGCTGTCCAGAATTTTTTAGGGTTGTGTTTATTATTATTATGAAAATTATTATAGTTTAGTTTTTTTGTCTTCCTTTATTTGATTTTTAGTACGATTGAGAAACATTCTGAAGTTTTCAAAATATTGAGGTGTATTATATTTTTGCTATTCTTTCCATGCATTTTCTCTCTCCTGCATTAGCATTCTCCTCTTTTGGGACAGCCAAATTGCATTATTTAGTTTTAATCTCTTCCTTCTAGGAGGTGCAAGGCTACTTAGGATATTCTGGAAAGTGGCAATTAATTCATTTACAGCATCATCTAATGGGAAGAAGTTTAGGAAGTTCCAGTTACTAGATGATAGAGTAGTAATTAACATGTTTGGGTTAAACTTTGAAAAGTTGCATGTTGTTTTATGAACATGATGTTTAAGTGGATGTGGGAGATGTCTGGCTGCATAGATTGGGAGATCATCACTGAGAGAGTCTGCCATTGAACCTGTGGTGTATTTGCTAGGGTCTGAAACTAAGATCCAGTCTAATTGGGAATTTGATGTCTTGCTATAATGTGTGGGGCTATTAATTAGTTGTTTTAAAACCATAGAAGTTCATGCTAGATGTAAGGTTGTTAGAGTTTGTGTTCAACAAACTAACATTCACATAGGTTCATAGGTAGGTACTAGGCTATCAGCCCAAGGGCCTACGTAAGCCTAGCCAACAAGGTTCCCTGGCTTACGCCACCCAAGAAAGTTATTTTCCTGTGCCACTGTCGAGCAGAGACACAGAAGTGATCCCCGGGGTGTATTTCCTATTTCCCATCCACTCATCAAGATTCTTCTTGAACAGTGCTAATGAAGAACTTTGCTTGACATAGATGGGTAGCCTGTTCCAGAGTATGGGAAGTTTCTGGGATAGGAATCTATCCCTCCAACATGTCCTGTTTATTGTGGTGACAAGGTTTAGGTCCCTAGAGCATGTAGCTCGGAGGGATTGGGATTTCTTTAGGTGTAGCATGTCCAACAGCTCTGGGTTTGACACAGCTTTATATGTTAGGCAGAGATCACCTCGGAGTAGGTGATATGCTACGGAGTAAAGCTGGAGTTTTTTGAGACAGTCAGTGTAGGGCATTTGTTTGAGTCGAGTAATCCTGCTGCAGATGTTTTGTGAGGTACATTCCAAAAGGGGTGTTGTACTCTATAATGGGTCTAATGAGTGTCAAGTAGAGGGGAACGATGACCTCTTTTTTCCTGGATGAGAACCCTTTTATGATGAGGTGTGCCACATAGAAGGACTTCCTGACTACTATGGCAATGTGACTATCAAAGGAGAGACTACTGTCCATCTGGGTCCCAACATCTCTTATCACACATTCGGTGTTAAGTAGATTGATGCCTATGTGGTAGTTCATGGGTACAGAGTTTTTACCAAAGGGGATGACAATGCACTTTTTGGCATTGAGCTTGAGGCCATGGCTCTGACACCAGGCATCTGTCTCAGCGAGGCCCTTCTGTAGGATGTTCACATCATTTGGGGACTTGACTATGGCTCCTAGTTTTCAGTCATCTGCGAACTTCGTTAGCCAGAGGCCTTCTGTGTTAGCCTGTACTTCAGAGAAGTAGATACCAAACAGGAGCGGTCCCAGGATGGAACCCTGTGGTACTCCACTTGTCACTGGTTTGAGGTCAGATTTGGAGTCTGCAACTTTTACAGTGTGGTTCTGTCAGTAAGCCAGTTGGCAACCCATCTTGTGACGTAGGGATTTATGCCTAGTTTATTGAGTTTAGCTATAATTCCAGAATGGGGATGGTGTCAAAAGCCTTGGCGAGGTCAAGATAGGCTGTGTGAACCACCTTATCCTCATCTACGGCTTTGGTGACTGCCTCAAAGAAGTTAATCAGGTTCAGGAGGCATGATCTGCCTTTCACAAACTCGAACTGGGTGGGATCCAGAGTTTGGAGGTTACCAATGTCTTTGTTTATGAGTTCCATGATGATACGTTCCATGGCCTTGCAGACCAGGCTCGTCAGGCTAATAGGTCTATAGTTCCCGGGATCCGTGGTGGCTCCCCCTTTGTGGAGTTGTATAACTGTTGCTGTGTGCCATTCAGTGGGCACAAAGCCTGATGCGAGGCTATTATTGAACAGGGTGCTTAAGTGAGGAGCCAGTTCATTCTGAAGTTCGTGTAAAACGCAGCCTGGGATGTTGTC
Source organism: Protopterus annectens (assembly GCF_019279795.1). Classification (NCBI taxonomy): domain Eukaryota; kingdom Metazoa; phylum Chordata; order Ceratodontiformes; family Protopteridae; genus Protopterus; species Protopterus annectens. The sequence continues at coordinate 471,949,005 of NC_056738.1, forward strand.
TGGTCCCATGGATGCTGTGTGTTTGGCTTTAGAGAGTGCAGTTTTCACCTGCATAGTTGTGATTACAGGGACTCTGCATTCTTCCTGTATAGATATGGGCCCTTTAGAGGGTGGGGGGGGAGTTAGCACTGAACCTATCTGCCAAGATGTTGGCAATATCAGTTGGTTTTGTAATTTTTGTGCCTTTGTGCTATAACTCAGAGCAGATCTGGGTGTTCATCATCTAGTAGTATGTTTTCTTGTGAAATTGTTATGAATATCCAATATAGGATCATCTTCTAGTATGATTGTTGTCAGGAGTGATGTAAAGGGCAGTAATACATATTTGTATTTTTTATTTTCAGGAAAGTAATAAGAAGCACTATTGAACTGAATATTGGCATTGGGTTGCCGTAAGGGGAAAGGTGGTAGTTTTGGAGAAATAAAGCAATACCACCATCATTCCTCTTTGTATGGTCATCATGAATGATATTATAGCCAGGTGGTGTAATTTCAGAGATGTTTATGCTGTGTTTAAGCCAACTTTCAGTTACAGTGACAATATCAGGCTTATATGTTAGGTAATCCAGGTATATAGTTCAGCAGTTTTATTAATTATACTTCTAATATTTATGGCAGCAAAATTTACATGACTGCGGTTATGGTTTGACTGTTGTCGGGTTAGAATAGTGTGTAGAAGAGAATTGTCTTGATGTCCATTGTGATAGGTGGAGTCAGAATAAGGGTGAATACCTCCTCCTAGAAGGATTTTAGTATATTGGGAAATTATTGAGACTTGTTATTTTGGAGAGTATTTTCCACTGAACTTTGTTGTTGTTTGAGTTGAAATGGAGTTAATCAGTCTGGTGCAGTGGTTAGCACTGTCACCTCACAGCAAGAGGTTCTCCGGTTCGATCCTTGGCTGGGGTGCCTTCTGTGTGGAGTCTGCATGTCCTCCCTGTGGTCGTGTGGGTTTCCTCTGGGTACTCCGGTTTCCTCCCACATCCCAAAGACATGCTGTAGGTGGATTGGACACTCTAAATTGGCCCTAGGTGTGAGTGTATGCATGTGTGTGCCTTCTGTGGAAGGTTGGGTGCCGGGCTGGCAACTCGACACCATAAAACTGCACTGCCAATCATGAGCGGACAGATGTTCCGCTGTGGCAAAAGTAAGTTTCAGGGCAGTAGTATATTTAGTAGTGGTGCAGTCTGAAAATTGGTAGATGGTAGGTAGGAAAGAAGTATTTTCTATGAGTGAAGAGAATTAAGTTGAATTTTCTCTAAAATGTAAGGAATAAAGGGGTTTAAAAGGCTACAGTATGAGGATATAGTTAAACAGGAAGAAGTGAGGGTTTATTTGGGAACAGTAGAAGATACAATGTAGAATAGATAGATGCTGTTAGGGAGATGTGCAAGTATAAATGAATATGGTGCAAATCAGTATAGGACGGAGAAAGGTAGTTGGGAATGCTGTTAAAAGAGTGAATGGAAGTTGAGAATTAGGTAAAAAGACACAGGAGTGTTTGTATGATAGTTGTAAGGTTGTTTGTGTATTAGCAAAAAGTGTATTAGTTGTAAATGTTTGGAAGATTTAAGTTCAGTTTTAAAAAGTAAATTGTTTGATTCTCAAACTGAATATACAGTAGTAATGCAGTAAGATTAAGATTTGCTTCTGAATATGTTATAAACTGGAAGTCCAAGCATTTAGTTATAACAAATAATAATAAAGTGAAAGTTAAGGATAGAAACAACGGAGGTAAGGTTGATCAGTTGGAAGTTAAATAAAGGTCAAGACTGAAAGCAATCTGTGAAAAGATTTCTTTTTACATCAGTTAAAACTCAAGCTAAACAGAAAAAGAAAGCCAGGAATGCCATTGGAGTGAAGAAAAAAAATGTTAGTAAATCTTTCACACTGACAAATTTAATAGAAAAATTTCATTTAATTCATCAAGTGTTCTGTCAAATGAAACAGTTTTATCTATTACTATGTAATAATGTGAACAGTCTAGGAAAGAAGACTTGGCCAATTTTAAAGTTTTAGTGGATAAATCATTGGTTGGTCTTTCCAGGATACATGAGGGTGACTTAGAACATGCTGTATAAAGGGAGTAGAGAGTTCTTGCACTAACAAATCTGGCTGTTATAATGTTTCAAAACATAAAAAAATGTGTGTCGAAAATGATAGTACAATCTTTGTTATTGGGGAAATTGTTTTTCTGATTCTTTTGTTACAAAAGCTGATATTGATATAAACTGATATTTAGGATTAAGAAAATAAATTTAGATCAAAGAGAAGATAATTTGAGTGATGATTTGTTAACTGAAGGGTATAGTTCAAAGCATAAGAGGCTTACACCATTAGAGGGTTTTCTATCTTCTAAATTCAAGAAGATATTAAAGAAGTCTGAATCTGAACATATCCACAAATAAAGAGCAATGACAAGTAAATTAGCAAAACACGATTTAATCCAATACAAGTTAACGCTTTTGTCTTAGTTTATTGACCAAAACTTCAGACAAAAATAAATCCACCAAATGTCCCAATAAATAGTAAAATTATATCACATGATTTCCACATAATTAACCCAAACTCCACATCCACATAATACACACATTTAAAAACATCCCTACAAAATACCTTGCTGAATTTAAAACTATTAAAACACTTGTATAACCCAGAAAAAATAAAGATAAAGATTAAAAAAAAAATTATTAACAAATTATTATCTTTATCTTAGCAAGCTCTTTATTTTTAATAAGCAGGCTATAGAGCTTGCATCATTCTGACCTGGTTAACTATAAGCATTTAGACTTATCTGCCAAAATAATTCTTGTTGTTCAAGTTTTAATGATGTTGGCCCACCTCTTATATCGAAATCCACCTGGTCTATTATTTTAAATACAAAACTGTGCTCCAGAAATATAGATGCATGTTTTGCTAAAGCATTGTCCATTTTCCCTTTTCTAATGCTGTATAGATGTTCATAAATCCATTCTTTTAGTTTACGGTCGGTCTTTCCTATATAAAAACATGGACAAAACTTACAATTAGCAAGGTAAATAACACTTTTTGATTTACAATTATATCTCTGTTTACATTTGAATTTTCTCCTCCGAACCGTGAATGAGCCTCCCCCACTTCAATATACTTACAATAGGGGCAGGCTTCACATCTATGCATCCCCACATTCCTTGTTGTCACCTTCTTACTGCATTCAAGTATACTTTTTAAGTTCTGGCCCCTTTTAAAAATAAATCTAGGTCTTGTTTCTGCAATCTTTCCCAGTTCTTCATCTGATGTAATTAACTCCCATTTTTTATTATAATGTGCTTAGTATTCAATACATCCATCCTAAATGGGGTAATAAATGTCAGATTATAATTTATTTGTGTTTCTATAATACTTTGGTCACCCACTTCTTCATTGCGTATGATCAATATCTCTTCATAAGTTAAAATAGGTTTAAAATGTCCATTAATTCTCTTCTGTTGGACTTCCTCTACTAAATCATTTAGTAAATTAGCAGGAGACTAACACTTCAGAAACATGCTCCTCAGCAAGTCGCATTTAGTCAGGAATTCTATTTCATCAGAGACCATTCTTGCAGCTCTAACTAGCTGGCCTTTAACTACTGACCTTTTCTGATGCAGTGGATAGGCACTAGAAAAATTTAGAAATTAATTTCAGTATGTTTCTTTTCTATAAATTTTAGCTTTATAACTTTTACTCACTATATCTTTATACAAATCTACATCTAAATAAGGAATCTGATCAGTATGATATGTATAGGTAAATACCAGAAAGTGGGTGGTATTAGTAAAATAATTCAGGAGTTCCATTGTCTGTTTGGCATCCCCTTTAACTATTATAAAAGTATCATACAAATAACGTGTGTAGTAATGTATCAACACACTAAAGGGTTGTTTCTAAACACAAGCTCCCTTTCCCAGTATACCAGGACTAAATTAGAAAAGCTCGCCCCACAGGGTGAGCTCATGGCTACCCCTGTTTTCTGTAAAAAATAATTTCCATCAAACAGAAAAAAATTATTTGTTAGAATAATATCTAATAATTCCTGAACTTAAGCAATCTCGTAATTACTTGCCCCTTTTGTTTTCATTAAACTACATACCTACTTGATCCCTATATCTTGGGGGATGGCCATATAAAGATCTTTAACATCTATTGTTAAGAAGTTAAAATTTTCATTATAATTCAAATTATTGATGTTCGCTAAAAACAACCCAGAATCCTTGCATATTTGCTCTTCCTGCTCTACAAATCTTTTTAATAAAGTGTCCACATATTTTGTCATAGCATATATAATGAAATTCTGACCGTCCACTATAGGATGTAAGGTGGGATTTTGCAAGTCCCTATGGATCTTTGGAGTTCCAAAAATCACAGGGACTTGAGGGGCTGGTATGGTTAAATAATTAAACAAATCAATGTTGATTCTAGCTTCGATAAATAAATCATTCAAATAAATCTTGATTCTCTGATAAGCCTTCTTCAATTCATTTAAAGACACTCTTGTATAATTACCAGAATTTAACATTTCATACATATGTTTGTTATACTTATCCTTATCCATAAATACCAGCCCTCCCCATTTATCAGGTTTAATTACTCAGACCCCACAATTTTTCAACCCTTCCAAAGTTTCCCAATCTTCCTTCTTAAAATTTAAGCAACCTTTCAGTCTTTTACTCTGATTATCAAACAAGCTTCTAATATCAAGTTCACAAATATGTTCAAAGACTGTCAGGACAGGGTTCAATGGTGGATTAAATACACTAGACTCTTTAAATTCAACTTGGTTAAAATCTGATTTTTAAATAACAGGCTCAAATTCAGTTTATGTATAAACAATTTCAAGTCTATTAATGTTTTAGCAATATCTGCACATTGGGCAGGTACAAATGACATACCTCTAGCCAGTAAGTTTGCCAAGGAAGTGTCAACTCTAAAACTACAATAATTAAATATATTAAAGTCTCCTTGAGCATTAGTTGTCACAGTGTATGCATTCAACATCTCCCCCTTCACTGTTCTCATCAGTGTCATATCCTTCATAATTTACTATCTCCTCAGTTGACCCCAACCTTGGTGATTCCTCCTCTTGTTCCTGTTCATTTTGTTGGTCTGATAACTTCATCCCCTCTCCACCAGAAAATTTTGGGAAGAATGTTGGTCCAAGTATTGATTCTGCCCATTCATGTTAGAATTGTTCTGATTTCTCAAGTGTTCACTTTGCCGGGGGCCATTTTCCAATTCCTCACTTGGGTTACTAACAGCATTAGCATAATTGCATCTAACGTTGCTAGTTTCAGCTCCATCAGATGGTATTCCCTCCCTCTCACTCTTGTCTGGTTGAATCATATTATTCTACTGTTGTGAGGGTGATGGTTTAGGATAGGCCACTCCTTTAAGGTAGTCTGCATTATCTTGTTCTATCTTTTTAACTTGGTTTTTAGCTTGTTAATATATCCATCAATACTAGAAAAAAACATGCCCATATTGTATTACTGGGCAGAATGAAGGATGGCAATAAATGGGTAAGAAAGCTTAAAAGAAGACCTTTGAGATGTTAATTAGTGAAAATAAAGATATTAATAAACACAGTGAAGAGCCTGTTTTTTTTCTTTAACAGATAGCATTGGAAAAGCATGTTATTTTAAAATGCTGGTAACTGGGGATTCACATGTAATACACATTACTAATCAAATAACATCACTGAATAAAGAGTATATTTCAATTCCCAGTTTACTAGGGTTAAAGTTATTTGATTAATTAGATTTGTTACTAAGGTTAACTAAGGTTAAACCAACCTATAACAAATTTATTTTGCAGGGAGGTACTAATGATTTAAGGTATACACAATTAAATAAGATGAAAGATGTCGTTCTTGATATAATTGAGTATTTTGTAACTTTAAATCTAGAGCTTGCATTATATAAAATCCTTCCTGGCTTGTGTTTGTCATATTACTAGTGGTTGAAGACAAAATTATTCAATAATTGGCAGAGACAACTAATGTTTTGTCTACAGTATTATATTAGTAAAAAACACCTTTGATTTAAAAAGAATTTTAAGGGATGAAGTTCATCTTAATAACTATGGATCTTAGGTTCTGTCAGGCTTGTTTAGGAATTGTTTTGATTTTTTTAGGGCCTCATAGGAACAGATCCATTCATGCAATACAAATAGGAAATTTACTAGATGTTTAAAATGTTTCTGTTGTAATGCCCAAAGCTTGGGGAAGAAAGGAAGTGAGTTAAAAATATTGCACTTTCTGAGAGATAGGAGTTTATTGCTGTTACTGAGACATGAACTTCATCTGACTTGCAAATACCAGGATATAACAAATCTGAATGCTTACAATAAGCAAGAGAGTGAGGGGCATCATTTTATGGGTTAGAAATTCAACTTCTTCTAAACCTGTAAAGACTATTGCTAAGTTGGAGTACATAATAATCAAAGCTTAAGGGATATTGTTGCATGATCCTATAACATTGATACTTTGTTATCATATACTTAGAATGGATTTAGATACTACAATTATTTGTCTACATTAAATATGAATTTAGATTATAGAAATCTGGTATTGACAGGTGACTTTAATTATCATACCATTGATTAGCAAGTAAATGAAGTAGGAAATAACTGTGAAAGATAATTTATTGAGATTTTCGAGTATCATAGTATTACATAATTAATTATGGAAACAAAGCACCAAGCTAGTAATATAGTAGGTTTATTAGGTATAGATAATCCAGTTTTAATTAAAAATGTTTAGATTTCTCCTCCTTAAAGAGTATTTGAAAATTTGTCTTTTTCATTTGAACTAGTTGCTAAGGGTAAACTGAGAGTATAGACCAAACATTATAAATTCTGGCCTAATTTATTATTATCAATTAAAGAATAATTTACTGTGTTTTGATTGGGTAGTGATGGCTGAGACAGTTAGTGGGGATTGATAATATAGAATATATATTGTATAGCAACGTAGCTAGGACAACATGCTATAGAACAGTAAATTCCAAAAATAAATTTCCAGTATAGTGAAATTATAATCTGAACAGATTATATAATAGGAAAAGAGGTATTGTGTTTTACATACACTTCCAAATAAGTTTAATAAAATGAAGTTAAGGTTGAGAGGTAAGGTATTATCATTAAGTATAAGAATGTAAAACAATAAAATATGAACCTTTAATGGCAAATGCTCACACAAACACCATAAAAGGTTATAAATACATTAATTCCTTCAAGAATAACACAGATCATATTAATTCTATTTTTGTATCTGAGTCAGTGACCAGTGATCATGAATTGATAGCTAATATATTTAATGAATATTTTACTGGTCTTGGCATTGGTTTGAGTGATTGTTATTCTCAATCTGTGGAATAAATAATTGATTCTAAGACAAAATGCCCTAATATTACTGAAGAGATGTTATTAAGGACCTTAAATAAAATTAAATCTGATAAATTAAGTGGACAAGATTGTATGCCTGGATTTTTTTGGGGGTTAATAGAAAAGATTATGTAGTGAGTATATTAACAGGACATTTAATTATATAATCTATAATGGATACATACATAGTACGTTCTTGGAAGGAATCATTACTTACTCCAGTTTTTAAATCTAGAGATAAGATGGCAGTGCAAAATTATCATCCTGTAAGTTTAACACCAATATTATGCAAATGCTTTGAAAGAGATATTACTGAAATCTACTTAATGAAAATAATCTTGTATTGCTTGATATTTTCAACAGGATTATATAAGTTGTTTAATGACTCTTCTTCAGTCTTTATTTGGTTTGGAAGTATATAATAATCCAAAGCATATAAACATCATAATTTAAAGTTCTGTTTGCTGTTATTTAAGAAAAAGAATCAAACTTGTTATTAAATATACAGGATGGCACAATTATGGAATAAGTTACCTGAATGTATCAGAGGTCCAAATCTAGTAAAATTAAGAAGTCTTTGGATGATTGGGATGGGGTTATTGTGTTAGATCCAACAATTACTGAGATAGCATTCTGTAAAAGCTGTAAGGCTTAAATACATTATCCAGTTTATGAACTTACGAATTTATAATGAACTAAAGTTCTTTCTCTATGTAAGCATGAGACTTCAGTACTTCCAACAGAGAAGTTGAAGCATAGTTCATTTGCTGCAGAACTTTTTCTGCACTTGCAATTTCTGATCTTCACTACTTTGTCTAGGAGTACAGGCAGCTTTATAGCTGTGACTATATAATACGGCAACTGAAGTTTGATTTTTTGGCACAGATAATACTGGAGTAGGTGTTTGGGATAATATCCTCCATTTTCCATGTTGCTGCAGCTTGTTGAGACCGATAACTAGAGGTTCAATATTTTGAAATTTCTAAATTTGTTGGTAGCGGACATATATATATATATATATATATATATATATATATATATATATATATATATATATATACACTAGACAATCTTGAAGGACTGAAGTGTCAAATTTCAGTACTTTGAGACTGAATAGTCAAAAGTGCAGTTACGCAAAACTGCACTATGTCAAATGCGGAAAGATTAAATCCGCTATCATGATGTCACATTCATAACGTGCGGTGTGGTTTTTGGATTTATCTGGAGTTTCAGGTAAGTGGTGTTTGTGTAAGGGTATTGGGTATTGATTTTGGTGTGTGTGAATGTGTGTAGTAGTGTTTTTTTTGTGTGTTTATCAGGGGCGGCCCGTGCTATCGGACTGCCGGACTGCAGCCCCCTCAACTTCAAACTACTGATAAAATAAAAAATAAAAGGAAAAAAATATTTTAAATTTCGCGGACTTCGCGCATGCGCACTGCTGCTGAGACAGTCTAGCGCATGGAGCATGCGCACAGCAGTCCTGATTGAGAATCATGGACAGGAGTGCTCCCACAAGTCTATGCAGTTTTAAACTGCATAGACTGCCTGGGAACTCGCTGGGGAAACGCGTCGGGGTCGGACTGCAACGTCGGCAGTCAGGGGAAGGATCTGGATTGGACTGGAGTTTGCTGCAGGGGAAGATCTCGCAACGGGCAGGGTCGGATTTGCGCGGGATTTCTGCTGCAGTCTCGTTGGGATTTACTTACTGGGGATGTATGGTGGTTTTGCGGACAGGCAGGGATTTGGATTTACTACAGGACCAGGTAAGTGCAGTGTGTGTGTGTGTGTGTGTGTGTGTGTGTGTGTGTGTGTGTGTGTGTGTGTGTGTGTCAGGGCTGTCATTTAGTGTGGTTTCTTGTTAGAGTGAAAAGTTTGTTAGGGGTTTATGGAGCTTGATTAACATCATCAGACCTAACATAGTAAGGTTGGGGGATGCTGATATTCCACTGATTTACGTCAACCAAAAGAAAAAGTTAAGAGCAGCCACTCTGATGTAATTAATTAGCAAATACATGAAGCTGGGCCTCTACATCAAATAAAAGTTGTCTAAGTGGATTGCTTGCTCTGTGACTTTAGCTTTTCTCATGTTAACTTGAAATGAGCTCAAGGGGAAAAAAATGCCCATTTTGCTAACATATCTATTTTCCTATTGTACCTTCCCTACTGTAGTTGTAGTAGTTGTAAGGAGGAATAAGTATAGTAAGAAATGGGTATGACTACGTGATCCTAAAAAATATTTCAAGAAATATTTTTCTGCATTCAGTTTTGTCAGTGTGTACGACTGTTTAAACTACAGAGAAGCCTGAACTTTAAACAAAAAAAGCTGTGTTTTTTTGTGTGTGTGTGTTCACTTTTTATGCTCACTTAACATAGATAGCGGTACATCTGTATCTCTTGCAGTCTGGGTCTCATGCATAAGATTGAGTAATATATAACTGATTAGAAAGGTACAACTAGAGACATTTGTAAATATGATGATCAGTGTTAGTGCATATTTGCTTAAGTGTCAGTAAGCAGTTTTATTTTATTCATTTATTTTCTGGTTAAGTAGTTTAGACATAAGTGCTCCTTTTCAAGAGAATCCTGGGAGCACTGTCTAGTCAAGTGAGTTTCTCATAGTAGGCAGTCGATGAAATGAAAAAAAAAACTTTAAATAAATTAACAAATTAATTACCCAGGCAGTTGTGATTGGGGCAGATGACCTATCTGTGATTACTATACGTCCACTACTTATATTTTGACTCTGAGATTGTCGCATTGTGGAGGAAAAGGCATACTTAATTTTCCTACAAACCTGATTTACTGGTACAACTTAAAGTTGGAATATCAATAGTAGAGTTGATGTGGGGTGTATCTCATGTCTTTGCCATATGAGAAGTGTACAATGCCTTATCACTGACTAGGCACAGAAAGCAAAGCATGTGTTATACATATAGGTGCAGGTCAAAACAGAGAAGGCTTATGAGTGATCTGTTTTCATGCTGTGAATAATAGTGAATGCACATATGAGCAAATGTTTTCAACAGAGTTTTTGCTGGCAGCCTTTTTTACGAGATGACTGTGCACCGGGGTAAGGGAATTTGCCCTTACCCCCACTGCTGTGCAGTCTTGGAGTTATGTACAGTTAGCAGGTGTGAAGTGCAGAGAGGGGGCTTGCCCCTTGCAAAATAAGTTTTAATGCTTTTGTTTCGATCATTTCCAGTTCAATCTAAAACCATCATTATTTCTTAGTTTGCTGTTGCAAATGTTCGATGTTTGAGACACTCATAAATATATACATATTTAACGGAGTAATAGTGCACATTAAATGTATGCTTATGCAGAATAAAATGACACCCCCAATGTTATATGTTGCTGATTCTATTGATTTATTGAATCTGTCATCTTAATGTGCTTTGAGATTAAACAGTGTGGGTGCTTTAAGTTGTGGGTAGTATGTAAGTGTATTCTGCGGTGTTTTTTCATTACCATGTTCCTGTTCTGAAAGCATTGTATCTACTTTTTCATCTTGGTTACAGGCATTACTTAAAAGTATATGGTACTACTAGTACTCCATTCCCTCATGTAGTGACTCTGGATGTGCCCAGGCAAGGCAAGGAGCAGTTATGCAGTGTAAGTGTGCAGGGTATTCCCTTATCCAAGGTAGACACAAATACTACAGTGGCTTTTCATCTGTCCTTGATTTTGCAGAATGTTATGGTTTTCTGTCATATTTTTATGCTGTTGATTTATGCTTCTTATTATTCAGAAAGTGCCTGTTGCTCTGTGTTTAAGTAGCAATGCTTTAATGACCATCAGGTAAGTTTGTCTGAAATTGTAAGATGTAAGTAAGCGTTAATAAGCATACTGTTAAATAATTACCAACATTGAAAGCCTTTTTGTTGTTCCCATGCAGAGAATACTTACATAACTAGATAATGTATAAGCCTTAGGTAATGAAATGCGTATGACAGTATTTGTAATAAAGGACAGGATTACAGTATTTTAAGAAGCTCATTGCATTTTTTGAATAATTGCAGTCATCTTTGCAAGCTTTACCCGTAAACTAAACAGAATGTCAGTCTATCATATGTGGTCCATAACCTGTGTAGTAATCCTTTAAGCAATTTATCTTGATTTTGTTTCTTGTTTGCTGTTCACTTTTTACTTTGATCATGTTTTCCTCATGAACAAGTAGATAGTTGTTGTCAGGCAGCAGGTCTTTTTTGGATAAGAAACATTTTTACAAGTGGGAGTATCACAGAGGTTCTACTTTCAGCATGATACTTGGTACTTTTATAAAGCTGAATATAAATTATAATTAGAACTGCAGTGCAAGGAGAAGTGGTTTGAGATGAGTGCTGATTCTTTTTTTTTTATACTTGATTTTGACTGGCATTCAAGTAATGTGTTTAAAAAGTAATTTATTTTTTTCATGCCTCACAATCTTTTTGTTTCCAACTAGATATTAAGTAAGCTGTCATGTAGCCAATGTACTGAAATATTTTTTTCTTCTACACTTCATTTTGTCTTGATTGGACTCTATGAATGGGGGTTGGCACCTTGGAGTTTGTGTGTTTAGACTTCTAGTTGCTGCGGTTTTGAGCATAGCTCCAGCCCTTTCTAGTTGGCCACACCCCTTCCCATTGGCCCTACCCATTCAGGTGCCTCCTGCAGCCCCCCTTTGTTCTGAAGTCACCAGCCGCCACTGGTGTTTATGTGTTTAGTGCAACATCTGAGTTAGTATATATAAGTAGGGTAGGTGTGTCTGTGTGTTATGTTTTGTTTGCGTGTGTTGCTTTGTTTGTTTTGGTGTAGTTAGGTAGGTGTATGTGCATGTGCTTATGTTCTGGTTTGTGTATGTGTGTGTATGGGTGCAATTGTGCTATTCACAGTTTTGGGTGTTCGGGTATGTGGATTTTTGACTATTCAGTCTCGAAATACTGAAATTCGACATTTCAGTATTTCGAGATTGTCTAGTGAATCTATATATATATATATATATATATATATATATATGTGTGTGTGTGTGTGTGTGTGTGTGTGTGTGTGTGTGTGTGTGTGTGTGTGTGTGTGTGTGTGTGTGTGTGTGTTAGGGGGGGTTGTCCTTGCTTATTGCAAGACTCTCTTCCTCAAGACGTCTGGACATAGCCAAAAATAATGGGGAGACAAAATGAGGGACAATTTATAACTATTACTCTAATTCACTTAAAAAGTTAATATAACAGGTTTTGCATCAGTAGACATTTTCTGAGCAATAAAAAGTGTGAAATATCTAGCATTATTGATGTATCTGTAATCTTCAATGATTTCCCAGAAAATTAGGGGCATTGCAGAAATCAGAGATGCTTTGCAAAATAAGGTACAGTTGAGAGGTATTGTTCCCTGTATATCTCTCAATTTCTTTGCTTAAGAATTCATTCTCGACATAGTAAAAAAGTAACGGAGGGACAGCAGACAGATGTATGAAAATGTAACATCATTATGGACTTGCCTGAAAGCCTTATTGACTTACCAGGAAAAAAAAAACGTATGAGGGACAGGGAAATCTGAAACATTCGGCAAAACCAGGGATGAAAGCAAAAGGTACACACACACACACACACACACACACACACACACACACACACACACACACACACACACACACACACACACACAAAAACACACCCATAAACACTTACTTGCACTTGCTCACACTCGTACTTTTGCACACTTGCAGTCACACACTCAGAAACGCATTCATAAAACATAAAAGTCATGATTTCCTCATCAAAATTTGCAAGTTTGCTTCTGGTCTACAAAAAAAAAAAAAAAAAAAAAAAAAAAAAGTAGACTGCATACCCTTCCTTATATTTGTGGCCTCACTATGCATTTCATAACAATAAGACACATGTGGCTGTAATGACTGGTATTACTGACTGACTGTAATCTTTAGTGACTTAACCAGAAAATCAAAAATTTTGTGCTGGAGAGGGGAAAATATGAGGGGAAATCAAAGGATTGAGAGGCATGACATTTCCTTGGAGAACCTTTTTTTTTTTTGCTTTGTTCCAGCACCATGTCTGCATGTACCAAGCCACCCAATAAGATGCAGATGTAGGCAGGACCAACACTGCAAGTTTTCAGTTTTCTTTTTCTTCTTCCAGATAGCGAAATACTTCATTACTGTAGCAGAAAATTAAGAAATGAAAACAAGCTTGTAATATTAAAATCAAGTCATTTAGTTTCTGCTACTGTAGTTTAATGTGTTCTTTTTATTTAGCTGATGAATCAGCTGAGAGCACATTTGCTATGTCTGTGGAAAGAGTGGGGGAGTGCTTGCTCCCACCTCGCCCCAAGGTTCCAGCACCCATGTCAATCTTCCCTATGCATACTCCTTATTATTATTATTATTATTAGAATGCTTTTTATTGAAATTGGTTTTGTGGCTCTGTCTCTCTGTGGTTCTGTCTTGCTAAGCCATTTTCAATAAAAAGAATTCTAATAATGACAGAGGGGCAATATTTTAGCCTTTAAGTAAAATATTGTGCCTAGGTCATTCACGAGACAACACACACACACACACACACACACACACACACACACACACACACACACACACACACACACACACACACACACACACACACACACCAGATCCATTCAGAATAACACACCAAGATACAGACATGCACCCACACACACACACACACACACACACACACACACACACACACACACACACACACACACACACACACACACACACACACACACACACACACACACACTTATGAGGACAGAAATCTAAAAAACCTGACTTTGTAGCACAGACAGATGGAGACCTGGCAGCAGTCATGGTGAGGTTACATGCATTCAGAGACACGAAGGCTGGTGTGATATTTCTAGTGGAAACTGGAGAGAGCACATCTCGTACTGCAGGGTGAAGGTCATGGTTACTTGAAGGCAACTCCCCCTTGTGGAAGTCAGGAGATGTTCTTTGTGGAAAGTACATTGCATGTCCAGCACTCTGCCAGGTGCATTTTGTACAGACTGGGAGAAAAGAAAACAAACTGCCCAAACCACCGCAATGACTAGCTAGGTGTTGCTCAGATCCTGTCTGGTTGGGAATGAATGGGCTATTTGACTGAGACATGGTTCTGTAGTGAGCACTGAAAAACAGACAGGAAAAAAAAACCGAAATAATACAGTGGAATGAAACTGAGGGCAATGGAAGTGTTGTGATGGATCAAGGAAGAAGTAAAAAAAGCCATAAAAGGAAGTCTTATATCATAACAAGGAATTCTGGGAAGGGAAGACAATACAGGTGGAGTAGGACTACTGATTAAATGAAACAGGAAGTAGTTTAATAGTGGAAAATAGAGAGGATTACAAAAGGACATACAAGTAATTCAGAGAAAACAAAAAGTCATTCAGTGGACCATGGCAATACTAAATAACAATCAATCAATCAATCAATCAACAAATAAATAAATAATGCTCAAACTTGAATGGCATAGGTTAAATACATTTTCTGGCTACACCAGAGAATGAAGCATGATTCAGCAGACTTATTGGAAAAAAAATGAAGTGAAAATCTGAATATTTCTCCTTTGTTCTTGCTAAGGAACTTCAATACAGGGTGCCAAAGGCATGGTAAGTATGGAAATGAACAAGTAGGAAAGTAGGCAGAGAGTAAGCAGAGGAGGAGTCCAGAGGGCTAAAGGAGGATATGATGTAAGAAATCATATCAAATGGAGATAGTGTAGTGGTTACAGCTTACACTTTGCATGCAGGCATTCACGGTTTGAGCCCCAGTGAAAGATGTTCATTTTTAGAGAAATCTTGATGAGTGGATGGGAAATAGAAAATTCACCCTGGGTAATCCTATGGGCTAGACTTGTAAAGGCTACAGGGCCATTAACCTAGTACACACCTATGAAATAGATAACGTACTTCCTATTGTACTCGGAATAGGTAACAGTATTAAAGCTACTTCACTTTTAGATTGCTTTTTATTGAAATTGGTTTTGTGGTTCTGTCCCTCTGTAGTTCTGGCGTGTTCTCGTAAGACAGAGTAAAACACGCCGAGCTTCTCGTTGAAGAGGGACACACCCACAAGGACATAACAGAACCACAGTGGGACAGAGCGAGGTAGGCACATACACACACACACACACACTCACATTTCCCTACATTACTTCCTACACACACACACACACACACACACACACACACACACACACACACACACACACACACACACACATTTCTCTACATCATTTCCTATGCACACACATACACATTCCCCAACACTATGGTATCTAACAGGCTTGCCCACAGTGTTGCAGGGATGAACCCTACTCCACTGACCATTGTACAGATATACAGCATTACTATAAGTTCCCCCAAAACACAAGTGACAGCCAGCTATTTACATTCCTCTGCTTCCTACAGCAGTACAGCATTCAGTTTATTTTACCTCTTTTGATTCCCTCATCATACGTAAACAATCCTGCCCCTGACTCTTTAGCACCCATATTCCCTTCTTTACAGTGACATTAGAAGTTTAAATATGTATATGCCTGGCTTTATACTATTTAAAAAGAAACTATTTAAACCTAACAGTCTCATTCCTTGGTTCCAAACATGTGGCGATTCCTATGTTGATGCCTCCATACTGGGTCACATGAGTAGACCACTCCGCAAATGACCTGACAAGAGTGAACAGCACCAGAGGAAGAAAAACAAGCAAATCTGGCTTACAATGTTGTAGTGTGCCTGTGTAGGTATGGGAAGTAACAAATTGCATACATCTGGATAAATACAGAATTATGAAGAACAGAAAGGCTGTTGGTCCAGATGACATACTTGTGGAAGCATGGAGGTGTTTAGGTGAAATGGCAGTGGAGTTTTTAATCAGATTGTTTAATGAAATCTTGGAAAGTGAGAGGATGCCTGAAGAATGGAGAAAAAGTGTTTTGGTACCGATTTTTAAGAATAAGGGTGATGTGCAGAGCTGTGGTAACTACAGCATTTAGTTATGGGAAAGAGTAGTGGAAGCTAGGTTAAGAAGGGAGGTGATGATTAGTGATCAGCAGTATGGTTTCATGCCAGGAAAGAGCACTACAGATGCGATGTTTGCTCTGAGAGCGTTGATGGAGAAGTACAGAGAAGGTCAGAAGGAGTTGCATTGTGTCTTTGTGGATTTAGAGAAAGCATATGACAGGGTGCCTAGAGAGGAATTGTGGTATTGTATGTGAGTAAGTCGGGAGTGTCAGAGAAGTATGTAAGAGTGGAACAGGATATGTATGAGGGTAGTGTGACAGTGGTGAGGTCTGCGGTGGGAGTGACGGATGCGTTTAAGGTGGAGGTGGGATTACATCAAAGATCAGCTCTGAGCCCTTTCTTATTTGCAATGGTGATGGACAGTTTAACAGATGAGATCAGACAGTATTTGCAGATGACATTGTGATCTGTAGTGAGAGTAGGGAACAGGTGGAGAAGACCCTGGAGCGGTGGAGATATGCTCTAGAGAGAAGAGGAATGAAGGTCAGCAGGACTAAGACAGAATATATGTGTGTGAATGAGAGGGAGGATAGAGGAATGGTGGGGATGCAGGGAGTAGAGGTGACAAAGGTGGATGAGTTTAAGTACTTGGGATCAACAGTTCAGAGTAATGGTGAGTATGGAAGAGAGGTGAAGAAGTGAGTACATGCAGGATGGAGTGGGTGGAGAAGAGTGTTAGGAGTGATTTATGCAGACGAGTACCAGTACGAGTGAAAGGGAAGGTCTGCAAGAGGGTAGTGAGATCAGCTATGTTATATAGCTTGGAGACAGTGGCATTGACAAAAAGGCAGGAGTCAGAGCTTGACGTGGCAGAGTTGAAGATGTTAAGATTTGCACTGGGTGTGACGAGGATGGACAGGATTAGGAATAAGTATATTAGAGGGTCAACCCAGGTTGGAAGGTTTGGAGACAAAGCCAGATAGGCAAGATTACATTGGTTTGGACCTGTGCTGAGGAGGGATGCAGATTATATTGGGAAAAAGATGCTAAGGATGGAGCTGTATGGTAACAGGAAAAGAGGAAGGCCCGATAAGGTTTATGGATGTGGTGAGAGAGGAAATGCAGGTGGTTGGTGTGACAGAGCAAGCTGCAGAGGACAGGAAGAAATGGAAACAGTTGATCTGCTGTGGCGACCCCTAATGGGAGCAGCTGAAAGAAGTGTGATATTTTAATTAAAAACTAAAAAGTAAAAAAAAATAAAATATAAAAAAGATTTTTTTTTTAAAAAGAATGCATTTTATTGAGTTGCTCTACAAAGTAAAAAAAAAATAACAAAGGAGTGAAAACTTTGCAAAAGAAACACAGGCAAACTGATATCAGAAAAGCATTTGTGGTTTGTTTTGCTGATTCCTACAACTTCTTCTGGTACCTCTTTACCACAATCAGCAAAACCAGTCTCAAATGCTTTTCCAAAGTCAGCTTGTCTGTGTTTATTTTACAAATTTTCACTCTTCTTCATTATTTTGCAAAGTAATACTAGTAATCCATGCTCTTCCTTACCCTTGTTTGTTCTTTTGTTATTTCCACTGTACTTTTTCCCACTTTTTTTTCCTTCTGTCTCAGTAAATACCTCTCACTTTGCTCTCTTCATAAAATCATAATAGCCAAGAGTAAACCCAGCAATTCTCCCAACCCAGTCATTTACTATTTGTAAATTATACTTTTATTCTATTTTGTTTATACCTGATTGGCTTTGCTAACCAGCTTGAACTCACTAAGTTGGTTACCTTTCTACAGAAAAGACTAACACTAGCATCCAAAAATAGTTACTCTACTAAGATAATAAAGTAGAAAACAGTAAGTGGAAACACACCAGTTTGCATACTAACAATACATTAAGCATAGCATTAACAATAGTGGTACTCCAACTATATTAAATTATAGAGCTGCTTTTCATTTGATATACCTAGTATCTTATTTTATTTCATCTTTTTCTGGGTTTGACTGTTTCTGCATTGCATCCTTATTAACTCAACACATATTTACAGATACCTCTCATATTATATATATATATATATATATATATATATATATATATATATATATATATATATATATATATATATATATATATTATATATCACCTCCTAAGTCACCCACTCAGTAACCCTACATTCACCCTAGATTTTAATCAGTGAAGGAAAATCATCAAATCCTAAACCTTACTTTCCCCATTATGAACAACCTTCTTATTCTTATCCCTTTATTTGTTTATTTTCTCTCATCCACATAATACACAGCATGACTTTGCATCCAATCTTTGCATTCCAATCCTGCATTATATGCTGTTTCTTCCTCTGCTAATCTTAGTGACCAACTCTTAAAGTTAGTCCTATTACCTTAGATATCATGTCTGTTTCTCTACCGATATATAGTGGCATACCTAACTAAAGAAACATACTAGTTATGGGAACTACAAATGATTCATATTTCACTTTGTTAGCAGTTAACTCAGTCTACCATCAGATCCACATTAGTAGGGCAATGCTGAATAGAGCCCTTGACTGCTGTGCAGCACTACTGCTAACCCCCATTGCTTCTCCCATTAAACAGCTAATCTCTGCACAGGTACATGCATAGAGCATTATTAAACAGCTAAGCTGTGCACAGGTACATAGAGCATCATAAACAGCTAATCTCTGCACAGGTATGTACATTGAGTAGCATTAGACAGCTAAGCTGTGCACAGGTACAAACGTAGAGCATCATTAAAGAAGTAAGGTCTGCACAGGTACGTACATATATAGTATCAGTAAACAGTTAAGCTGTGCACAGGTATGAACATAGAGCATCATTAAAGAGCTAAGCTCTGCACAGGTACATACATAGAGTATCAGTAAACAGCTAAGCTCTGCACAGGTACATAGACAGAGCATCATTGAACAGCTAAGCTTTGCACAGGTACATAGATAGAGCATCATTAAACAGCTAAGCTCTTCACAGGTGAATAGAGCATCATTAAACAGCTAAGCTCTGCACAGGTACGTACATAGAGCATCATTAAAGAGCTAAGCTCTGCACAGGTACGTACATAGAGTATCAGTAAACAGCTAAGCACTGCACAGGTACATACATAGAGCATCATTAAACAGCTAAGCTCTGCACAGGTATGTAGATAGAGCATCATTAAACAGCTAAACTCTGCACAGGTACACAGAGCATCATTAAACAGCTAAGCTTTGCACAGGTGAATAGAGCATCATTAAACAGCTAAGCTCTGCACAGGTATGTACGTAGAGCATCATGAATCAGCTAAGCTCTGCACAGGTACATACATAGAGCATCATTAAACAGCTAATCTCTGCACAGGTACGTAGACAGAGCATCATTAAACAGCTAAACTCTGCACAGGTACACAGAGCATCATTAAACAGCTAAGCTCTGCACAGGTGAATAGAGCATGATTAAACAGCTAAGCTCTGCACAGGTATGTATGTAGAGCATCATGAATCAGCTAAGCTCTGCACAGGTACATACATAGGGCATCATTAAACAGCTAAGGTCTGCACAGGTTTGTACATGGGGCATCAGCACTAGGTATTCTTTGATGGGGTTCCTCATCTCAGACAGTGTTGCTATTTCCACATTTTGCTTTTGGGGTAAAACATCACTACTCATTTTTTTCACTAGTTTCAGGCCTTTATGGGTGGCAAATTTGGATTCAAAACTAGATATCATGCACTCCTTTTAACTTGAAACCTCTGCAAGTGTAAACATCGTGGCTCTGTTCATGAAAGAAAGGAGTGCTCTGAGTTGGGTGATCAGAAGAAGTCTGATGGAGAACCATGCCAGTTAATAACTGCCTCTGCTTGCATGCTTATCCTACCAGTGGTGCATGAATCAAGTTAAATCTTAGGACAACGGGAGATACCAATGATTTAATATCCTACCAGTGGTGCATGAATCAAGTTAAATCTTAGGACAACGGGAGATACCAATGATTTAATATCCTACCAGTGGTGCATGAATCAAGTTAAATCTTAGGACAACGGGAGATAGCAATGATTTAATATCCTACCAGTGGTGCATGAATCAAGTTAAATCTTAGGACAACGGGAGATAGCAATGATTTAATATCCTACCAGTGGTGCATGAATCAAGTTAAATCTTAGGACAACGGGAGATACCAATGATTTCATTCTACAAGATTTTAGTTTGAAACCAGAGTGCCCAAAGCTATTCATCAAACTAGTCTTTAAGCAAACACAAACTTAACCAAATTGTCACAGTCCTCAGTAGGCTAAATCTCCTCTGTTGCAATTGTTCTAAATTGCCAGTACTGGAGAAAAAATTGACAAAGTCAACATTTTTGTCTATTCTTTCAATATTCACTGCCCTAAAGTTGTAAGTCTCAATATTATGAGGCAGAAATTCACACGACTCTTCATTTCTTACTGGTTAATAGTTATTAGCTATGACCTACTCAGCCTTGAATTCTGTCAAGTCAGTTGCATTACCTGTCAAGTATGACATCAGTTATTCACTTCACTGATTCCATAATGTCCTGGTACCTTCATAAAATATAAAATATATGAGTAGGATCCTTTAGGTCATCAATGAATGAGTTTAAAGCAAATATAAAACAGACAGACAAGGTCTGGAAAAGTTACAGGCCATCTACATCCAGACTATAATGTTTATATATGCTTTGAAGTAAATGAAAATAGTAAACAAAGGCCTGTAATTTTGAAAGGAAAAATAGCATCTTTCTTTTTCTGTCTCGTGTTTTTGAATCATATCGGCTATTGGTGTGACGGACACAACAGCTGTTCTTTGATTCCTCTTGTGAATACCGATATGATTCCAGTGAGCCTAATACAACTGTAGATGCATTTCTTAAAAGTCTCTTGCTTCATTCCTGCAAAGACAGTATTGTTGTCTGAGGGTGTCCATTGTAACAGCATACCTTTTATAGGGGAAGACTCCGGTAGCTGTTCAGAAACCGGAACCCTTCACAGGCTGAATCCACTAGCTTAGCATTCCTTGCATCACCCATGTCCCCTAAAATAAGAACAGAAATGATAATGCACAGAATAAGATGTGTACATATTATTATCCATGTCTTCTTCCACTCCTCCAATCACACGATTAATAGCAGTTACTTATCACGTATAACTAAAGCATTATTTCCATAAGCAACTGTCTACATCTTATAGGTGATCTAGAAAGGAAGATGTCTGTAAAGGCAATTACTGCTACAGTAGTGTCCATCTTTCTTCAATCCGGTTTATCAAATAAGAGGCTTATACAAAAACAAAACTTATAATAAAAACATTTAATACCTGCTGCTCCCACAGCACAGAGGGATGAAGCTCTAACCATGATCCAGATGACCATTGTTCAATAAATAGCATGAGCACTGAAGGGAGTGGGTTGGTGAGGATGGAATTGAATGATCACTACGAGCTCACTCTTCCTGGAGTGAGGGATGTGGATCTGTCTCACCTCTTTGGTGACACCTAGGGGGAGCACCGGGTATAGCACCCAAGAAGTATAAGCCTGTAGTGCAAGTGCTGCTTAGTGACCTAGAATCAGCATGTGGGTGGAAACAATTATGCTCCCCATGGTTACAGCAGCACTAGCAGAGATCTAGAGAGCCACTATGAGTATTTGGAGCTCTAAGGGGATGGAAAGGGAGGCCACTGGGTTCGTGAGTCTGGCTGAATTCTAAATAACCAGCTCTCGATTTTGCTGGACAGTGGAGGGGAAGATTAGGTCCTCTAGCCAAGGAATGATTCAGCTCTAGGGCTCTCACAAAAAAAAAAAAGGTATTAGACAAGACCTAGTAAATGTCAAAAAAAGTGTGATGTATTATTAACCATAACAATAAATCACACAGATAACTATCTTCAAAAAATAAGTAATTTATAAAAGTGGACCTTACACAAAAGGCGATGGTAGTTGAGAATCTAAGTTGCTGTGACAGTCTCTGTCTTTAAGATGTATTGTCCTCTGTTTTAGGGAAAGGCTTTTTCAGCAGTGAAAGAATCTTAATTTTTAGAAGTACTGTTTGATTTTCCAGAATGATGGACAGTCCAAGACCTGATCCTTTGCAGAACTTCCCTATTTGAATACAACTGTGCCTCGACTTAACATCTAATTTGTATGAATCAATGAAGGAACCTCATATGGCTCCTGAGATGAAACATTTTTTAAGTATGCAATTATTGTGACATCATCCCCTCTTTAGTGGTATTAATGGGTCCATTAGTGTTTTGCTGTGATTGATATAATGATAAGCATTAAGATGAGCACACCATTTAGTCAAAGATTGTTTACTTATTGAAAGACCTTGCTTGTTAGCATAAAAGAAACAGTGATATACTCGTGTTTTGAGATATCCTTGGTTTACTCTATATGAATGAAGCTGTCTACATACATCCTAAGTATATAAAGGTGTTTGTTTTGCTGCTGTGGGTAAGAACAACAGCAAATGTCTAAACTGTTTCAAAGAAACAGCCAAGACCACATTGTGCTACAGAAGACTCCCTCTTCTCCGGCCTCTCTTTAAACAGCCTTCAATTTAACCAGCCATTAGATTTCTGCTGTAGTCCTAGCAAAAGACAACAGAGAAGAGCAACATGTCTGCCTCCTCTGGGCTAAATAATGACAGACATTTGAGTTTTTGACCTCATGTTCATTAGAAAAATGCATACTAACACAAATCCTGTTATTCTAGCTGATTTTTAACCTATAAAATGCTATTTTGTATGCTTTTTCTGATTAACCAGTCATTCGTTTATCCAGTCTAAGGTCCGATCCCAGTGAAACCGGATAAGAGGGAGTCTACTGCATTGTAAGCTGTTTCACGTGTAAATTTTACTCAGTCAATAAATAAATATGTAAATGTATCCTGTTTACCAACAGGGGATAAATAATCAAGCTAAGTAAGAAATGTAACTTAAGCAAATATAGAAGTCATGCCATTTATGCTCCAGTTATATACAAACCACATTAAACTGTACTATACTTTATTGTAAATTTTAGACGACTAATAATATATAGGATTATGAGTGGGTCACTTATTATAACTGGCTTATTATGTGTCCAAGATATGTTTTCCATGAAATTTACTTCGAGTGAAGCTTGAGAGGTGAATCTTGGATTCCATGTTGAAAACACATAATAAAGGGTTATGGTGGAAGACACAATTATAATTCTTTATAGTGTATGGAGCTTTATCTGCTCCATGTACTACTAGTTAAAAAAGTGTTAAGTGTTTTGCTAGCTTTTAAAGCTGTAAAGCACTTAGCAAGTGCTGTCAGAAAGACAGTAACTCACACTAATGTTACAGAAAGTCAGGGAAACACTACCATCACAGATAGCAGACTGAAACAAATCTGGTTTTATTCTGCCACTGTTTGCTGGTCAGTACAGGCAAACAACTGCCTAGCGCAATATCCAATCTTAACAAGTGAAGCAGGTAGTGGTTACCATTTGTTAAGATTGGGTCTTGTGCTATAGAAATTCTTAACTGATTTGTCTTTTTATGGATATCAAAGTGAACTGCTCTCCATGCATTAACAAAAATACTAAAACTAACAATAAAACTGCTTGCTATAAAACACACTTCTGAATTTCTGAGTTTTACTTTGTGTGTCACCAGGTGGTTTTGGCAAACAGTGATTTCAAATTATATGACTTTTTTTCTCCATCTGCTCCTATTTTGACTGTCCTGTAAAAGACACACATCTTATAAGAGGGTTCCTATTACCTGGTCGAATGTTTAGGTTAGCGAATACCTAAATGTCGAACTGGTAATAGCGAAAGCAAGAAAATGCGAATGGCCGATTTAACGCAGGGAAAGAATTAACTTGGCTGTTATGTGGATTTTGCCCCTTTCCCCACTGTAGAAAGATCTCGAAGTTGGTATATTTAGTTAGGGGTGTGTGGGGGGTGAAGCCCACCAGTTCATTTTTGGTTTAAATTTTTTTTTATTTTTTTTGCGGCTGAGGGAATTCATTCCCCTACATCAAATCGGACATTAGTTGTTTTAATTTTTCGATATTACTAGGTCACCATTTATGTATTCGCTAACCTAAACATTCGATCAGGTAATATAGACACCTTATAAGACTGCAATTAAACTGCAGACTTTTTGCAGTTTAGGTCGCAGGTCATTTTGCTGCACCCTGTTACTTAATATCAATTTAGTCAAATCAGTTCAATTTAATCTGATATATTTTTACAAATCCGTTATACTGTATGAATTTAATAGGACATTAAAAAGCATGATCATGATTAATATAACTGCTCCTTCATGGGTGTAACAGTTATGGCTTGAAACTCTTTGCCTAATCAAGTTTTTCATATAGAGTTTCTGCACAATATCAGCAAACAACAATGGCTTACTTTCAGCTTTGATAGCAGTAAAATATAACCATGTCTGAAATGTTTGTTTTACTGGGAAGTCAGACTTTGATCAGACAAACAACAGATTAGGCCACTGTTGTATCCGTAGCACATAGATGTTTTATCAAAACAGAAGTAACCCTTTTACCCAGTGTTAAAAACACCATCTTAGAGATAAAAACTAAAATGTCAAAATAAATAATCCACTTGGCTTCACGCTCCATTTACACAGCTAGCAACTTATTTTGTGTATACTGTGTGTGTGTCTTTCGGCTTTTCCCGGTTAGGGGTCGCCACAGCGGAACTCCGGTCCGCTAATGATTGGCAGTAGAGTTTTACATGCTGGCTTGCCGGGCCTAACGCACAACCTTCAACGAAGGAACGCCCATTCACGCATGTCGTCACACAGTAGACGCTTTAACTGAGAATCGAACGGGCAACGTCTAACTGTGAGGCGACAACGCTACCACTAAAATATCAAAATAGTCTGCTGCATGATAAAACATATATTAGCCTGTAAAAGTATATAATTCATTTATGCATGTTATGTTAAACAAAACAGAGCAACACTATAAGCAATAACCTTTTTTGTCTTTTTTATCACAGAAAGGGTTATTAAGATTTGTGTGCATACAAAGAAAAGAGGAAAAACAAGAAACAGGACATACCACAAAGCAGAATTTCAAGTGATGATTTAAAGAAAGAGCAATATTAAATATATTGAGGCAACTGATTGAACTGCGTTTCTTATGGAATATCTTTCTGCTGTTATTAATTTTCAGTGCTGTCTGAAAACATGATTTCAAGTTCAGTCATCTTGGCAAACTTTGCATTTCATTTCTACTTTAAATTGTAGTGTGGAACATTTTAAAATCTGTCACTTCAAGGCCTAAGAAACAAGGTTTATATGTTTTCTTTACAAAATGTAACACACTGCAAAGAACCCTGTCATTTTGGATGAAGTGTAGAATGCAATAAAGACTACAGGTCCTGTTGCTTATTTATTCTACTCTTAACATTGTGAGTCTTAGACTAAAGAAATATAGTGTTTAGCTTTCCTTTTATTATCTCCCACTATGATACTGCACTACATCCATGTGGGCATGGTCTGACCTGTGCTTAGGTTAATGAATGCAGTTATTGTCAGATGTAATAGTGCACAAAACCCACTCAACACAGTCTTTTCTGTCATCATCCATACCTGCATAGTCCTAACATTGATAAACATTGGGATGAAGCTGCATTGTTTGCACTTTGCCAGTCTATTGGCGTAGCATTTGGTATTGAGGAATCCTGTATATTTACTGTTGTGGGATTGCAGAAAAGCAAAGGATTTCAGATTCTGCTTCTCTTACTTCTACATCTCTTGGGGCATGTTATTTCCCAGTATGCAGCAGTAATGACAGACTATTTTTTTCTCCTTGCAGTTGTTGTGTCAGAAGGAAGGTAGTCCATAATGTGTGTATGTGTGTGTGTGTGTGTGTGTGTGTGTGTGTGTGTGTGTGTGTGTGTGTATCTATACATGCTCCCACATGTCTCAGTACATGAGGATATGTAGGGATATCCTTAAAGCCATTTATGAAAGGTTCTGTGCTATATTGCTTGCCCATGTACCTCTATTGACAGTAAATCTCTCAAGACTGGAATGTATATTTCATGATGGAGTGTTTTGCTGGCAGTAGTCAGACTCTGTATTGATTTTTTGCCATCACACATCCCACATCCATTAATAGATTGCACATTTTCAGCCCTTTCTTTCTCGTAAAAGTTAAAAGTTACTAAATGCTTTTATGTATAAGAAAATCTAGTGCACTGCATTCAGGCACTGCATACATCTTTCTGTTTTGTAAATTGCATTAGTGCTACTCAGTGCTTTTTCAGAATATTGGTACAGACACGTTCAGTAAAGTGTGGCACCTCAGTGTTATTGTTGCT
Organism: Protopterus annectens; assembly: GCF_019279795.1. Taxonomy (NCBI): domain Eukaryota; kingdom Metazoa; phylum Chordata; order Ceratodontiformes; family Protopteridae; genus Protopterus; species Protopterus annectens. The sequence continues at coordinate 471,975,723 of NC_056738.1, forward strand.
TCTGATTCTAATGGAAAGTTATAAGTGGCAGCCAAGAAGCATGTGAACTCTGATGCATGAAGGAAATTGTCTACAGAAAGGCCGCAGTGTGAAGACTCACTGATCAAAACATACATATTACTAAGAGATATTTATGTATTTATACAAAAATTGCATACAATTTATGTTTTGCAGTAGAAATATCTAAAGGATGCAGCTTCCTAAACCTTAAGTTGCAAGTTGTAAGAACATGAATTTAGGAATACAGTTTCATTTCTAAGATAACAGTAGCAATAAGCAGAGGGACTTTGCTCTGCACATTTCTGCTCATCTTTGTCACTGCCAATATTATAAAAAGAACATTATATTATGGGTTCTACTTTTGTTGTGATGATTTCTTCATATTTTTGTACTTTTGTTATTGATTGAATATTCAGCATAGTTTAACAATATACGAGTTTCTTTAAATACTATTTTTATCTTTATATTATTAAAGAACTGATCCCTTTGTCACTGAACGTGAAGTGCCATCTTGTTATTCATATCTGACTCGTCTCAGCTTCTCCTGATACAGGCCTTTCATGTGTATGATGAAGTCAGCATATGAATGAGTCTCTGAGGATTTATTCAGTGTACGTGGAATAGAATAATCTCAAAACCAGAAGTCTGCCCAGCCTTAATAAATGTGTGCTGTCTCTAATCTCCATTGGGAAATGTCTATGATATCATAATGACCCCTTGGCCCTGGACTAAACAACGTGGACTCACTGATGTCAGTGCATTGCTTTTGTTGAAAAAAATGCAAACTAAGTTTGAGTAGCTTACCATGTGAAAGAATACAGTACATTCTTTTCATTCTGGAGTATTATGTTTTAAATGGTCCTGTCTCTTCTTGAGTTGTTTCTTTGCAGAAACTTTACTGCTTTGACTGCTTCTGACATCTACTTGTGCTGTAAATAAAATCAAATAAGCTGGAAGTAAAAAAAAAACAGAATTTACCTGAAGTTGTGTAATTCTGGATATATGAGTTTTACACTATCTCATCCCCTAACAATGTACTTATTATTTTTGTCTTTGCACCCACCTCTCCAGTTTCTTTTTACTTTTATCTCGTTGCCATTAACTTTTAAAGGCGTGTCATTTACTATGCTCTATTAACAGCGTAGATAATACACAAGCATTTTAATTCATTAACATATACAGATCAGAGGTTTGTTGTAAGCATTTCTAAGTGGAACTAGGTGCATATCTCCAGGACAGAATTAAACCATGGAGCAATACTGGGGAGCGGCCAGCATCTAAGACTGTATTTGAAAAATCACATTGTTTCTTGATCCTTTATTTCTAAAGATTTAATTTTGGTTTTTAAGACAAGGAGAGAGTCAAACTGCACGATTTCTTTAATCCTTCAATATTCCTTTTGACTGCTCATCTGCTCCATTTAAAACATACTTTTTTTAAAATAAATTGTATTTTTCACACATAGAATGCAAAACTATATACAAAATCATATAAAAACAAATAATTTAGCTCACACTGTAAATTTCAACAGAAGACTCAAACAAAAACTTCAGCTGATTATTAGAATTGTCAAGTAGAGTAGAGAAACTATAACTTTCTTAAGTGCAGGCATTTGTTTTATTGTCAGGATTTCTTGAACAGTTACAGAGCTCAGTAATTAATTCTTTACCACCAAGAACCCTCAAATGCATTGTTTTATAATGAATAAAACCCTATGCAAATCATTAAAATGGTCATTCAAAATGTGTTGGCCCTTTATTTCTTCACCTGCTATGTCAAGGATTATGCAGAGAATCCAAGAGTTATTTTTGTGTTATACTTAACTCTTTCTTGTATCTTATATGCATGCAATAAGATTCTTATATTTCTCCCTATTCCCTAGTAATGTATAAAACTTTCAGCTACTCTAGGTATGGTTAGCATATCATAGCTGTATGTTTTAATGACAGACCATTGAGAAAGTGTAATACAGCTGTGACGTACAATGTAGCCAGTGAGCACAGGGTGAGCATCTGATACAATAGTATTACACAGAGCTAGTTTATTCCTCAGCACTGTGCAGAGCCACAAGATAGATAACCCAATGAACTAGTGGAGGAAGCAAGGCCATTCACCACCCATATGGCTACTGGAGATAGGATATTATAGGAGTGTCACAAACTCATAGATAATGCATGTAGGAGTATCACAGACTCATAGATATCGTATTTAGGAGTGTCACAGGTACATAGATATTGCATGTATGAGTGTCACAGACACATAGATATCATATGTAGGAATGTCATAGACTCATAGCTATCATATATAGGGGTGTGATAGACACATAGGTATCATATGTAGGAGTGTCACAGACACATATATATATCATATGTAGGAGTAAAACAGACTCTTAGACATCGTATTTAGGAGTGTCACAGATACATAGATATTGCATGTAGGAGTGTCACAGCCACAAAGATATCATATGCAGGAATGTCTCAGAATCATGGATATTATATGTAGGAGTGTTGCAGGCTTATGCACACTGTTTGTAGCAGTGCCACTATATATATTATACTATACTGTTCTGTGCTATATATATAGTATGTAGGAATAAATAATGCTGACAGATATAGGCATGTTACAGACCCATACATATTGCATGTAGGAGTGTCACAGACTCATAGATATCATACGTAGGAGTGTCATGGACTTGTAGATATCATGCGTAGGAGTGTCAAAGACTTGTAGATATCATACTTAGGAGTGTCATGTACTTGTAGATATCATACGTAGGAATGTCACAGATTCATAGATATCATACATAGGAGTGTCACGGACTTGTAGATATCATACTTAGCAGTATTGCAGACTCATAGATATTGTATAGAGTATCACAGATTCATACCTGGCAAACTGTTCTTGTGCTGGTTTGTTATGGTCCTGCATGCAGAACTGCAATTTTTTTGCCCATTAAAAGTAATTCTTGCTACCAAAGTCTGTCATGATGGGAAAAATGAGGCTCAGTAGATAAACAGCAGGCTGCCAGAGTAAAACAGTGGCAGATGTACAGCCAAAATAAGTGTCACTGTACTTATCCAAACATATTCTGAGTCACAGTACCTAGTCTTAGAGTACAAGACAGTTAATTTATCAAACAATCAGAATCTCCACATATCCCACTTGTTATAATTAGAATCCCCATGTACCCCACTTGTTATAATTAGAATCCCCATGTACCCCACTTGTTATAATTAGAATCCCCATGTACCCCACATGTTTCTCATTTGATTACTGTTTCCCATTCCTTTCAAATGGATGCAGTACTTGCATACTTTGTCTTTTGAATAAGGCTAAATAAAAGTTGCAGAATCTTTTAGACCTATGCCTGTTGGACATTTTGCACTACAGTTCATATGTATCTTTTAAGGTTCTCATAGTATTTTTAATTTTGTGATAAAGGTTCATTAAAGTTATATTATTCTTATACAGTTTTATGGATTAGTTATATGTTTTGGTTGGCTTATTGATGTTTAGTGTGGAGTTTTGTATTTAGCTTTGTTTTTTTTTTAAGTAGCAATTCTGTGATTGCCTGTTTTGGTCCAGTTTTTATTTTATTTTTTATCACTTTTTTTTAGTTAAATTTTCATAAATTTCATTTCTTGGGCTTGGTTTACATATGCACATGTTTTATGGGGTTTGCATGCACTTCTGGTGATTCCAGTGTGTGTGAATTTGTTTTCTGCTTCACAGTAAATCCTGCTTAGTTTTGGTGATTGATGTTTTGGGGGAGAAATTTGCATTGAATTTGCTTGCTAGCATATTGGCTATCTTTTCTTACTCTGAGTAGGTAGTACTATTTTGGATAAGCTCTGAGCAATGTTGGAGGTTATTCCTTAGTTTCATAATGTAACCAAAGTAGGATTTGGTTTCTGACACTAGCCTGTGTTCATGGGATGGGGTTCATATTCCTTATGGTGTTTTTTTAGTTCCTTTGATATTTTTTTTATGTTAATTTGGGTTGATTTGTTTTTGTTTTGCTATACAGTTTAAGACGTTTTTTTTCATTTATTATATGTTGTATTTGTAGATGTGGACCAACAGGCTGTTTTTATCTTCCTATTTGTTTGGCTCTGGTAGAGACTGCCAAGTCACTGCATTGGTCTGGGTGCACATAGAGCTTGTTTGTGTAACTACTTGTTGTGTCAATATCTTGGATAATACAGTTAAACCTGCATTTTGATACTTCATTATAGAATTGCAGAAGGTTTGTTTATATGACATTTCTGAACTTTCTGATGTTTGCATCTAATTGTTTGGAGATTTTGAAGGAAAATATTACCAGTTTATGAATAGATTTAACTGGAGATGGTAGTTCCAGGGGCAATAGTTGCTATTGACACCATGTTTATAAGGATCAGGTCAATAATATTATGTCCTCTAATGGGTTCCATGACAATTTGGTCCATAGAGTTTTTGTTTATGAAGTCAAAGAATGTTTGGGCATGACTTACAGTTGAGATACCAGTATCACAGTTTATCATCTACTCGTTAAAGTCTCCTAGGATAATGGAATTCCTGTTGATTTGGAGTTCATCCAGTTTATTTAGGAAGCTAACATGGTGGTCTGGGAGCAAAACAGGGGTCCTGTAACTGGCTATGATCTAATAGTTGATCCTGTATAGTGTGATTTTGATCTCAGTCATTTTAGTTTCCGAGTCTCTTTGTATATGTTTAGAAGTGATGTGGTCCCAAATAAATATGGATACTGCACCTGTTGTAGGTGCAAAATCCAGGGATGGAGGGAGTTCTTTCTCTGCTTTTAACCAAGTTTCTGTAATAACACACACACACACACACACACACACACACACTAGTACACACTCCAAATGCAGCAGGACCTCAAGATCAGGCAGTTTGTTATTTATACTCCTAACTCCTGACATTGAGAAGATCCACTTTGATGTGGTCTGGTGCTTGATTTGTTTTTTTTAGGCCAGGGAATCCGTTAGCTAGACTATATCTTAAATGACACTGTGTGGGCCAGCAAAGGCTTCAGTTAGTATGTGGAAGCCTTAGAATGAGAGGTGCAAGAAAACAAAGACAAAACAAGAGTGATTGTCTAGTATGTAGTCCCAGACTGACACATACTGGATCTCCCTAGAATGACATGAACCATGCAGCCAATTGTTGAAGTTGATTGTCTTTCTCCTGTACTTTGGCATCATAGGGGGTGAAGGAAGGAGGGTCTTACCTGCATTTGTGTCATACTTGGAGAGCTCTGCTATGCTCTCTGCATATCCTTCAGGATTTTACACACCAAGTGGTTCATAACAACATGGATCACTACCATGTCATAATCATATTTATTTGGCATAGGAGTTTTCAGGGACCTTGATATGTCAAGAGATTCTGGCTCCTGAAAGGCAACTCACTGTCTGCCCCTCTTTATCCAGCCTTGTGAGAGTTAAGTTGGTATAACTGACAATGGAGTCACCAGCCACTTGTACACCTTTGTTAGAAGGATGTCTCAGTGCACTAATTCTGGAGTAGTTAATTACCTGGTGGCCCTTTATTGTGTTGGCGATAGGTGTTGCAGTGTTTGATTTATGCTGAGCCCTACATTTACTAGGTTTCAAAGGCTTACGATGGACTTTTTAATGGCATCAGTGTACAGTAGTTTATTGTGTATTTCTGTAGAATGCAGTGGTGGTTTGTGTTGCTCACAGGTTGTGTTTGTGAGAGGAAGGTCACCGATGTATTTAAGTATTTCCATCTCTGACAAATAGAGACTAATGAGCTAAGTAATAATTCAGTGTCCGTGAGCCTCAAACAATCGTTACACTGCCTTAGTATACTAAATGCTGTGAGACTGGCAAATGAGGGGGGACAAGCTGGCTGACCTTCTATTTTACTCTAAGAGTACAATGATTTATTTTTAGGTGGTTCATTCTTGTATGTGCTTTAAGAATTTTTAAAAAAATAGATCATATTTCTATTACAACAGGAAAAAAGTAAAAAAAAATAGTTCTTAAGTTATCTAAGACGGTACTGGGTTCAACCCTAATTAGTATACAATGCAGAAATAAAGCTACAGTCTCTTAGTGGGGGTGAAAATGGCAGAGTTTGGTTGTAGAGAATTTAGTGATGGAAGAGCTTGCATATGTGCAGTAAAGCATTGTGTGGATAACATTGTGTGCTATTTATCCCAGCAAAGAAAACAAAAGAAACCAATAAAAAATATCTAGCAATGCAATAAAAAATGTCTGCTTCCAGAATATAGCAGAAGTATATTTATTTGCCTCAGAACTACTACCACTGGTTTGTAGAAGCTAGCATTTAACCAATAGTGAGCCAGACAACTTATAAGCCAGCAGTAAAATTAGGCAAAACAGAGGAAAACACTAACTCACATAACAGAGACACTTCAGCAATGCAGTAACAACTATGCCACTGGATACACACAACAGGACATTTTTTAAACAAGCAATTACAAAAAAACAAAAAAGTACAGTAAAACAGAATATAATAACACTTCAACTGTATAATTCACTAAGCAATTGAAAGTGCAACAGAAAGCAACATTTTCCTGCCCTTCAGATGAGGAATCAGCTGAAAAAGTCAACCTCAGTAATTTCAGAGTAGAAGAAAACACTAACTCAGAAGCCAGAAAGACTTCAGAAATGCACTAAAACACATTGCTTTGTTATCAGCACCAAATATGGCCTATTTTATAAAACTCTCCACTGGCTATATTCTTCAAGCCTGGAAAACAGCTATTCTAATGTTGTTATCCACGGTCCCTGATAAGTATAGATTCATTAGTCTCTCTAGTCTGACATGTAAAGCTATGGAATGTATTATATCACACCTCATTTATCTAGAAATTAAAACATTTCTTATCTTTGGATCTTCACCAATTTAGCTTTGTCAGGGGTAGGTCCTGTCTATTTAAGCACTTACACAGTGCATGCAGCATGTCTGGACATGCCCAGTGCCTTTGGATACTATTCCCAATACAGGCATGATTGAAAGACTTGTAAATTTAAATATAAATCCTTATGTTGTGCAGTAGATAGCTAACTGCTTGTCTGACAATTCATGTGGTTAGATCACAATTCTCACTTTTGAAAGAAAAAAGTCACCAATGCTAAACCTCATGGTTCAGTACTGGGCCCTCTCCTATTTGCATTTGCATTTCAGACCTTCAGGTCAACACTCCTGGACTATAGTTATCTGAGTGTACAGATGGCTCTAAACTAGGTAATGTTATTCAGTGTTCCACTGAGCCATAATTGTTCCAACATGGGTTAGACTATGTTAACAATTGGTGAAAGGACAACAGCCTCAAATTAAATGTGAAAATTGTAGCATAGTTCATAGGAGTTTATTAGGCAAATGACTACAAGAACCTTTTTAAGCCTAGCCATGCATCCCAAATCTCTGACAAGTTCTGATACCCTTGACAAATGTAAGCATGAGACTGGGAGATGAACCATTTACAGGTTACCTGTTTGCATCAGAGACACAGGTGCCAAACCAGGGATGAATTTCTGGTTTCCCATCATATTGTCCAAGGTGCACTTGAATTGGGTTAGGGAGGAATTTTGGTAAACAAAACATTTTCTTATACCATATAGGTGACACACTCCTTCAAGCAGATACTGTTGCAAGGGATCTAGGTATTTTTGTTGATAATTTTTTAAGTTTTGACCATCACATCTCCACAGTAGTTCAGAAAGTCTTTTTTTCTAGTTCATCTAATTTCCAAAGGCATCTGATCTGATCCAGAGAAATTTTAATTCCCCTTTACTCATATCTCATCAGACCTACTAGTGAATATAATGCCCTTTTTGGCATGTTTTTTCTAAATGTATCACTGAACATGAGAAACTTCAGATATTTCTAACTACAGAGATCAGTGGCCTCAAAAATCTTAGTTATCATGATAGCGTGGCAACCCTCTCTCTGTACTCATTCTCTTATAGATTCTTCCGAGGGGATCTGTGTCCAGCCTTTTGAGCCATGAAGGATCCAACCAACTAAGACCATGGATACCCAGTTAAAGGAACTAAACCTTCATCAATAAATGGTCTGCAAATATATAGCTGAAGAAAGGTCCTTGACTCAGCTGAGATGCTGAAAATAGGGAGTGTAATTCTGTTCTGCCCAGTTATGAATATGCATTGTATGTTCATATTTGCATGGACACCTGCTATGGGATAATGCAGGATTTGAAACTCCTATTCACATAATGAGGTGAAACTAGCACTGCTACCTTTTGTCAGGATTGTAAAGCTGCGCAGATATGTATGCTTTGGATAGCTCATTAATTATGTAAATATGCATATGGAATACTAGCATATTGTATAACTGCATGCACAGTCTCTTTACACCCATAGTTATATACACACACATATCTCCCCTTTGTCTCTCTCTCTTTCTCTCTCTGTATATGTGTACACACACACACACACACACACACACACACACACACACACACACACACACACACACACACACACACACACACACACACACACACACACACACATGCACACATATATACACACACACATAGGGTTCTATTCATTTGGTCTAAGTTTAGATGGTAAGCATTACATCAATGTTTATTTCACTGAATAATGTATTTTTTACCACATGCATTTAGCTTTGTGATAGTAGTGTAAGTGAATATTGTGCTAGATTGGGTTACACATCCATAGGTATATACATTCTGGATGGTCTTTTGAGAAAGCATGCACTAGGTTATGGGAATTTTCCATTTTTTCCCACTGTTGTGCAATCTAAGAGTTGGAAGATATAATTAGCAGGGGGTGTGGGGGCTACAGGTGGGCTTGCCTCCATGCAAAAAAACAAAACAAAACAAAACACTGGTTTATTTTTTGATGATGGCTTTTACCAGAAAGGCTCATCCAGACTCTGCTACACTTTGCTGTGAAGGAAAGGTTAGTTTGCTTTTATTTTTTGTATTTTGTATTACTTTATTGCTTTTCTATATTTTTGAATACTGTGGTTTGTTTTCTTTACCTTGTGTTTTACTTGCATTCTGCTTTAACAGCATATTAAAACTTCAAAAGAGACCACAGCTCTCTCTCTTCTGTCAGGCAGAATTTTTTCCTGCCCTCCCACCCAGTTACAGTTGTCTTGTTAAATACCACTGTCTTTCTAGTTGCCTGCCTCTTATGTCAATCTGACCATATATCTCATTTCCTCTCTACTTTCAATGGCTTGTGTGAGTAATCACAAAATCATCATTTTTGAAATCCCTCCCCTTCAACTACTTAAATTTATTGGCCATCCTACTGTATTCCATAGTACCAGAATACAAAAGTGACCACCCCTTTCAACCCATCTTGCTGTTTTAAAAATAGTAACTCTCCACTAAACCTTAACTTTTTAAACAGGTAAAACGTAAGTTACCTACTTTCACATCTAACTTCTCTAGTGCACATTGCAGTGTGCATTTTTTTTCATCTTACCTTTAAGCATCCCTGTGATTAGCACTTTCTCTGATACCTGCTGGAAAGTACTAGGAAGCCTTAAACTGCTACAAGCACTCAACTCTCCTTGTTAATAAGGAGAAATTAATAGTAGGCACTAAACAGCCTATAATTGCAAAGTACCTTGCTAAGATAAGGGAAAACAGCTCCTGTACTTTACAAAAAAAAAAAGGCACCAAACCAGGCATGTCCAAGGGTCAGCTTCTGGTGATTTCTCCTGTCCACCTGGTGAATCTGGGCATACTGGGGCAATGCAGCAATTGCCTCATGTACACAGACAACCCTCTCCTCCTACCACCCAACACTACAACCTGCGAGAGATGTACTTACATAGCCAAACTGGAAGCAAAGCTCTCTCCACCCAAGATTGTGCTAGACAGTCAAGAGGAGAAGGTTAACACCCGCACTACACTTCAAGCAACACATAGCCCTTCTAAACCCACACCACCAACGCCCACATATAGCAACACTAATTCCACATATGCAGAGGCCCTTAACTGTAACCTGCCCAAGCAACAAGGACCTCTGAAGCTGAAACGCAAACAAACACCAATCACAACCAAAGTGTCACATAGTTCACAACACCAGTGTGCCACCCAGCAACAGCCCCTAAGGCAAGACAATGTACCTAACACTTTAGTCATAGGTGACTCTATAGTCCAGCACACTGATGTCCCTCTCACCAGGTTGAACAAGGAGAAAATTACAGTCAGCTGCCTGTCGGGTGCCAGGATCCACCACATAACGCATGCACTCAAGTCACTCCACAACAAGTACAAATATGACACTGTCATTGTCCATGTTGGAGTGAATTACTTGAGATATACCTCCCTGGACTACATGAAAAGAGACATGGAAGAGCTCTCGGATCATGCGGCCCAGGCAGGTATGACCCTAGCCCTGAGTAGAATCCTGCCTTCGCCCAGAATGATACCACAATATAAGGACAAAATGATTGACTTCAACAATTGGCTAAGCTTCTTGTGTCATTCAAAGGGGATCCATTATCTGTCTGCCTGGGATGACATGATTGACAGACCACGATGCTTTGCCAGAGATGGTCTGCACCTGTCGCCCCTGGGATTCAGGTTACTGGCTAAGGCTCTTGCCACCCCTATAGTGCCTTTTTTTAGGCAAAGTTCAAAGGACAAAACCACCACCATAACAGGTACAAGCATGCAAAATCTGAAGGTAATGCTACTCAATGCTAGACGTCTAAACCTCAAAATGCACTCGCTCGAGGCACTCCTAAAAATGGAGAACATCGATATCTGTGCAGTAACTGAGACCTGGTTCAAGGTTCTAGAGAGCACCCCTGCAATACCAGGCTACAACTCTTACCACACTTTTCGGCCATCAAACCAGGACCGAAACACTGAAGGTGGAGGAGTGTCAATATTCACCAAGGATATTCACACCACCAGGCTAGTTGCCCAACACAATGCATCTAAAATTCTCCAGGTGCAACTAACACTAGGTAAGACTGCAATCCAAATTGTAGCTTGCTACAGATCCCCCACCATACCCCAAGATTCTCACTACATCTTTCTAAACATACTGAAAAATATTAAGATAGAACCAAACACCCTAATGCTGGGTGATTTTAACTACCCTGCCATTAACTGGGAAAACTACTCATGTACCAAAACCTCTGCCCAGCAGTTCTTGGAATTCATAAATTCCAACGCCCTGGATCAACAAATCCATAGTCCCACCAGGGGCTCCAATATCCTATGTCATTACCAACATGGGAAATCGATGCTCCACACCTATGGTCACCCCCTCGTTAGTCAGGTCTGACCATAAGTTAATCACTCTTAACATCCACATCCCACCCCCACCCCCGAGTAAGGAAACTTCCATAAAAAACTTCTCCAAAGCCAACTTAATGCTACTCAAGTCAGAAGTGACAAACTTCATGACACCCATGCAGACGGGAACTGAAAGTTCAACTGCTGAATCCTACACTAAGGCACTGTACGAGCACATCCACTCATGCATGAATCGTGCCATCCCAAATAGAACCAAGATGCTCTCATCCAAAAAAAGGAAGCCAATCTGGTGGCACCCTGCCATAAACAAACTTTACAACAAAAGGAAGAAACTGTTGCAGAAAAGAGGAAAATCCCAGGATGCAAAAAACTCCCTTACCAGCCTCAGTAAGAAACTGAGATCCCTCATAAAATCCTCCAAAGCTAGTTACGAAAATAAAATTGCCAAAGATTCCAAAGACAACCACAAGGCATTCTATAACTATGTCAAGAATCTAAATGGCAATGCTCAGATCTGCTCTGAGCTAAAACAGAATGGCATTAAATATACTGATCCCAAGGATATTGCCAATATCCTGGCAGATCGATTCAGTGCCAGCTTCACCCCCCTCTCACCCCCTAAATGGCCCATCTCAATACCAGAAGATTGCCAAATTCCGGTAATAACGGCCACACAGGTAAAAAACGCACTCTCCAAAGCTAAGAATACAGCATCCATGGAACCAGATGACATCCCGGGCTGTGTACTACATGAACTACAGTATGAAATGGCACCTCACCTAAGTGTCATGCTTAATCATAGCCTCACCTCAGGTTTCATGCCCACTAACTGGTGCAGAGCTACAGTTATCCCATTCCACAAGGGGGGAGCCACCTTGGATCCCAGAAACTACCGTCCCATCAGTCTGACAAGCCTCATCTGCAAGGCCATGGAGCGTATTATCATGGAACTTATAAACAAAGACATTGGCAACCTTCAACCACTGGACCCCACCCAGTTTGGGTTCATGAAGGGCCGATCTTGTCTCCTGAACCTGATTGACTTCTTTGAATCAGTCTCCAGAGCCATGGACAAGGGTAAGGTGGTCCACACAGCCTATCTAGACCTTGCCAAGGCCTTTGACACCATCCCCCACTCTGGAATCATAGATAAAATTACTAAGTTGGGCATTAATCCCTACGTCACCCAATGGGTTGCTAACTGGCTTACTGACAGAACCCACACTGTAAAAGTAGCCCACTCCAAATCCAGCTCCAGACAAGTGACAAGTGGAGTACCTCAGGGTTCAGTCCTGGGACCGCTCTTGTTTGGCATCTACTTCTCTGAAGTACAGGCCAACACTAAGGGACTCTGGCTAATAAAGTTTACAGATGACTGCAAACTGGGAGCCATTATTGAATCCCCAAATGATGTGGATACTCTACAAAAGGGTCTTACAGAAACAAATGCTTGGTGCCAGAGCCATGGGCTCAAGCTCAATGCCAAGAAATGTATAGTTATCCCCTTTGGGAAAAAAACATGTATCCATGAATTACCATATAGGTGGCAGCACACTAAACACCGAAAGTGTGATAAGAGACTTAGGGACACAGGTGGACAGTGGTCTCACCTTCAATAACCACATCGACAAAACAGTCAGGAAATCCTTCTATGTGGCACACCTCATCACTAAGGGCTTTTCATCCAGAAAAAAGGAGATCATTGTCCCACTGTACTCATCCCTCATTAGACCCATTATAGAATACAACGCCCTGTTTGGTATGTACTTCTCAAGACATCTGCAACAACTGGAAAGGCCGCAGAAATACCTCACTAAAAGAATCACAGGCCTAAAGCAGATGCCCTACGCTGACCGTCTTAAAAATCTCCAGCTATACTCTGTCGCATATCGTCTACTCAGAAGCGATCTCTGCTTAACATACAAGGCCATGTCAAACCCAGAGCTATTGGACATGCTACACTTAAGGAAATCACAATCCCTCAGAGACACACGCTCCAGAGATCTAAACCTTGTCATCACAATAAACAAAACATGCTGGAGGGATAGGTTTCTGACTCAGAGACTCCCCAGACTCTGGAATAGATTGCCCATACATGTCAAGCAGAGTGCCTCTTTGGCCCTCTTCAAAAGGAACCTTGATGACTGAATGGGAGAAAGGAAATTCACCCCAGGGATCACGTCAGTCGCCCTGCTAGACAGGGGTCCAGGGAAGTAAATAGTGTGGGAAGAAATAGCCAGGGAATTGTTATGGCTAGTCTTGTATAGGCCCTAGGGCTGATAGCCTAGTACCAACCTATGAACCTATGATTTTTCATTGTTTTATTTGCGTGTGATTAAATGGTTTTAGATGTATTGAACTTTTCAATATAGACCCATACATGTGTGTGTGTGTGTGTGTGTGTGTGTGTGTGTGTGTGTGTGTGTGTGTGTGTGTGTGTGTGTGTGTGTGTGTATCATATATATCTCTTATATATATATTTAGTTTTACTATGACTTACCCGAACTGCAGGAAGTTGAATGTCCGACGTGCAAAATCACGATTTCCAAGGGACAGGAAATCAAACCTAAAATGGTCAACAGAGGTTAGTCGAGTTGCACTGTGCACTTGAACTTTTCAGAAGCGACTTGCCGAGACTAAGGAGGGAGGCTGAGTTTCAGTGAGGAACAGGGAAATAGCCCATTTCCTCACTGTAGTGTGATCTCAACTTGGTATATTTAATGTGCAGGGGGTGTGGGGGCCGCAACTCCCCACTTGGGTGGTGCGGGGGGCGTATCCCCCCTGCAAAATGGCCACAGCCATGGCTGGAAGAGGCAAATGTCGAAAATACCAAATGGACTTAATCGTGCAAACCATTTTCGACTTTCCACTCTTTCATGCTTGTCAAAATCACCCTTAGTTTTCGGCCATACCATTAATCGACATAAGTCTATTCAACCTTTCAATGGTAAACCATATATATATATATATATATATATATATATATATATATATATATATATATATATATATATAATATATATACACACACACACACACACACACACACATATATATATATATATATATATATATATATATATATATATATATATATATATATATATATATATAGATAGATATATGGGGCATATGTCAGAGATGTAAAACACAAACTCTCTAAAGTTCATCCCATTGAAGAAAAGTATCCGAAAAATGGACCCGCTGAAAACTAAAGAAACACATGAAGTGTCATTGAAGGAAAAGCGGTTTGTAGCTGTATGTTAATACAAAGGTAGCATCAAAAAGCAAGCCTTTGTTGCCAAGCAGTCTGGAAGCAAAATAAAAATGGATGATAAACATATGCTGTAAATAGAAAATAAAGATTAAAAAGGAGATCTCAGCTAGAAATCTTATTCAGAAAAAATATGAAATATAAAAAATCAAGTTAGTAGAGGAACAAAGAAAAAAATGGAAGCTCCAGAGGGAATATAAGATCTAGACAAACAACTCTGTACAACTGTTTTCTGAATGAAATACAGCTGTTAGAAAAGAGAACCTGTCTGAAAGATTCACAGGATGTCAAGTATGGAAGCTCTTCAGTGGATTACAGCAATGATGCCATGAAAATAGTCTGGTGTGAATAGAGAATCATCATCATCATCATCATCAGCCCCCTTTTTCTCATTTGTTTCCCACATGGGGTCGGGTATCGTGTTAACTGTCGCCAGCTCTCTCGATTCAGTGCCTCACTCCTGCCTTCTTCAACACTTATGCCTGACTGTCGCAGATCTTCTTTCACACAATCCCTCCACCTCTTTGTTGGACATCCTCGCTTCTTCTTACCTTCTTCCTGTCTGTCCCAAATCTTCCTCGTCAGGTTATCTTCTGCTTTTCTACACATGTGCTCAAACCGCTGTAATCTGTTCTCTTTGATCTTTTCTACAATTGGAGCTACTTTGGCTTCTGCTCTTATGTCCTCATTTCTTTGCCTGTCCCGCAGTGTGCATCCTTCCACCTTTCTCAGGCACTTCATTTCCATCACCTCTAGCTTCTTTAACTGTTCTGCCTTTACTGCCCAGGTTTCTGTACCATACAGTAGTACTGGTCACACCACTGTCTTGTACACCTTACTTTTCACCTTCTTTGGCATTCTTCTGTCAGACTACACTTGATATTCTATGCCAGTTGGCTGCAGCCCCTCTGATTCTAGCTTTGACCTCTTCATTCAGACTACCCTTCTCCTCAACTATTCCTCCCAGATATTTGAAGCTGTTTACCTGTTCCACTATCTTACCTGCTATCTCTGTTCTCAGCTTCTTCTGATTTCCCCAATTTACTGCCATTTCCACTGTCTTATCTGTGCTTAGTTTCATCCCATGTGGCTTCAGATTTGCATTCCATTCTCCTGTCTTTTAATGAATTTCTAGCTCAGTCTGCCTTTATTGCCACATTGCCTGCATACAGCAGCTTTGTTGATCCGTCCCCTCCAACTAGTTTGCTAATGTAGTCCACCACCAGTATGAACAGCAGTGGGCTTCAGAGTTGAACCCTGATGTGCACCCACTTCCACTGGGAACCCCTCTGTGAGACCGACTACTGTTTGTACTTGAGTCATTGGGTCCTTGTACATAGCCTGCACTAATTCTACCAATGTTTCCGAGACTTCATACCACTGCAGTACTGTCCAGATCAGCTTTCTTGGGACCTTGCCATATGCTTTCTCCAAGTCTAGGAATGCCCAGTTGGACTCTCTCCTCATCTCTAGCTTCTTCTCAAGTATCTGTCTCAATGCAAACATCAGGTCAATTGTGCTGCATCCTGATATGAATCCAAACTGTTCATCTCCCATCTTACATTCTACTACTCTGCGTATCCATTTATCAAACACCTTCTCCAGAACTTTCATGCAATGTGATAGGAGTTTGATGCCTCTGTACTACCTACAGTTGTGGATGTCCCCTTTGTTCTTGTACACTGGCATGAGTATGGTTATTCTCCAGTTACCTGGGATACACCTTTCTCTCCATACTGCTATTAGTACCCTCAGGAACCATTTCTCCCCTATCTCACCCAGCATCTTTATCATATCTGCTGTGACCTCATCTGAGCCTGCAGCTTTCCCTGACTTCATCTTCCTTAGTGCTGTTCTTACTTCTTCTAGGGTGGACTCCTCTTCTCTCATCATATGCTGTTTCTGGGGCACTACAGCTTCTGTGGAGTTTTCTTCATTCAGAAGCTGCTGGAAATACTCCTTCCATCTGCCTTTGATGTCCTCTGGGCTGGTGAGCATGTTGTTGCTGGCATCCCTTATGAAGGGTGTCTGACTATCTTCTTTATCTTTCTGTCGTTATATTGCAACCTGATATAGTTTCTTTGTACCCCTTACTGAGTCACTTTCCAGAAGTTGGTACAGTGTCTGCGATGCCCTATTCTTTGCTATTGCAACTTCTTTCTTAGCTTCTTTGTTAGCCAACCAGTAGTCCGTACTAGCCTTGTCAGGCTTTTCTGTCTCCCACTTCTTCCTGCAGTCCTTCTTTCTTTTGATGACTTCCTGGACTTCTGCCTTCCACCACCAGCTTTCCTTATGTACCTTATTTCCATACCTGGCTTATCTTTTCTGTAGTCCTAACACATGCTGTTTTAAGGTGCTGCCATTCTTCTTCAACTCCACCTATTTCCTCCTCTTCTTGTGGTGCTAGAGCCCTGAGTAATTCCTTAAACTGTTGTACTTTTTCTCCTCCCAACTTCCAGGTCTTCAGCCTGGTCTCTGTTAACCTTAGAGTCTTCTCTGACCACTGCTTGCAGCTGATTCTGCCAACTAGTGGTTTATGCTGTGGGGCAACTGTTTCACTGGGTATGACTTTGTAATCGTGGATTCTACCCCCAGTGCCTTTTCCTTACTAGGAGGAAGTCTACCTGAGTTGGATGTTGACTACTCTTGTATGTGATCTTGTGACTGTCTCTATTTCTGAACCATGTGCTGGCTACTGTCAAGCCATTTGCTAGACAGAAGTCTAGAATGGGTTCTCCTTCTTTATTCCTGTTGCCCCACCCAGGTAGTCCTCATATCCTGTCTGTCCCAGTATGTGCATTCAAGTCACCCATTATCAACACCAATTCATGTTGTCCTGCTCTAGTAGGTCCTATAACTGCTGTCTGAATGCACTCTTTTCCTCACTATCACAACCCTGCTGTGGGGCATAGGCTGAGATTATGAATACTGCCCTATCATTACAATGGAGCCTGACTGCCACAAGTCTGTTATTAATTCTGATGATATCCCTTAGTGCTTCTGAAGGCTTTCTCTCACCACAATCCCTAAACCATTTCTAGCCTGCCCTCCACCTGAGTAGTAGACTCTGGATCCCAAGCCAAGTAGCTTTGCTGCACTGCCCTTCCATCTCATCTCTTGGATACATAGGATGTTCAGCCTCCTCCGTATCATCATGTCATCCACTTCCAAGCTGCATCCTGTCAGTGAACCTGCATTAAGCTTAGCAATTCTCAGCTCATGTTTGGCAGTTTGTTTGGTTTTATGTCCAGCTTTTGCTCAACAGAGCTATCCCAGGTAACTCAGGCTGGACAACTAGACACCGGCCAGCAGCTTATTGACCCAGGGCTGCTGGGCTATAAAGCAGTGGGCACATATACCCCTCCCACCATTAGGCAGACTAGGCTGGGTCCTCAACCCACTTATCACCGGTAACTACCCATGCCCATTTTTGGCAACATTAGTCAACATGACCGAATCACCTAGAACCATATTTTGCATCATCAAGTGGCTAGCCCTGCCATGGCGCGCAGTCTGTGACCTGTGTTCTCCTATCTTGAGGATACTGCACACCACAGTAGATTCCCAAAGCAGTTGGTCTGTACAACTCTTCCCCCTATAGGGCACCATGTAGACTCTGTGCTGCTGCCCACAGCTCCAGTCATTTGTGAGTTTGAGATGGAAACACTCAGCATGTTTTTCGGACATGGGAGAAACCCCATGGGGGCACAGGGAGAATATGAAAACTCCAAACAGGCATTGGTCGGAGGTGAGGATCAAACCTTGTGCCTTCTGCATGGGAGGCGAAGACCTTAACCACTAAGCTATCTGGTCTCTACAAATAGAGAATAGTGAATACCCCTAATGAATTGGGCAAAGCCAGGCAGGCCTTGGTAATATCTTCATGGAAACAGAGGAAGGGCTATGCTGTATGCGTGTATGTTTGTGTGTGTGTGTGTGTGTGTGTGTGTGTGTGTGTGTGTGTGGGGGGGTACTTTTGATATGCTGCCCCATAGGTACAATACTTACAGAGCTGTTAGATGGTCACATGTCTACAGGGTAAGGAAAATCCCGACCCACCTTGCTTAAATGTATGACAAAAATCAATGCTATTTTGTCTTAGAGTCCAGGAAGGTGGACAGAAAGCTCTCTCTCCATTTATATGTATGGAACCACTATTATGTACCGACAACTCACTCTAAATCTTTAGTTTAATGAATAAGACACATAATCTGTGAGTTTATTTACATTTAGTGTATTCCTTTAGTTCTTTTTAGGAATTTAATGCATGATCAGATTTTAATCATGGCGCACAACTTACTAGAGTTTAGAGTTTAAAATATATATATATTTTTATATGGCTTTTGTACAATGAAAGTGCTAATATTTATTAGGTGGTATAGAACTTGTTGATTTAGATGCACATGGTCAATTCTGATTTTAAATAATGTCTGTAAAAGTTTTTTCTTTCCTTCCCATAATGAGAATGTGTTTTTTTTATAGCAGATAGCGCTTTATACTTTAAAAATAGGCAATGTTGCTTTAATTTTAAATGCATATGATGACATCATTTTTGCAGCTATCAGTTCATTGGCTTTGAACCTTTTGAGGAAGTTTAAACTGGGAGACTGTGAGCAAGTTGTTTCATTTAATCTGAAGAAGCTGATACACTGGTGTCAGTGAAAGCGCTTACAAGAATAAAGTGTTGACGAATTCGTTGCCTGCTCCTTTTTTATTACTTTGTTTGGCATTTAAAGGTTAATTCTTATAATTAAACAGACTGTGGAGCACTTGAGCAGTTCTTAAATAAAGTTGTATTCAATGATCATTGTAGATCCGCTACTGGAGAGATTTCCCATTAATGTTGCTTTATTAATTTTCCCTCTATAAAGTTCATATCTGCCTCTAGTCTGGAGGTTTCCAACACTGCACTACAAGATTATTAACTTATGACAGCAGCTATAAAATGTCTAGAAGCATGCCCAGTTTCTAGACATCAGATACCCTCCTTCATTCCCCCATATAGCTCAACAAAGCAAATTGTCTTATAGCCCTTTGTCTGTACTGCCACATGTAAGTTTCCTCTCCAGCAAAATTCAAACATACTCACTGCCTTCTACACTCGTGGTGGTGGTGCTGCGGTAGCATTGTCACCTCACAGTAGGACGCTGTCCAGTTCGATTCTTTGCCAGAGCGTCTACTGCATGGAGACATGCATGAATGGACGTACCTTCGTTGAAGGTTGTGCGTCAGGGCTGGTAACTCGGCACGTAAAAATCAACTACCAATCATTAGCGGACCAGAGTTCTGCTGTGGCGACCCCTAACCGGGAAAAGCTGAAAGACACAACAACTCACTGCCTTCTACATCTACCTTATCTTCAGTACAACTTTCTTTTTCTCTGTATCACCTAACGGCTATACTATGTTCGCCTTTCCTCACCTCTTATCTCCTTTCTAGTCCTATCTTCCACACTATCTCTCTTATTTCTCCTAATAATAATTAGAAATTTTTTTTTTTCAAAAAACTTTTTATTTGTTTCATAACATAACAAGATAATGCACAGCATATTGTATAATGAAATTTAGATAACCGGGCTTAAGACTGAGCATATATTAACATGTAAAACAGGCAAAACTTAACAAAAAAAAACTAATAAAGTATATACAAATATACAAATGTTAACCAAAGTGCTACCATTAAGAGAGTTCAATAAGATGAGCAAGAAAATATAGAAGAAAGGTCTCCATACCTAAATGAGGATATAGGGATTATTATTCACTACTAATAATATCGAGAACTTTTTCCCACTTTTTTTAGGAGGGCAATCTTCTTAGGACGTTTCGATATAAGTTTCTGTGCTGAAATGTATGTACGGGCCAATTCCTTGAAGTTGTTCCAACAGAGTTTAGTGCCATCTATCCAATTTTTAGTGATGTATAATTTCATAAGCGAGCATAGAAGAACCAGTACATGTATGTCAAGTTTAGAAAGGTCTCTAGTAGGCATACGAAGGATTGCTAATTCCCAAGAGAGAGTCGATTTATGGTAGCCCATTTTCTGTAAGCGGACTTTCAGTGAGGTCCAGAGTTTATGTGAGTAGTTACAAAACCATAAAACGTGTAGAAGGTCAGCTCTTGGGCAGGAACAACATGGGCAAGAGGGGGATTTCTTTGAATCAAACTTGTTTAATACAGAGGGAGTGTGATACGCATTATTATTGATCATTAACTGAGTGTAAAAAAGTTTTTTAAAAGGGGAAAAATCCAAGGTATTTTTTATAGCAGAGAGTTTCTGTTTCTCTGATAGCTGAGAGTTGTGTTTGTCCCAGTATCTAGAGAAGAGACAGTATGAATCGTGGATTATGGAAGTTAGAAGTTTGTATGATTTGGAGAGCATATTCTCTGGGAGTAACAGAGTTTGAATGACTGTGTCTAGTTTAGTGATATCTTGTTTATTTACCGTAATGTGGGTGAATTTTGATGTGACTAAATCTCGCAGTTGCCGAAGACTAGTTAGGTATTTAAAGTTGACCTTAAAAATTGTGCGGAGATTAGTGAGTGATTCGTCTTTGTATTTAAGGATATCCCAAGCTACAAAGTTTTTAATGAGAGGGAAGTTAGAAAGGTAAATTGACATGTTGTTCAGTTTAATGTTAGGATTTAAATGAAGGGGTTGTAATAACGGAAAAACATTGTTAAGCTTGATGAGTTTTAACAACTCTTGAAAAGAGCTAATTTTTTGTTTTAAGCATGTGGATAATTTAGAACTGTCTATAGCATCCATAGAGAGAAAAGGAAGAGCGGCTGGGTTAATCTTCCTGGTTAAGATGTGTTGATACCAGAGTTTAGTCCAGTTAGGGTAAGAATTGTATACCATATGATTTAAATTCGAGATGGACAGAATTCTATTAGCACAGATAATTATATAATAGAGTTGAAAGTTCGGGAGACTTAAGCCACCCTTGTTTTTAGGGAATGTTAATTTAAGGTATGAAATCCTAACTGATTTGGGATACCAGATAAATTTGGCTAGATCTTTGTTGATTTTGGAGAAGAAAGATTTAGAGATTATCTGGTCCTTGGCATTGAACTGATACAGAAGTCTGGGGAGTATATTCATCTTGATTATTGCTGATTTAGATAGGAGCGAAAGATTCATTAGTTCCCATCTGCGTAAGTCAAGTGTTATTGTTGACCAGACTCTGAGCATATTGTTTTGGAACATAGAGAGTTGGTTATGTTCAAAATGAATCCCTAGGTATTTAATGTCAAAGATTGTCTGGAAGGGAGCGTTAGGGAAAAAATTAGGTTTATGAGCGAGAGGGTTTATAGGAAAGATGTGTGATTTCTTGAAATTAATCTGATAGTCTGAGGCCTTCGAAAATTTATTGATAGAGTTGACTAATTTATTGAGGTCTGTGTTAGGTATTTGAAAATAGAGAATTAGATCATCTGCAAAGGCAGACAGTAGTAATTTAGTATTTAATACTTTGGGGATCATGTGGAAGGTATTTTGGGCAATATATAGAAAGAAAGGTTCTATGAATATGTTAAAGAGAAAAGGGGATGGGGCAGCCTTGTCTTGTACCATTTTCGATCCCTATGGGTTTAGATAGGTTTTTGTTAATACATAAACAGGTGAATGAGTTCTTGTATAAAACCTTAATCATGTCTAAAAAGGCGGTAGGTATGTTGAAACAGGTCATAGTTTGAAAAAGGAAGTTCCAGTTTACTCTGTCGAAAGCTTTTGAAGCGTCGAGAGTTAGTGCATAAAGTGGATTTTTTTCCTTTTTGGTAAAATGAATAAGGGAATCCAGTGTTAGAGTGTTATCCCATGTGTATCTGTGTGATATAAAACCTGCTTGTTCCGAAGAGATTAAAGAAGGTAAAACTTTTTTCAATCTGTTGACCAGTAAAGAAACTAGGATCTTAATATCAATGTTTATTAAGGAAATGGGCCTATAATTATGGGGATCAGTTTTGTCTTTGTTATTTTTCAGAATTAGAATAGTTTTTGAAGTGTTCCAGTGTAAATCTGATATACCATTCTTTATTATTTAATTGAAAACCTTAAGAAGGATAGGGGAGACTGCTGAGTTGAAGGTTTTGAAAAATTCAGTTGTGAATCCGTCTGGGCCAGGGGATTTGCTTGCTTTAAGTCTGGCAATAACATTTGAGATTTCCTAAAGGCTTAATGGAGCAGAAAGGATGTCGCTTTGACGTTCATTTAGGGAGGGGAATTTGATAGAACTCAAAAAGCTATCCGTATAATGGTTGATCGAAGGATCCATTTTCTTGGAATAGACCTCTGAATACAAGGAGGTGAATATCTGTGTTATTTCATAATTAGATTTATAGATTTTATTTTTGAAGTGCAAGAATGAAATTCTAGGGAGAGTCTGATTATTTTTGATTATTCTTGCTAGGATTTTGGAGGGCATTTGCACCCATTCAGAGTAAGTGGCAAAAAGTTTTTGTTCATGTATGGAAAGATTTTTTTGGTGGAGATGTAGTAGTTCTTTTTGTGAAGCAGTTATTTCTTTGTATATACTGGGGGTTGGGTTAAGTCTATGTTGATTTTCAAGAGTAGAGATCTTTGATGTAAGGTTGGATTCTTTACTTTTATAGAGTTTTTTAAGATAAGAGGCTTTGCTGATTAGAATACCTCTGAGGCAAGCCTTACAGGCGGCCCATTGGATATCAAATGGAATGTGTGACTTATCCAAATTAGAATTAGCATCAAGTAGTGTTTCATTAATTATTTGAATTGTGGTCTTGTTAGAGAGCATATTATTATTTAGTGACCAATTGTTATAGTGGGATATAGGGGGTGTAGTTGAATCATGGGTAAGTTTGAGGGATATTCTTGAATAAATATAAAATTGTAATTTGACATTTTAAACCTCATTATAGCCACAAATTGCTTTGTATTAAAATGCATTGTCTCTATATGTTACTGACTGTATATTTTTTTTCTATTACAGCTGCCTTTCTATTATCGTATGTCCATATTGTAACACTAAGCTTTACATTTTTCTCTTGTATAAAATTGGCTATTTTCTTACAGGGGCTTTTCTCCCTGGGGTTCCATTGAAAAGGAGCTACCACAGCCCAGTCAGACTACTCTGGTCAACAAAAGCAAACAAGGACACAATAAATAAATGCATAGATACATACATACATACATACATACATACATACATACATATATAACCATTCTATTAGTTCTGAGGATCCAGACAGTGACAACCCAGTGCCTGGTATTCAGGCTTCTTTCACACAGATGTTGGTCCCACTAATGTTGGGGTACATGTCAGTGTTTCCTTGCTGTCTTACAGACATCAATCTTGCTGATACTGGCAATGGAGATGTCTTTTTTACCAGCATAATTCCTACCAGTATTAACCTCTCTGAAATTGATTGTACTTGATTTGACACTGCACCACAGATGCCTTGCCCATAGTCTTTGGTACCCAAGTTTCTTATATCAATGTTAGTGTTTCTAACTCCAGCTAGACAGACCTCTCCTACTTTGGCTAGAGAAAAGTCATATTTCTTTGAGGGACCATCCAGACAAGCATCTTTATTTCCCTCCTCTTATGGGATTTCTCTGTCATTTCCTAGTCCTCTTCCCTGAGGTTCTTGCTTCCACAGTCACAGCTGAAATTATTGCTCCTTGGAGAGCACCTCTTTTCCTACTAAGAGATTCAAAAAGTGCCTTGCCAAGGGCCATCATTTTGAACTTAAAACTGCACCCATCTTCTAAGAATGTGGAGGAAGATAAAGAGGTGCTTCTGCATCATCTCTTTCAAATACCTCCAGTTTCAGGGAGATACTGCACATGATGCAGGAAAAGAGTAGCTAACCATTATTGTCACTAACCTTCCCTCCGAGATGTCTGCACGAAGTATGTTGTTTATTTCTTCAGTTACCCTGCATGGCAACATGGAATTAATATTACTTTGGAAAACCCTGATATTTTAGCCTCAGTGCCCTGGAAGGCCAATTGGCCTTTTAAAAATCCCAAGGAGGGTTCCTTATGGGCAGAGTCCCTAACGCCAGATATTATGGTCCCTTATGCAGCCATGAGAAAGAACTCATCTTATCAAAGTCCAGCAGTTTATCCACCTGACTGAGAATCCAGAGTAAATGGCAGGTTTGGAAATTGAATGTTTGCACCCTCAGTGTTGTCCATGCTGATATTCATCTGCTTCATCCACATACTGTATTCCAAAGGGACTTTAAGAACAGTGTGTGCCAGAAGGGGTTCATGATGGTTCCTTGCAAGATTTTTTCAGAGCTCAGGCTCACAGTTCAATTACAGTAAACAGCCTCATGATCCATATAGCTTATAATGTCACTGAAATGGCTGCTAGGATTAGGGTTAGCTTTTGAAAGCATGTTTAGTTATGAATGAATACGTTTTTAGACACACCATTCTGGTTTTGCTAGAGTCCCAGTTCAGAAGTGTCTTGCTATTTGCTCCAGAAACTGACAAACACCTGGAAGAAACAAAAGAGAAGGGTCAGACCCTGACTGTTTGAGAACTACATTTATATCCTCCACAATACTAAACCATCTGAATACAGAAGAGTCAGCACTAGCCTTGGTTTCAGTGCATTCCCCATCTCAAGAAACAATAGACTACAGGGTCAACAGCCATTTCTGTCTAAGATACAGTGAGGCCATTTTAAAAGAGACAAGTATCTTTGGATGTTTAAAAGAATCCATGGCTTGCCTCAAAGTTGACCATACCAGTCCTGGCTTCTTTCCTAACTGTACATCAGTATGTATGTATACCTTTAATAAGCTTTCTAGGGGCTTGCACAAGTGTATAAATACTGAGCACATGTGAGCCTGACTGCCATTTTGTAGTAAAGCTGTTGAGATGTAAGCATGCATGTCTGTGTAGTCTATCAGTTAATCGTTTTTTTTATATTTTGTGCTGCTGCTATGCATCCTGATGTATTTCTGTGTAATAAAGCATATAAACAAACTACCCTGCCTGTTTGTCTTCAATGGTAAAACAAGACGAGTGACATGGTATCAGAATGTAATTTAGAAATCCAGATTCAAGACCAGAAGACACTCAGTTAAAGGTGGAGGAATATAGAGGAATGGATCATCTCTACTGCACTTATAATTTTCAAAAACAGGTCAGAAACGTATTTCAGGTATCAAAGCTTACTTAAATGATTTCTCATTTGCAAAATATAAAACAAAGCACTCAGAGTGCTGTAACTGAATTTCTAATTAAATTAAATGTCCAAAACTGAGACAGATCAATAAACAATATTCAAATAACTACAGAAAATGTTTGAAATAAAGTCCAAAACACATAAAATTAATAAAATAAGGGAAATGACTGCATTCTTTACTATGTGCCACTTTTTTGCATTAATTAAAGCTATTCAAGATATCCAAAGTATACAGAGTGTTTACATGTATGTGCAGCATTACAGTACAGTTATTTAAAAAATACAGCCATTTCAAAGCATATTTCGCAAAGTACAGAGTGTATTGTGCATTTGAATGTTATTACAAGTACTGGCTGTGTGTGCATGTTCATATATTATTACAAGGGGGCCTGGATTGCATTGTGTTTTACTATAATTTGTTGGCGTGGCTGAAGGATTTCATAGACTAGTCCTCTTGTTTTTGATAATAATATTGCAGAGAATTGGAGTGTTTGAACAAGGATATGATATTTTCATAAAAGCTGCATTTACTGATAAAGATGACCATACAAAGACATTTATTCTGCTTAATTTGGCTTGTTCAGAAGCAATAGAAAGAGAGCATTCATTAGTGCATGCACTTGTTGTATTTGTAGGAGAGGGGGAAACCATCATATAGTGGTACCAGCTGAGTCAAGGGAAGACCCTGAGCACTTAAAATGTAAATTTAGACAAATGTGTAACCCCCAAATGAATATTATGATGGAAAGGCACATGTTTTACACAAGAGGTCAAAAGCCTGGTGAAACATTTGAGCATATGTAACTGACTTGAGAAATAAAGGTAAAACGTGTAGATTTGGTGATTTAAGGGCTGAATTGATAAAAGACAGACTTGTGTGCAGTATTAAAGCTGATGCTGTGAGAAAGATTTTGCTTTGTGACAGTGTCTGAGCCTGTATTGCAGCATCATACCTGTGAAAAAGACTCTATATCTCAGAGTGAGTGGGATTTGTCAGATATATGAGCTCACAGACAAGCACACAAATATGCTTACAAATGAGAAATGTGTGCTTCCAGTATCTTCTAATGTTCATGTTAATAGTATGCAGCATGTAGTTAAAAAAACAGGCCCAAGCACATGGCAGCAACTGTAAACCCTGTAACAGTCACTGGGAAACCCCATACTTTTCTAGCAAATTCCAGAGTGCATGCAGTCTCAGTGAAGCACAAGAGTAAGTCAGTAAACTCAAAGAATGTGACTATACTGAGTTTCATAGTCAACTGTCGTAACTCTGGGGCAAATTATGAACCCAAAAGAGAAAAGGTCTTAGCTTTTGGTCAGCAATGTCACAAATGCAATACGCAGACTACTTTCAAAAGTTCTGTAAATCAAGCAAAAGGCATTCTTTTATTAAAAGAGAACATTCAAAGAGACAAGTCAATCAATTAGAAAGCTGTGACCCCAATGTTTATGTTGATGGTGTATCAGTGCTTAACGAAACAGTCAATCCAGTAGATTTATGGACAAATAATGACCTATTTTGTACTGTTTAGATAAAGACCCAGAGATCTCAAAGTTGACAAAGTGCAATGTTATATCAGCAAAAACATTTGCTAGAGTATGTGCTGGTGAGAAGCTTGATTTGACAAAGTATGCAAAGCTTGTTGCTTATGGTGGTGAAGAAATTCAAACTGAAGATTTGGTAGTGCTTTCATGTTACTCTGCTGGGAACAATTTTGCATAGTCAGAAGGCACATACAGTCATTATTAGGCCTCAGAGACAGTTTGAAAATGGGGCTACTTTCATTTAATAAGGAAGTTCACCATGTAACCATAAAGGACGACTGTTTTAATTTTGCCTAGATTATTTTTTCTACCTATGCTGATCTTTTTGAAAACAATCTAGGCAAACTCCCAGTTGATTACACCATGAAGTTAGACCCTGAAGTCAGTCCAGTTGTCCGACCAGCCTGGAAAGTTCCAGTACCTATGCAAAACAGAGTTAAAGCTGAGCTATATAAAATGGTAAAGCAAGGTGCAATTTTACCAGTTGACAAACCAACTGAATGGGTATCCTCCATGGTCGTAGCTCATAAGAAAAGCTCAGATGATATCAGAATATGGATTGATCCACATGATTTGAACAAAACACTGAAAATACCTCATCATCCAATGTGTACAGTCGAAGAAGTTGCTGCTCTTATGCCAAATGAGACTTCTGCCAGTGAAGTCTTCCAGCGTGCAATTGAACAAATTTTTTTCTGTGTATCAATGTGCTGTTATAGTAGATGATATTCTAGTAGGAGGTAATGGTGAAGCTGAGCATGACAGAAACCTCATGAAAGTTCTGGAAAGAGCACATGAAGTGAATCTTAAGCTGAATCCTCAGAAGTGCAAATTCAGGCTACAAGAAGTTACTTATGTTGGTAATTTGTTTATCAGTTCAGACTTATGACTAGATCCTTCTAAGCAAACAACTATTCTTGAGATGTCAGTTCCAGACAATGTTCAAGCCCTACAATGCTTTCTTGTACTGGTTAACTACTGAGGCAAGTTCATTCCAGATTTGAACCAACTTTCAGCACTACTCAGAGAGCTGACATGTAAAGATGCATCTTGGTCATTGATGTCCTGAAACAGAGAATTGCCAGTCCACCAACTCTCAGCTACTATGATGTTCACAAAACCATTACGCTTTCTTGTGATGCTTCAAAATTTGACCTTGGTGCTGTCATTCTTCAAGAGGGCAGACCAGTAGCCTATGCATCCAGAACTCTAACCCAAACTGAAATGCAGTATGTGCAGATAGAGAAAGAACTCTTGACAATTGTATTTGCATGTTCGAAGTTCCATGATTATATTTATGGGAAACCTATCCAGACTTGAAATAGATCACCAACCTCTAGTCACTATTTTGAAAAAGCCTATGCATACAGCTCCTGACAGATTACAATGCATGATGTTGAAATTGCAAATGTATAATTTCAATTTTGTCTACACAAAAGGCAACCTTCTTTATCTTGTTGATACATTATCCAGATTACCCAGAAATACCACTGAATGGCATGAAAATGAGAAACTTGATTTTGAAGTCATGGAACTGAGAAATGTTTTCTTCCACATGTCTTGATGAACTTAGAAGTCATACAGCCTCAGATCCAATACTTCCACACAGTAATGAGAGCCATTTAAGTTTCAGTCTTTCTGTCTTTCAGGAAATACATGGTAATATAAAACCTTTTAGTCTAGCAACTTTCTATGATTATGCAATCAATATTTAAAGTGTGTCCATGGTTTTTGGGGCTTTGTCCCCCCCATAAATTTTGGCTTTTTCCAGATTTCTTGTGCTACAAAGCTGAGAGATATGGTTGAGCGTCAGGCGAATTTTACAAGAAAGTGAGTGTCAAGTGCATTTTACAAGGAGCTGAGAGCTTCAGTGGAAGAGAAGTTTAGTGCTGCTTATGCCAAGTCTGTTTACAATATGCAACTGTTGTTTAGCAAGTGATATTACTATTGTACTAAAGTATTTACAAGTATTGTTACTAGCACAACAGGTAGTATATTTCCTTTTAAAGCAGAAGGCTGTCGGTTCTACTCCCACAGTATGTAGATGGATTGCTAATACTGTTTTTTTATCTGGTTCAATTATATGTTTAAGGATTTTAACAAATTGGACTTCTGGACTTAAGGTTGCTGTGGCGTTTTGTCTTTCAATTATCCAAACAGTTTGATTATCCAAACTACCCTAGGTACAAATTAGTTTGGATAATCGACTCTCTACTGTACATGAGCTGTAAACTGAAATACCTTTGCTGATCTTTTAAAATCACACACAAACACACACACACACACACACACACACACACACACACACACACACACACACACACACACACACACACACACACGCACACACATGCACATATATATATATATATATATATATATATATATATATATATATATAGATATATATATAAATACAACAACAAGCAGCACTGAGACCATGGCCAGGGTAGATATGTTCCACTACCACTTTTCAATACAAAAATTTGTTTGTTGCAACACCTGCGGGTATTTGCTTACGATTGTACTTGATAGATTATGTCCACATATAAAAGCTCAGCATTTGCTTACGTTTGTACTTGATAGATTATGTCCACTGCTGAGTTTTTATATGTGGACATAATCTGTCAAGTACAATCGTAAGCAAACACCTGCAGGTGTTGCAACAAACACACTTTTGTATTGAGAAGTGGTAGTGAAATATACCTGCCCTGGCCGTGGTCTCAGTGCTGCTTGTTGTTGTATTTATACTTTATTTTCTTAGCAGTACACTCCTATTTGGTTCTAGTTTTGTCATGCTTGGATATATATATATATATATATATATATATATATATATATATATATATATATATATATTTTTTTTTTTTCTTTTTTAAATATTTATTATAATTTTTTAACAAACATGGCAACTTTTGTGGTGATATTTGTGGATTAGTCCTATTTGTAGGTAGTCATAGTAGTGGACCACTACTGTACATATATCATTTTGAAAGAGTTTACTTTTCTCATTGACCTAAATTTTCTATAGCTGAAATAGCACTAAAACGTGTATTAATTAAATTTTTTTTTTTCGAATATCGGTGAAGAGTCCTTTGAGCAGAAATGAAATGCAGTGTTTTGAGTGGGAAACAGAAGAGAAGTTGCAGAGGAGAAGGAGAAAATGTACAAACTTCCAAAATTAACATCCTGGTTGAACCCAGATGCAATGTCATCAGCCACTAATACTGCTCCTTCAATTATAGCATCCACATCTACATCCACTCCTGCATCCAACCATCCAGTTCCAGCAGACATACCAATGGTATCATTACCTGTTCCTACTGCTGGAATATTCCACAGGAGGAAATATCCAAATCTGTAACGGTAAAGGAGTTTGCGATCCAAGACACAGATTCGGGGCTATGGAACATTACCGATACTAACACAGTGAATTACTGGATTCGTAGTGGGCCATCATCATGTCAGAATCAAACTCACACAGAGTGGTGGAGAGAATACTAAGACAAGGCGTTTATCAAAGAACGTGTTCAAATGTCAATTGCAGAATTGTGAGTGTGGAAAATGTGAATACTCTATTCGCCTTCACAAGGTCATTTGTACTGCTTTGTATGTCATCTGTTGTCCAAGACAGAGTCTCCTTTTACATCAAGATTCAATGACTGGAAACACAGCAATGTTATCGTAGAACATGAAAACAGAGAAGAACATCGTAAGTGCATGACAGCATATTTGATCCAACATAAAGAAACTGGAAGTGCAAATTCTTTGTTACTTGAACATCATCGCTCAGAGCAGGAGTACTGGCATAAAGTGTGGACAAGTGTGGTTTCCATAATTCACTTTTTTGCCATTTCATGGAGAAAATCTAATTATTGGGTCAGCAAAAAATGGAAGCTATTTAGGTATTCTAGAGTTGTTGAGTGAATTTGACCCTTTTTTGGAAGAACATCTCAAGCTGTATGGAACTCTTGGAAAAGGGAGCCCATCATATTTATCGGCAAACATTTGTGAGGAATTTATTGAATTAATGGGACATCATGCTTTTTGTGCTATTGTTAAAGAAATGAAAGAGTCACGGTATTACTCAATAAGTGTGGATTCCATTCAAGACTTCTCACACACTGATAACTAACATTTACTGTCTGGTACATATGAAGATGTGAGCCTGTGGAAAGTTTCATTAAGTTCATCCAAGTTTTTCTTATGGAGCAAAGAATCTAGCAGACACTGTTGTGGATTTCCTTAATGAAAAAAAAAAATCCACTATCAAACTGCCATGGTCAGTCTTATGATAATGTCTCAAATATGTCTGGATGCTATACTGGATTCAAGCATGGATTCTTCAGTTCTATGAGTTCTCCATCTATGTTCCCTGTGCTGGACAGAACCCGAACTTGGTGGGGGTAAAAGCAGCAGAGTGTTGTCTACAGACTGTAAAATTCTTTGACTTTGCTCAATGTCTGTATTCCTTTTTCTCTGCTTCTACACATCGATGGAATATTCTGGCATCATATTTAGGAAAAGATGTGGTCAAGCATCTGTCTGGCAAGAGATGGTCATCAAATCTTGATGCTGTTCATGCGCTGTATGGGGGTTTTGAGAAAATTAAACGTACTGGATTCTGTATCAGCTGACACTGAACAAGAAGTGGACACAAGGCTAGAGGCAGAAGGATTGCTGAGAAAATGGAGAACCTGGAAATGATCTTTCTGACAATTCTTTGAAATTATATTCTTGAATGAGTAAACAAAAACAAGTAATGCCCTACAGTCAGAGGATATGAACATACTTGTTGCCATGAATCTTTTTGAGTCTCTGAAAACCTGTCTTCAGGAAATTAGAGACAAATTTATTGATTAAAAATCAAAAGCCAGGATTAGGTGTCCAGATTCAGATTTTAGCTATGTGAAAAACGTGAACAAAAGCAAAGTATGTGTCTTACTAGATATGATGGATCAGAAGAAGAGGTACTTCTCACTAAAAGTGAAAAGTTTAAGGTAGAAACATTCTTTCTGTTCTGGAATCTTTTATCTTTGAGCTGATAAAATGTGCAGAAGCTTATTCATTGATTGGGAATCTGTTTTCCTTCTTCAATGAATTGAAAACAATTGGTTCTGATTAGCTAAATGAAAAATGTGAAAATCTGGCTAATGTGTATCACAAAGACCTTAATTATGCTGACCTTTTAAATGAATGTGTTCATCTCAAGCACTACACTGTTGTTGGTGAAAATTGTGAGACTCTCCCTGTATTGTACAGAAAAGTAATTTCCAACAACTTGAATTTTCCAGTGCTGAAATTGCATCAGAATATTCATGTGCATGAAGGTTACCAACTGTGGAGGAGAATGTTCATTTTCAAGACTGAAACGTCTCAAAACATTAGCTTTGCAGCACAATGGGGCAGCAGCATTTGAACTGGCTTTCACTTATGTGTATGGAAAATGACATCCTCAAAACCAATGACTTCAAGTCAATTATAAAGCAATTCTGTGCAAAGAAATTTTGCAAACGTTTATGTTGAACACGATTAATAATAAATATTTCATAATCATATCATATTGTGCCATCTGCGTCTGTATGGTTTACTAATTGAAGTTTCATTAATTTGTTGAAATGTTTGTGGTTTTCAAGGCTCATGTTTTATTGTTCATGTTTATGTTTACTAATCTTTGGCATTTTTTTTAATGTTTAAACACTGATTTGGTTGGAGGTATCAGAAGAGAATGTTCATTTTCAAGACTGAAATGTCTCAAAAAATCAGCTTCGCAGCACAATGGGGCAGCAGCATTTGAACTGGCTTTCACTTATGTGTATGGAAAATGACATCCTCAAAACCAATGACTTTAAGTCAATTATAAAGCAATTCTGTGCAAAGAAATTTTGCAAACGTTTATGTTGAACACTTAATTAATAATAAATATTTCATAATCATATCATAATGTGCCATCTGCGTCTGTATGGTTTACTAGTTGAAGTTTCATTAATTTGTTGAAATGTTTGTGGTTTTCAAGGCTCATGTTTTATTGTTCATGTTTATGTTTATGTTTACTAATCTTTGGCATTTTTTTTAATGTTTAAACACTGATTTGGTTGGAAGTATCAGTGAATCTATATTTAATTTTATCTGTCATTTTCATTTTTACTCCAGTGAGTGGTTGTGTCAGTAGGGGCCCTAGTGCACTGCTTTGCTAAGGGGGCAATAATGCTGTTAAGACGGCCCTGGAAGAGATGATGATATGATGGTAATGATGATAACTAAAGATGTGAGGACAGAGGAGATAATATCTCAGGATACTCATCTACTTATGTAATAGTTAATAGCTGTATGAATGAGCTGGTTCAAGGACCTTTTTCACTCAAGACCTTGGCCACATTGCATAGACATTACAGTTGAAAGTTATAGGCATGTGTAAACATAATTCTAACAACAACTTATAAACAATGTTACCAGAAAATGTTTATACCTCAAAGCCATTATATTTACAGCTGTAATATAAAACCTTCTGCAATAATGTAAAACATGCACAATGTAATGTGCTCAGGCGGGGAACAATATGCAAGGTTATAGAAGAAACTGGGAAATCAAAGCAGGCAAATGCTGTAAAAGGGAATACTCTCAACTACATATTAGTTTTTGTAGATTGTGTTACAATTCATTTGTGCAGAGGTGCTAGGTTGCAGTGTGAAAGCATTTTGCCATTGTCAGTAAAGAATATACACTTGTTTTTGGTGTCAGAAAGTTACAGAAAGACTTCAGACCTACCTTCAACTTAAGCAACCACTCCGACCTATTCCCAAAGAATCTATTTGCCTAATCAACCCTTCAATTTTTCCTCCAATGCTTATCAAGAGTAGACTGTATATAGTCTTTTGATCTTCAGGAATATTAATTCTACATTACGATCTTAAAATGCTCTAGAAGATTCCTTCACTTTCAGATAGGAGACAGTCACTACTAGCTCACAGTCAGACACCATCCTTGTCACGGAGACCCAAAGTCCTAATGCAACAAACCAGCATAGTGGTAGCATGTCACTGTCCCATGGTACCACCCCCAACTCTCTACTGAAAGAAATTATCTGAGACACTGAGCATCCCTCCCTTCCCCATCTGTCCTTTAGTGGCATCCACACTCTATCACAGGAGGAAACTGGAGAGGCACAGGTAGGTGGGGGTGAAGAGGGAGGCTGCCCTTGGGGCAAAGGATGTTAGGGGGGCTCAACTGACAGCTGCTTATGGGGAGGTGGTACTGCCGTAGTGATATTCAGAAATGAATATCTATACTGTATTTGTGGTCATGGCTGAAAAATTGAAGTGCTTTGTGTGTGGTAGCTGCCTGTTACATTTATAATATGATAACACTGAGCACCGGGTACCTGTTACCACTTCATGCAATATTGACATATTCTCACCTAGTGTGTTTAAACAAATGTGTTAGTGGCCTTAACCAATTGTGTATATGATGATGATTGTGACCCATTCCAGTCTCGCTCAGGTCTGGTAAGTGTGGAATGTCTGATGCTCCGTGTGGCTCACCTATGCATAACCTGATATTAACACTGCAAGCAGCAGATATTTCTGTGTGACAACTCGGTGGTACTGTATACTCTTTTGGGCCACTACATAGGGAACAGATGTCATGTTTATTGTACCTGCTGATGTGTTGGGGAGAGGTGTGTGTGGCTGCTGGTTGATGCTGCTCCACCACACTCTCATTGGATGATGATATTGATGAACCTTTCCTGTTACCCACTTGTGTCTGCAATCTGATCACATCTGTAATCTAGGTCTGCACAACCTTTTTCTCACCATTTTTATGAAGCCTACAATACTGTAAGAATCTCTGACAGATTGTGACATGTCATACTGCAGGGCCCTTCCTGAGGTGTTGATACACTGGAAGTGGGCTTTGAGCAATATGAATACATGCAGGATTGTGCATGTGTGGTGTTATGCTGGTGTTTTGCCATGCTCTGTAGCATCCCTATGATGTCATAAATCAGAACTCCAGTGGGTTCCTGGTATCATCTGTAACACTGTACAAAAATATGGGAGTTAGCATACTTCTACACACTACAAATGTAGCTTCATAGCTTAATATTAGCAATTGTGCCTTTATTTCAACTATATGGCCCTGTGAAATATAACTATACAAGAAATAGTAATATAGCAGAAATGTGTACCATATATGTGAATCATGGGAACTATCTGGGTGCTGTGTGAACACATTCTTTATAATACCAAACTAGTTACACACTGCCTGGCAGTTCATGAAATGGAAGCAGTTTTTGTTCACTAACCTCTGTGACTGTGGGCTGCATGTGGCCTTTATTACCACAAGCGTGCAAACTGTGACAGCCAATACCTTAAAGAGATGAATGATGTCATAGGCGGCATGAATGGTGTTTGCTTCCTCCCTCCTGGGGATCTGTATATATTCTCCTCCACATATAGAAGCATTATGTTAATGACCTTGATGGATATGCTAAGGGGTGAAGCCTGTGAATTACCCAAAATGTTCACAGTTGGTCTCTGAAAGGTCCATGTTCCTACAACAGAAAGAGACTTATTTATCTTAATGCCAAAAGATACGGGAAGGCATATCATTATGCATTTTGTTTTTTATTGGTTCAGTGTCCCAGCCGGTCATCATGTGCCTGGGTTATTGGTTCAGTGTCCCAGCCGGTCATCATGTGCCTGGCTGCTCTTCCACAGCTCCTACTCTCCTTCAGGTAACACCTAAAAGGAGGGATCAATGAGATAGAACAGGGTGTGTGTTTTGTTTAGAGCTGTTCAGTCGACCATTTATGATCGACTAAACAGCTAGTTGACAGGTGTCCAAGATCCAACAATTCCTGGGGTTGGGAATATGCCCTTACCCTGTCTTTGTGCAATCTCAGAGTTTGCATATATAATTAGAAGAGGTTTGGGGACTTGCAGAAAATAAGGTTTGTTTGTTTTTGCATGCACCAAGGCTGTTTCTTGGCACATGCGTAGTTGCTTGTCAACATGTGTGGTTTTGACACCAAAATAGATATATCTATAAATAAACATCTCTCTCTCTCTCTCTTCATATATATATATATATATATATATATATATATATATATATATATATATATATGTATGTGTGTGTGTGTGTGTGTGTGTGTGGCGACATAATATGTATTCTAAGAACATTTTAAATACTTTGTGGAATAAAAGACAGGCAATGATAGGATACTGTGTTAAGCATTTCAGCTAGCTTTGTGAAGTAACAAAGGTCCAGTAATACTCAACATACAGTAGGAGAGAGGGTTAAAAACAGTAAAACAGAGTAATTCTCTAAAGATATAGTAAAACATGTTGGAAAAGAAAGAAAGAGCAAACGTAGAGTCTCATTTATGGAGGGAGAATGTGGTAGGGGTGTCATTGGCTACAGGATGAGTGATTTGTTGGGAACTATTTTTGTTTTTTATAAACGAGAGTATAGAGTTTATGAAAAAGGGGTTGAACTGAGATGGTATACTTTCTTCTGAGTTATAGATATTTGGTGATGGGGTGGAAGTACGTCCTGGATGTATAATTTGTTTAATAGTATCCCAGAATTTTTGTGGGTTATTTTGATGTTTGTGCTGCATGTTTAAATAGTACTGTTTTTTTATCAGTTTTGATTTGTTTTTTTGCAAGTATTCCTGAAATGACAGTAATTATTGAATACTTCTGTGCAGTGAACAGGGATAGGCACTTGGCCTTTTGTAGTATAATACACTGGTGTTCCAGTTATGAGGCCCAAGTAAATGAATCTGTAGATAGCACTGACAGTAGTTTGTAGTACAGGACACACACACACACACACACACACACACACACACACACACACACACACACACACACACACACACACACACACACACACACACACACCACCCATACAAAGTGTGATGGAAGCCTGAGACTATCATCCCCAAGATACCATGAGGGATATAATGGCCCAAGATAAGAAAACAAAAAAAAAAACAGTAAGGAGCACATTTCAGATGTGTCAGAATGACAAGACAGCCAATGTACATCAGGATTAAGGGCACAGTATTAAGACTTGTTTTTCATATCTCCCTTTGGATTATATATTTGTTTTAATTTGTACACTGGCATTAATTCAGAAACAGGTTCCACAGGAAATATGTAAGTTTGGAAGATACTGTAAATATATTAAATAGTTCCAGAGTATATGAAGATGAGCTGAACTCGGCACCTAGGCTAGAGCAGTTATGTAAAGTTTTTAAAACTCACGACATACACCTGCACATGGGAAATCACATGATTTATATGGACAGAACAGAATAAATTCCTGAGTGTGTCTCATAGAGGGATGGAGGCCTCCCATGATTTATATGGACAGAACAGAATAAATTCCTGAGTGTGTCTCATAGAGGGATGGAGCCCTTACTATGAGCTAGTTGAATGGAGATTAACTATTGGCTTATGCACTAGAGGAGCCAGGAAAAGAAAGAACGAATTTGCTGGCTGGCTCACTCCAGGAGGGAGTTTCTGCTCATGATTAAAAGATACATCCCTACTGGTAGTTGTGTGTTGTAGTCAGGGGACTGATTGCTTGTAAAAGTATGGCATCTGGAGCAGAGCTAGCTGGCATTGGTACAGAGATGTGCATAACATCACTAGCTCCGCCCAGTTAGGAGAAAATTCTCTTTGGCATACAAAGCAGTGTATATGATACTGCAAGGTGTGCTTCCTTACTTCCCATGTCCAATGCATCATTGGTGTAGCCCCATCCCTGTAGAATAGCACTGGAGATACATGGGGGTAAATGACACAACCAGTAAGCTGATGGTCAGCTGGCAGCACGCAAACGGGAGGTAGAGAAAAAAAGAACACAATAAATCAATTTAACATTTACAAAACATTTACAAATTTGGTTGACTGTAAATGCAAGTTTAAAAAAAAAGTCATGTATTCGTTAATCTTGAAGTAGCTCAGCAGAGTTCTAAGCAGTTCTTAATTAAATATAAGCTCTTAAAACAAACACATGCTATGTAGAGATCAGAAAAAAATATGTTTAAGAGCATTACTGACTGTGTTTCAGGTTTTGCTTGTTATTACAGGACTTCCAGACCTAAAAGATACATTGTATAGTTATCAGTGTTTTGTTTTGTACTCTACATTCTGATACAATTATAAAGTGCAATCTAATTTAGGAGGTAGTAAGGTAAATAGCTCTTTTATAGTTTCTAATGTATTTGACATTTGGGGAAATCTTAGATGTTAGCTGGGATATGAAAATGTTGCTTTCAGGCAAGGTGCCCAAGTATGTGAGATTAGGTTACTTAATCCTGTAATGTTCTAAGATGCATGTTGTGCAGCAGTCTGGCTATATAAATAAATATTCAGCGTGTGATGGTTCAGGTTAATGAGCTGCAGGCATAAACAAGAGTGCAGATATTACAGGTGTCTGAACTTTGACCACCAAGTTTCCACAGTGGTATGGAAAGCCTTCTATTTAGCTCACCTCATAAGCAAGGGCATAGCATCCAGGTCAAGGGATATTATAACTTCTCTGTACTTGACCCTCATCAGACCACTAATAGAGTATAATGCACCCTTTTTCATGTACCTCACCATACACCTGCAACAGGTGGAGAGACCTCAGAGGTTTCTCACTGAGAAAATATAGGGACTCCAAACCATGACCTACGTGGACAGGCTGAAAGCCCTGTCACTTTACTCTGTATCTTATAGGCTGCTTAGAGGAGAATTGTACCTGGCCTATAGGACAATCTCCCACCCTGCCCTAATGGAAATGCTGCACATTCACAAGTCAAATGGCTCTAGAGTCACATGCTCTAGGGATATCAACCTAGCTTGTGGCATTAACAATCATGCTGGAGAGACAGATATATCTCCCAGAGACTGCTGCTTCTCTGGAATAGACTCCCTATTCATGTAAAACAGCATTCCTCACTGACCCTATTGAAACACAACCTAGATAATTGGATGGGAGACTGGCAATTCACCCCTGGGGTGGCACCCATGTCCCTCATGGACAGTGGTAGCCGGTGTTAATCACAGACCTCTTCTGTTCATAAATTCATTCTGCGAACTACCCAAAAAAAGAACAAATGGGGATACTTGGGATAAACATGGCTAGGCTTGTAAAGGCTCTAGGGCCGCTAGACTAGTAACCTCCTATGAACCTGTGAATCTAAGGTACACAGTGTTTCTTATGATTGTATTCTGCTGCTGTCACAGATAAAACCTGTAACACTGGATGGGATCTGCTTAGTGTTCTCATAACATGCTAGTTAAAAGTTCAGTCAAAGAGACTGAGATGACTGCATCATCACTTAGTAAATAACCTCTGATAACAAAGAATGAGGCTAAAGTTCATTTGCATGATGAGACCTGAGAACTGCTGAGTTACGCAGCAGTCCTCTGCCTGAAATATAATGCCCAAGTGTACTCATTCATTATGTTTTAGATAACAAATGGCTGCAAGGTGAAAGGTGGGCATAGCACTAAAAATGATGACTCAAGAAGAAAGGAGATGCAGGGTCGATGCTATGAGAAATGGTGGGGCCTGAGACAGAAGCAAGGCAAATTACTGAACATCATATGTTGCTTCTGACACAAGTCTGTTGAAATAATTTAGTTTGAAATCACAGCTTACTACAGATGTAGAGCTAAGGAGATGTGAGTGGAACAGTCCACACAATGCACTCATTTACCTGTTTGCTTGTTGAAAAGTGTATTAAGCGGAGGGTGAGGGGTTATCAAATTCCTTTTACCTAACTGATAATTTTATTAAATGGCTCCTATGATAGCAACTGTCTTTGTGGACAGTAAGTATAAATCTTTTGCACTAATGCACTCATTGCCATTATGACAACCTCAAAGAGAGACTGGGAGAAGAATATTGCCTGTATTTCTGCAAAATGTGTACTGAGACATCTGTTTTAAACCAGATCTCATTGTGCCACATTTTATTTGATTCTGTTCTAATAAATTCATTTTGTGTATTGCACTGTATAATTATTCATATTTAAACAGCAATAATGGTTGAACAGTTTACAGATTGTTGCTGTGCTGAACACTGTTTGCTTGCTCTCTTTTCACCCTCTATAAAGAGGTCCACCTTTCAGCTCCCT
Organism: Protopterus annectens; assembly: GCF_019279795.1. Taxonomy (NCBI): domain Eukaryota; kingdom Metazoa; phylum Chordata; order Ceratodontiformes; family Protopteridae; genus Protopterus; species Protopterus annectens. Next base: position 472,016,146 of record NC_056738.1, read on the forward strand.
GTGAGGCTTCCCAGGAACAGTAAAAGAGAAAGTATGTTGCTATAGTCAATTGAAAGACTGTATTCTTTATTTAAATAATATTACACTGCTAGGTTAGGCAGGTTTCCTGAGTCAGGTAAGGCAGCAGCCCCCCCCCCCCAAAGCAACCCGTTTATCCCCTCCTCCAAACTATCTTATACTCCCTCTTATCTTTCTCATACCTACATTGTACCATCTCCTTCACCTCCTCTTCTCCCTTAGCCTTGAATTATCCTAGGTGCTGCTTATACTTGAATTTTGTCGACTGCCCACTAGGTGGCGCCTTCTCACTTGCTGTTTTTTCATACATCTCTATACTGTATTTTTTAACTTACTAGATACACCCTCGTTTTATTTTAAAGCTCTTTGTTAACTAAGTTATCCTTTCTAATTTTCTAGCCCTAGCTCTATTCTATCTCTTCCCATCTTACTGTGCCCTTAAGTGTCTCTTATCTCTACTCTCCCCTCGAGACATCTTAAATCTCACACTGCTAAGCCTCTCACCCCCCTGCTACTCTTTCTGCCTGATACTCACCTGTTACCTCTCTATCTCACTGATTGTCTCTCTTGAAACAAGACTCCTTGTCTCATCCCGCTCCGTTCGCCCTGCGGGCTCACTCTGCTCCCCTACCCTGCCCCTATTCCCATCTGCTCCCACTACTCCTACACTTATTCCACCAAGACCACACCCCTCTATCACTGCTCCAATACCGGAGCTCACATCATTATCTCACCACACCTTAGACATCACTATATAATTAGTCACACCCACCTCTATTTAACTGTCTCTTTCACTCCCATCTCTAAAGACATTACCACACCTACTTACCTCCCACCCCACTCACTCAATCCCATTACATTAACTCCACTATGCCAACATCCCACTTCCAACTCTATATTCAACTACTTCTCTTACTCACACTACTTCCTTCTCTTTTTACTACCTATCTCTCAACCTCTTATGAACAACCACTCTACTCCTCCACCCTCTTTCCCTCTAAACATACTTCTACACTACCTCTAGCCTCTACTGCAAACTCCCTAAACATGACATCTACACACAACTATACACTTCCCAAATATCACAGACTAGCACCAATTAAATATAATAATCCCAATAATAAAAACCTACCCTATTACTCTTACAAGTTACTTTACCACAAACATATCACATACCTTCACTCCCTACTAGATGGAGACATTCATCCAAACCCTGGTCCTAACCATACCTCTTCCACTGATAAATGTACTCTAATTGCCAGTACCTCCATAACTCCCTCCAAAACTGCAAACTCTCTCCTTATAGCACATCTTAATATACGCAGTGTTAATAATAAAATCCCACACCTCCATGCCATCCTAGATGTCCACCGCTTTGATATCCTTTGCCTATCTGAAACTTGGCTTAAACCCACAGTCAAAGATAATGAAGTTTCCCCTCCTGGCTATAATATCATCAGAAGAGACCGTACTGCTAAAAAGGGAGGAGGGGCCGCAATCCTCTATAAAACCAAACTACAAATCAGCACCATAGATCTTCACCCACCTTTAGTCAACTCAGCTGAATTACTTATCACTAAACTCCAGGTCAACCCTAGTAAAGCTATTAATGTCATCTGTTTATACCTACCACCAGGAAATAATATTAATACCCTTGAAAATATCCTAAATTGGTGTTCTATTAACCTCCCACAGGAAACAATAATCTTAGGAGACTTCAATATTGACTGGCAGTCCTGTAACAATAGTAACCCTTCCAACCATATTAACTTATATTGCTTTACTCAAGCTATTAACTCCTCAACTAGAACTCACAGACCCACTAACAAAGAAACTACCTTGGACTGGATACTTACTAATAACCCTCTTCAAACCTACAATGTAGGGATCCTCCCTGATGATCTAAGTGACCACTCCCTAACCTACTTTATCAGATCTAAAACCAACCTCACTCATTCCAACATTGCCAGGACTGCTCACTGCAAAAAACAATTTAAACCTGATCTATTCCTGTCAGAACTTAAACAATGTAATTGGTCTCCACTAAAATATCTTCCACTTGATGAAGCAGTAGCCTATTTTAATACCACATTCTTATCCATTCTGAACCACCATGCACCATTACGCTCTGTTAGATGCAAATCTAAACCAGCACCCTTGCTCTCAAATACTACTAGGCATAAATCGATCTGAGAAACAAAGCCTGGGCTAAATGACGTGCTACTAAAAACCCATTAGATCATTTAATTTTCAAACAACTAAGAAACAATACTAAAATAGCCATAGTGCTAGATAAAAAGAACTACTACCTTCAAATACAGCAAACCCATCTTAATAAGCCTCAAATGTTTTGGAACAGCATTAACAAACTTCTGCACCCAGGTCAGTCTACCACCCCTAACCCTCTAGGCTCTAACCCAGACAATCCCATTCAAACTGCTAACTCCTTTAATTCATTCTTTACCAACACCATCCAATCTCTTGCTAGCCATCTTTCACCAGACACATCAAATCTGCCTAACGCACCTTTAAATCCTCCTCCATCCTTTCAATTTCAACCAGTGCCTACTTCTACTATACGCTCTCTTCTACTAAAACTGAAACCTTCCACCCCTTCTGCTGACCAACAGAATACCTTCAAATTGCTGCCAGACCCATTGCCTACCCCATATCCATTCTTATTAATAGAACTATCAGTGAAGGATATATCCCATCCATCTGGAAAATTTCTTACATTATTCCTCTACACAAAGGTGGGAACTCTAGTGAATACTCCAACTTTCGTCCTATAGCCTTACTTTCACCTCTGGCAAAAATTATGGAAAAATGTATACAGAAGCAACTTCTACACCACCTTCTCCAAAATAAACTACTGGCAAACTGTCAACACGGTTTTAGACCCTACCACAGTACCACCACTGCCCTGCTATCATTTACAGATTCTATTAACAACAAACGCAACAATGGCCTTCTTTCCTCTGCAATTTTCGTTGATTTATCCAAAGCTTTTGACATGGTTCATCATCAGCTGCTCTTGCATATTATGAAATCACTTTCGCTAGATCCATTAGCCATCAACTGGTTCAAATCTTACCTCGATCACAGAAAACAAGCAGTACTTTGGCACAATAATCTTTCTAATCTCTTACCTATCTCTGTGGGTGTACCTCAGGGCTCCATATTAGGCCCTCTCCTATTTTCTATCTTTATTAATGATCTTCAGTCAGCAATTCCACATACTGCCTGCATTCAGTATGCAGATGACTCCACTATTATCTGCTCAGCTACTTCTCAAATTGACCTGCAGAACATCACCCAGAATGCATTTAATACTGTTGAACAATGGTTTACAAAACGTTGCCTCCTTCTAAATCCAAAGAAAACTAAACTTCTACTCTTCTCCCCAACCCGTAAGTCCACCCCCATCCAATTTACACTTGCAACTAAAGATGGTACTGTTATCTCTCCAGACCTCACAACCAAACTCCTAGGAATAACTATAGACAACAACCTCAACTTTGACACACATATTAACAGTACAATAAAAACAATCAACAAGAAACTTGGATCCCTCTATAGAATCAAACCCTTTCTTACTCCAACAGCCAGGACTGCTATAGCCAGAACACATCTAATCTCTACATTACTCTATGCCTCACCCATTTATACAAACCTTTCTAAAGCCAACATTAACAAGCTGACTGTATCCTATAATAATATTGCCAGATTTGCTGCTGCCTCTCCTTTTCGAATTCATCACTGTCTAAATCTTAAACAACTTGATTGATTAGAGTTTGTACACCATCTCCACTTCTCTCAGCTTACAATTGCCCACAAAACCCTACACCAATCCTCTAATACTCCTATTCTTGCAAGCCTCCTTACCCTCTACCAAAATCCAAAAAACCTACGCTCTTCCAACAAATTTCTGATTAACACCTGCAGATCCAACAATCTGGCAGGAGACTCCCTCTTCTGCAATTCCATTGGTAGACTTTGGAATGCTCTTCCCTCTGAACTTACAACTCTCTGCTCTCATACTCTTTTCAAAAAGAAGCTTAAGCTTCATCTCATGACTCACTGGTTATGCTCCTGTTCTATCCCAGACTAACTGCTGCTTCCTCCCACCTACAACCTCCTGGTTTAAATAGCCTTCTTTTCTAACTCTGCTCAGGATATAACTTTTTACTGAAGTCTCCACTTAGATATCAATATTTCATCTAGGTTTATTCCTCTGGCCATGCCTTATACAAAAAAAAAAAAAAAAAAAAAAAAAAAAACAGTTTTTATGCTCTGGTTTTGTATACAACTAATTGTTACTTCCTTCTATTTTTCTGTATTCTTCTGTATACTTTTTCATGATGGTACTTAATTTTTGTGTTTTTTATTCTTTAATGTTAGTTTGTATATCAATTGTTAATGGCTTTTCTACTCAACATGGAGCTTTTCTCCCCAGGCCTCTACTGAAAATGGACATGTATCCAGCTAGACTAGCCCGGTCAACAAATGTAAAATAAAATAAAAATAAATAAAATAAAAATATTGTTTGTCTGTTCTCCTCCTTGATAAACAGCAGAACATTGTTAAGGCTTTTTACACCTGTGCCTTGCCAAGCAGCAAGCCTCCTCCAACATACTAGGGCTTATTTGTTCTCTAGCAGTGGGGGTTCCCCAGTTCTGCTGCAGCAAACCACAGGCGGAGTTGTTATTTAAGCAAATACTAGACAGTTTTTGCCCTCATCAACAGCTTGGATCTGAGAATATTTTTGTGTATAGGTCTTAACCCTGCACCTGAGTAGACAGACACTATATCCACATTGCCACAAGAAATCACAATATTATCCTCCCTATGAGTGGTCACTCCAATGCATTCATTAATGAGGGCCACCATCAGGCAATGGCTTGGCGAGGTATAAAGTCCACACCCAGGATGCCTACTACATCATTGCACCTTCTCCAAGGGACTGTAGCTATATAAGTTCTGATCTGCACTCCCAAGCATGGCCCATCCATCTGCCTCTGCCAGTGCCATCAAGCACCATCCAGAGTCACCAAATGAACTTGAGACACCTGGACCACAGAAAGGGTATTATTATCCTATGGTCCTGACAGTGGCAAACAGCAAACTATTTGGCTTTGTGACTTATCAGACCTAGTAGTTCCTTGCTTTGTGCTATGTTATCGCAGCTCATAAGAAAATGCTTTGCATGATCTATGCATTCTGCTCTGGTAAGAACATGTATTTTCTTTCTAACACTGTATGTGTTAATATTAAGACTGTACTTGGCATGGGGATAACTAAACCCTTCCAATGTGAGTGCTGTTGAGCCCTCCAGTTCAGATCTCCCATGAACTGACTGACCACATCTGAAAGGCATCAATAATCAATACTTTAAAACTAAAAAGCTGCCATCTTACAAGTATATCCAACTATTAACAGAAGATGGAAGCACAATGACAGAGAGAAGGAGAAAAACATGATAGGAATAAGAATGTACTGCAAGCGCCATTCACACAGACTAACAGATATGGTAATGACACTCCTGAGGAATACGACTACAAAAGCCCTCAGAAGTGGGTCATTGCCAGAATAATACCAATCATACAAATGTGTATCTCCTTGGGAGGTAGGAGCACAGGGTCACCTAAAAGCTGATTCTTAGAAGTCTGAGTTCTGAAGCAGTAAAGTGACAACTGATGACTGTTTGTTGGATTCAAAGTTATGCAACAATGTTTAGTATAGTGAGCTGATGACCTTGCAGCTGTAGCAAAACATGTACACAGAAGTAGCCACATGCCTAGTGGAGGAGCATTTGACAGTAATAGCTAAACCAGGGTTAGTCCCCCTGACAGCAGAGACAGTGTAGATAGCAACCTAATGGATTAGTTTTCCTTAGCCACAGTCAGACCCTTCATACCCAAAGGAAAGACAAACAATATATCTGTTTCCTGAACTCATTCAACCCTGTCTGGAAGAATCCTTGCTAGTACTGCATGTCAAGAGTAGGAATGACACTTTCTTCTTTGGAATCTGCCCTGGAAAGGAAATCCGAAGCATTTCTGAGTCAGCTCTTAAAGGGAAACAATAGTTAGACCAAATAATACCTTTTCATTTTGAAAGATAAAACAGCAGTCCCTACAAATAAGACCTGATTGGTCTGGTTGATATTCAAGGCATCTATCAGAAAAAGGCTACAAGCCTGCAGACCCTTGCATCATCTGGGAGAAGACTGTGTATCACCAAACAGGCCATGGCCTGCTTCTCTTCTTGGGATTGGCGCTAACATTTTGTTCTAGTGAGAGAAGAAGCAAAGGAGTATTGTATCCCAACAGAGTGAAGCTGTGCTGAGACCAGCATTAGTAGTAGCCAGGCAGTAGCCATTCATGCGACTCCCCTCTTTTCATCATTCTTGACAAGCTAATTCTTTATTTTTCAGTAAGTACTGCTTGATTTGTTTCTAACTTCAGAATATCTGCCTAAATACTTCAGCCTTAAATTTTCAGGGTCTGTATATTAGTTTCCCCTCAAGTGTTTGGCAGTGCTCTGTACAGACTCAGACAACTTGAGTGACATTTTTCCTGTAAAAGGAATATATAAGGAAACAGCTCCACTACTTAGTAATAATGACCATCCCTCCTGGCATGTCTATAGGTCAGTTCCCTGTGCTTTCTCCTATTAACCTTGAGAACTTGGGCATTCTGAGGTAGTGTAGCAACTGTTTCATGTACACAGACAACCCTCTCCTCTTACCTCCCAACACTCAGACTTGTGAGAGATTCACTTATATATCCAAATTAGAAGCCATGCACTCTCAAGCCAAGACTGGAATAGCTGCTCAAGAAGAGAAGGTCAACACCTGCACCACACCACATGCAACACATAGTCCTCCAGAACAGCCACCATCACAGCTCTCACATAAAAATACAAACCATACACCCACCTTCATGGAGGCTCTCAATAGAAATCTACCCAAACAGCAGAGACCTCCAAGTCAGAAACACACTCGAACACCATAACACAGCACAAACCACAAACCTCTAAAGCCAGCTATGAAGGCAGAATTGCGGCAGACACTAAAAGCAACCACAAAGCCTTCTGTAGTTATATCAGGAATATCAGGAAACCAGATTTTCTCTGAGTTACTGCACAATGGTACCTCCTATACTGAGCCAACAGATATTGCCAACATACTGGTCGACAGAGTCAGTGTCAACTTTACCCCCCCCCAAAGGACCAATCACAATAGCGGAGGAATGCCAGGCACCCAGTATTACTGCAGAACAGGTTAAAGCTGCATTGTCCAAGGCCATAGGACTCGACAATATACCTTGATGTGTTCTACATGAACTACAAAGTGAATTGGCACCGCATCTGTATGCCCTGTTCAATCACAGCCTCACCTCAGGCTTTGTCCCTACTGAATGGGGCACTGCTACAGTTATCCATCTCCATAAAGGGAGAGCAACTACAGACCCTGGGAATTGTCGCCCCATTAGCCTCAAGTCTGATATGTAAGGCTATGGAGCTCATCATCATGGACCTAATTAACAAGGATATAGGGAATCTCCAAACTCTAGATCCCATACAATTTGGTTTTGTGAAAGGTAGATCATGTCTGCTCAACCTGGTCGACCTCTTTGAGTCAGTCACCAGAGCTGTGGATGAGGGCAAGGCAGTTCAGTTCATACAGCCTACCTTGATCTGGCCAAGGCCTTTGATACCATTCTCCACTGAGGAATTATTGATAAACTCACCAAACTAGGCATCAACCCCTATATCACTAGGTGGGCTGCAAATTGGCTCACAGATAGAACCCACAGTGTGAAAGTAGCAGACTCCAAGTCAGACTGCTGACCCGTCATGAGTGGAGTCCCACAGGGATCAGTCCTGGGTCCTCTCCTGTTTGTTCTCAGAAGTCCAGGCCAACACAGAGGGACTCTGGCTGACCAAGTTTGCAGATGACTGCAACCTGGGAGCCATTATTAACTTCCCAAGTGATGTAGACATCCTACAGAAAGGCCTCACTGAGACCAATGACTGGTGTCGAAACCATGGCCTTAGGCTTAATGCCAAAAATTAATCATCATCCCCTTTGGGAAAAACTCAGTTCCCACTAATTACCACATCAATGAGAGCCCACTGAACACTGAAGGTGTTATAAGCAATCTGGGGACACAGGTTGACAGCACCTCTCCTTTGACCACTACATTGCCACTGTGGTCAGAAAATCCTTCTATGTGGCACATCTCATTAGCAAGGGTTTTGCATCCAGGAAGGAATAGGTCATTATCTCTCTCTCTACTCTTCCCTCATTAGGCCAATCATTGAGTATAATGCCCCATTTGGCATGTACCTCACTAGACACATGCAGCAGCTGGAAAGGGCACAAAAGTACCTCACAAAGAGGATCCTAGGCCTTAAGCACATGTCCTACATGGAGAGACTAAAAAAAACTCCAGCTATTCTCTGTCTCATATCGTCTACTAAGAGGCGATCTCTACTTGACTTACAAACCATGTTTGACCCATCTCTGTTAGAAATGCTACATCTAAAGAAATCCAAATCCCTCCGCACCACACACTCTAGAGATCTCAACCTCATTACTAAAACCAACAGAACATGCTGGAGGGACAGGTTCATAACCCAGAGACTGCCCATGGCCTGGAATAGACTTCCCATACATGTCAAACAGAGCAGCTCACGGGCCCTATTCAAGAGAAATGTTGATGAGTGGATGGGGAATAAAAAGTTCACCACGGGCATCACTCCAGTGGCGCTACTCGATAGAGGTACTGGGAACTAACGGGCTGCATGATGCCAGGGCACTTCTATGGGCTAGGCTTGTAAAAGCTCCAGGGCCATTAGCCTGGTACACACCTATGAATCTATGAACTCCATGAGCAGATGTTATGGCCATCAGGAAAAGTGCCTTCAAAGAAAACTTCAGATCTGCTGAAGCACTTAGCTTGAATGGAAGAGAAGACTAGTATTGACTGTCAGTCATGAATTTCAAGTTACAAAGAACAGAAAGGCTCTTCAAAGGTTAGTGAAAATACTGAGCAGACTGAAAGGGCTGCTTCATAAGACAATGCTGAGATATAATTCCACCTTCTGTATGGCAATAATGTGCCAAAATGGCAGAAGTATAGACCTTGATCGTGGCATACCTAAAAGCAAGTCAAATAGGTACATGGAGTAGGACACAATCATTGTGAACGGCTGAGGTAGTACATACTTACCTGTTCATCCAGGTGGAGAACCACTTCCTCTTGACAAAGTATGTCTGTCTTGTGGATGGCTTTCACCCAGCTTTAGTCACATCTCTAACTTCTGCTGGAATGTCTAGCAGAAGGAAATGATCTAAAGGAGCAACCATGTCTAGAATTGGAACCAAATGTCTCCCAGCTAAGGATGACTTCCTTGCCTAGCAATGGTATAAGCTTTCTTGGTACCATGGACCAAAGTGTCAGAAAGCATGCTTTTTTCAGCCACCAAAGGGTGACAGTGATGAGCTTTGACCTTTTCTCTGAATTTTGCTGGTACGTAAAGGTAAGATGGAAATGTGGGAAGGCATACAATAATCCTCCCAGTTATACAAGAGACAATGTATCCACAATTATCTCCTGGCCACGACAAAATCAAGCAGGACTAAAGTAAGACCATACTCTTCTAAGTGGATCATTCATCAGAGGACCTTAACCAGATATGTCTCCCATGTCTGGACTCCTGAATTTAGTTGGATCAACAGCTGAAGGAGTATGTCAGCACTTTCACTTAATTTATGATGTGAACAAGTATGCCAGGGGTAACACTAGTCTATGAGTTACTGACAAACCTACATTATATCTCAGCTCACAGGAATGAGCATGTTTTACCAAAGCCTACCATACCATAGCCTGATTAAGTGACTAAAGCAACAGAAGATCTGGTCTTAGCTTCACTTCCAGAATACAGATATAAGTGATTATTTGTATTTGAATTATGGAAGATGCTGAGAAATAACATTTTTGTTAAAATAATGTAAACAAGATATGGATTAATTGTGAGAACCAGCAGGTAAGAATGCTTTGTGCCTACTACTGATTTTCTGTACTAATCCACCCTGCATCTGCTGTGTTTTTAAATCATGTGGCTTTAGGGTGCCACCTTTCCATGGTGCTATTTTATGAGAAACAAGCCCCACCCTATGCATAATGAAGCCACACCCCCTATATTGACCACACCCCTTTTTGCGATCCATGCCCAGAAGTACAGATCTTGAATACCACATGCAGTCACTATATACATCAAATATACAATGAATCAAGAACAAGATGTAATGAGAGCCACTTTATTTAACAGTAACGTGTTCTCAAAGCATTACATTTTTAAGGGTTCACTACACACAAAATAGCTCTACACTGATATGATATCACACAAGACAAGAGATAACCAAGCAAGGGAAAATTTAATATAAAATCATGGTCATACATTACTAATTCTATAGAAAAAGTGAGAATAAAAATCATGGTCTTATGTCAGAAATTTATAAACAATAATTAAATTTTCTAGCAGGAGTAGGCCACTTGGTATGATCATTGCTAATGTTTGAAGCTATATGTCTCATTTGATCTGTCACCTTCCAGTAATGGCTGGAATGCATAAAACTATGAACATGTTACATTCAAATTTTATTTGACTTGCAGCTCAGCTTTGATAAGAGACACAAACATTCAGCTTCTGTTATCAGTGCATACATTCTACTTAAGTGAGAAAACCTTTTCCATGAGGCTATTGCTGGGGTGATGTGAAAGAATGAACTGCAGCACACTATAAAGCATTTTGAGTCTGAAATCTTACTAAAAAAAAAAAAAAACAACCAACGATCACTTACAGATGCCTCAGTTATTTGTAATAAGGCTGGCAATGTAACAGTTAACGTGCAGTAGTCTGAGTAAACTGCATGAATGGCCAGATCTAATTTGAAAACATTTGCAGATTTGCACCATTCTGACCAGCTACAAGCTGTTGGAAGCTGAAGAGCTACATAGCTTTAAAGGGGCTATTTAAAATCAGTTCTGTAGGTAACAAAGTACTTTTGTTGAAAAGGCACTGAAGTCCCTGCAGACCTGATGTCCCACAGCTGGAGGCAAGTTCTTAACAGCAGATGAAGCTTTACAGTCAAAGAACCTGCCATCCATTTTTCTCTGCAATTCATTTGTGAGACTTGCCATCACTGTTTACAACTCTGAGGCAGAGCGTGTATTACTTTCAAGCTTTGCAATAGACTTGTGGAATATGTGCAGGATGTGATGCAGACATGGGGCTGACTCTCCTCAGAACCTTGACTAACAAATTAACTTTTAATAGTGGGCCAGCATTCTACCAGTATTGCCACAGCTGGGAACAAAGACAGCCACCTTGTGGCGCACAATTTCCTTAAAGTCCTGGTTTAGGAAAGCATAGAAGTACTCTGACAGTGCCATGTTTTTTTTTTTTTTTTTGCCACATGTTGATAATTCACTGTGCACATTCAAAACCAGCATCTCAATATCAGACCTTGCAATGGCCTTGCTGGCATGCTTTGCAATTTATGTATTACCTGGCGCAGACAGTTTGATGGCACCTTTGCTTTCAGATGCTTAAAATTCTGGCATTTGGTTAGAAAACCCTCCATTATTGATGGGCAACAATAAAAGCTGGCAGAATAGTAAAAACCTTGAAATCCTTGTAAATGATGATTTTTCATGTGCTACTATTATAGTCATTCTCAGAGGATACAGAGTTGCCCATGTGATCCTCCATGGGGTTTAGAGCCATGTCAGACAGGTAACCACCCCAGTTTATACGGCTGTTATCAGATCACTTTTAGAATATTGTACCCTCTTCAGTAACTTACCTAGATGCCAGCTGATACATTTGGAGAAGGTACAATAATTCCTGGTATAAAGAACTGAATAGCTTCAAGGATTCTCTTATAGCAAAAGTCTATATCAATTCCCCCTTTTCTGTGAATCGTGTTACCTTTGTAGAAGATACTTGACAGACAGGCAAACCATTAAAGGACATGGCTGGGCCAGCCATGGATCTTAAAGGCATCCTGGGGGCTTAGCTCATCTGTGCTTCTGTCTGGGGGTGGATTCTTTTTGTTTTTGATCTACTCACTCTCTTTCTCTGACCCCCCTCCATGCTCATTGATTACATCCAAGGGCAAATCCCCTCTTTAGACATCACCTCCCTTATGGACAGTATTAACAAGCACCCTCCCACCTAGGATGGGCATGCCCATCTCTTCCCTGGTACTCTGTCACCCACCAGAGTCACTAATTTAATCTGGGTTGGCTGGGCCATACTCAGGGATTTATCCCTCTGTACCACTGGAGTGTCTAAGATGGAGGTATATCTTAATCTCACTGTCCAAAATGGGGCAACAGGGCCTCTTTTTCTGTTAAATTAAGAAGATGCAGGCCAGTTAAGAACTACATAATTTTTGTACTACTGCAAACCAGAGCTGTCTACTGCCTACAGTAAAGGTTCTCATATGATTTAGCAAAAGTTCAGTTTATGCAAAGTCCTTCTCTGTATTAAATATGTTGCATTTTTTCTCTTGTTTTTTAGCCTGTGTGCTGGTAATTTGCAGGAATTATAACACAAAGCATAGGTTAACAAAGTTGCCTTCTCAATGAAACTTTATAACAATTCCTTGCTGAACACACTGATTCCCACTCTACCTGCCTGTACTCTCTCAGGATGCCATCATACTTGCACTTTTTCTGGGTAAACTGTTGACTGATCTCTAAGTCTTGCTTTCTTCTCACACTGACGTGTCATTCTCACTTTTAAGTAATGTCTTAGCAGTCTATATTCCATTTTATGACTGTTATGCCATATTACCTTCAGCACATAGCTGGGAGGAGAAGTTAACCAATAAATATATTTAGATCATAAGTTCTCAGACTATTTAACAGTGAGTCTACCTCAGAGCTTCTTCAGGATATCAGCAGGATACATTGGACGTCTCCATACATAAAGAATATGCTGCACAGGACAGAAACAGGTTGACTCCTTTGCTATCCAAAACATGCACACAATTAAAATAATTAATATTGACATAGTACACTATTATTATACTATTGGTTTGCAGTCAAATGCAAATATTCAATTGTTATTCTTCTACATGTAGTCTAACCCCACATAGAATTAATAAAATTAATATTATGTAGTTAACATTATAAGTACCCAGCAATTAATGACTAGCTTAGTCTTCTGCTGGAAAAGACCCAGGCCTTTCTGGGGAGGCTAGACACATCATCTGGGAAGCTCCATTTGAGAAAAGTTGGATCAGCTAAGTCCAGGTCTACCCCTGAAATTTTTCTTGTTAGAACCCGTAGGGATCCCAGATAGTTGGGAGTAATAGTTCTGTAGTCAGTAAGGAGTACTGGATCATCTCCATATCTTTTATCCCCCCCACTTCAAGTAACAAACTTGTACTAACCAGTCAATAGTCTTGTATGCCAGGAAAGGACCCGGAAGGTATGAAGTCAGTAGTAAATACCATTTGAAGACCTGTGGACCACCACAAATCTATTGTTCTAGGGTCTGTGACTCAGCCTCAAAATGAAAAAGATGTCTGCATTCACCTTCTGCATAAATCTGCAAGCCCCATGTTTCTTCCGTTGGATGTTAGAGTACATATATCAAGCGAAAGGCATGTACGCAGACATAAGAATGTTCACTTCTAGCCATCTGTGTCACCCCAAATGATGGTTTCAGCCACGACATAATCTGTCGTCTCCTAGCAAAGATATGCTACATCCCTTCATGCACTGTTAGGACAGCTAACTAGTGCTGCTGACCTTAACATGTGAGCAACAACCCAAGACAGAGGAACAGACATTTAAGTAAGTAGATTGATTTATTGATCGCTGATAGGTAATTATTTGGAATATTAATGCCTTCAGATCCTTTCTGTGCCAGCACCTTTGACAAATTTACAGTGAGGAACTGGCAAAGCTGTCTGACTATAGCTTTTCACGGCAGTTTTATGGGTTAGTGAGGAACTGACAAAGCTGTGTTTGCCCACATTGCAGAGACTCACTTCCTGTGCCTATCCATGGGAATTAGTAAAAACAAAATGAAAACTCCAGCAAAGCTAGAACTTCCACTGAGTGACCTCCCAAACCTCTTGTATCAGAGACACATGGGATATATGCAAATGGCCCTTATGAACATCATGTGTTTCAGCTAATTGGCGATTCTGAATGCCCATGACTTGTTTCGTCATTTTAATGGGCAATTTCAGGCCAATAAAGCCAAACCCCACTAGCTGTGGATATGTATTTTTTTGGCCTTGTTAATGGTTTTTCGGTCCACTCAGTGGAAGTTCTAGCTTTGCTGGAGTTTTCATTTTGTTTTTACTGATTGTTTTTTCAGTGACCTTCTCACTTATTGTTTTAATTTGTTGTTTGGGATATTTGTTCAGTGACCATAATGATAATGGACATCAGCTGGGTATAACAATCCTGTGTTTCTTATGCTTAGTCAAACACTCTGCTTGTGCTGTGCTGACGAGATCATAACAAGGCTGAAATATGCATATCCACTAGCTACTTAGGCATAGCAAGGAATAGGTCAACATATTCATTTTTGAAGACAGCCATTTTTTCATCATGAGCATTCCACATTTCTGACCATTCTCTAAATGTGTATGTTCTGGAATCAGTGTTTTGCTGTGTCAAGTTACACTAACATACAGAAAGGGCCACCAAGAATTCTTGAAGTACTTTGGTTCACTTTAACCCTACAAGCATAGCTATTTAAATATGTGTGTGTGTGTGTGTGTGTGTATATGTGTGTGTGTGTGCGTGCGTGCGTGCGTGCGTGTGTGTGTGTGTGTGTGTGTGTGTGTGTGTGTGTGTGTGTGTGTGTACACCTTTGACTATAGAGGCCAAAATGATACTCACAGTGCCCACTATATCCACTGTCAGGGTCAATAACAAGTTGTCATAACTATGTCTATTGGCACATAGACCTAGTGGCTAGACCAGCAGCTGTGGGTAGGGTAAATGTCACTCACTGGAAGAGCTCAGAATCACCACTTCTTACTGGTATGAGTGAGTGGAGTGCATCTTCATTAAATATTAGCTATCACAGATCTGCAGTACCAAGAAATTACCAGTTATCCAGAAGTGACATGGCAAAATGTAAAGAATAAGCCACTGCAATTTGTCTGGGCCTAAAAACAGGACAATGGCAGCCATGATCTATTCTTTTATGTTGCAAACTGATTGAATGAATGCATTTTGTTGTTTGGGTAGATTCTTAGATAGTCATAGCTGACTCATCTACCATCTGGTGCCATTTCTAAAAATATCACCCCACCCCCTCAGCTATTCAAGTGAAAAAATACAAAAAAAAAAAGAACTTTATACTGTAGAAGGATGATGGGTACTTTTGCACCAATCAGCTTCCTACAGTAACCAGCTCTTGAAAAGTTGCCATTTTGGTATAGGAAAAAGGAAAGCAGATGTGTTTTTCATGCCTGGGATTCATACCTCTCAGCTGTACAGACTTTCACAGAATGTCCAGATTTGTGCCTCATATTTTTGTCTGTTTTTCATAAAATTGTAGTTTTCTGGCAAATCATTGGCAAGCCATTAAAAATTAAATTCAGAATATAATGACAGCTATTTGAGTTTCAGACTTCATACCCTTCAGAAAAATCATGCTAACAAAAAAAAAATAAAAAAAAACCTGTTCATATGTTCGCGTAAGCCTAGCCAGCAAAGTTCCATAGCTTACGCTACCCAAGAAAGTTATTTTCCTGTGTCACTGTCCAGCAGAGACACAAAAGTGATCCCTGGGTGTATTTCCTATTTCCCATCCACTCATCAAGATTTTTCTTGAAGAGTGCTAATGAAGAACTTTGCTTGACATAGATGGGTAGCTTGTTCCAGAGTATAGGAAGTCTCTGGGACAGGAATCTATCCCTCCAGCGTGTCCTGTTTATTGTGGTGACAAGGTTTAGGTCCCTAGAGCATGTAGCTCAGAGGGATTGGGATTTCTTTAGGTGTAGCATGTCCAACAGCTCTGGGTTTGACATAGCTTTATATGTTAGGCAGAGATCACCTCGGAGTAGGTGATATGCTATGGAGTAAAGCTGGAGTTTTTTGAGGCGGTCAGTGTAGGGCATTTGTTTGAGGCCAGTAATCCTCTTTGTGAGGTACTTCTGTGGCCTTTCCAGCTGCTGCAGATGTCTTGTGAGGTACATTCCAAAAGGGGCGTTGTACTCTATAATGGGTCTAATGAGTGACGAGTAGAGGGAAACAATGACCTCTTTTTGTTATTCTATTCTATCAACTTACTAGGTTTGTAACAGCAATATTTAAAAAAAATATCCATATCTTTGGGCCTTTGACTCTGCGTTATTTGTGGCTTTGTATAGATTTCTTGGTCTAAGAAGCTGAGAGGTATGCTGGGATAGCTGCCCCTGTCTTGCTACGCTATAACCATTTTCAGGAGAGATCTGAACTGGTAGTTCGACAAAGTAATGGCCATTTGGCCAGACTGCTTTGCTTTTTACTAACACATGCTGTGGGATCTTTAAAATCCAAAAGAATAAAAAACAGAAATTATTTTATGTAGAAGATAGTAGCTGAAGCATATTGCATCCACTCATACTGTAGCACTTAAATAGCAGACCAAGTGGTTGTAGTGTGAATAAAACTACAACTTTCTGATCTTCCTAATATCAAACGTGAGTGTATAAAACACTTGAACTACAGACAGCATTTGTATGCACTCTTCATAGATAGTTCACATTAACTAACTAGACATTTGAATTGGAAAAACAGCTCTACTTCCAACAAGCATGCTTTTTCAGAGTCAGGATTTACCTTTACTAGTATTATAAACTCTGATAAAAAAAAAAAAATATATATATATATATATATATATATATATATATATATATATATATATATAAAACTTGTCAGTCAAATATATACATTTGTTAAACTATGTTATTCAAAGTTTCTCTGGAACAGATATTAATGTACTTAGTGAGGTAACAGTGCATCTTTTGTTTGCAAAAGTGAACTAAAATCCACTTAAGTTATGCTTCAGCTAACAGTTTTATGACCATACAGCTCTATAGATCATTTACAAATGTATTTCTTCCAGTCACAACTAAATGTGGATGTAGCAAAGCATTAGTTGTCTTTTTTCTTGCAGTGGTATATAGTACTGTAAGTCACTGGGGACTTGGCTATCCCATAATCCCCAACTGCTTATAGCAATCTTGAAAAATTAAACAGTGCTGAACAAGGTCTTGCTTTTCTCAAGACTGTCTTCACAAAATCTGTAAATGGAATATGGTTTGTCATGCATATGAATTGCAGTTCCCTCCCACTTAAGACCGCTTTGAAATTTTATGATGCTAGGCAGTTCAAACAGAGCGGAGGGGTAAGTGTTTTTGTTGCTTACATAGCTCCAGACCAGCTGCTCATTTTGCCAGTAACTCTAATGGGAAAACGTCATTAAATTATTTTCCTGTCATGTAAGAGACTTCTAGCTTCCACTGTCGAAACATAGAAAACAAGTGTTTGTTAATGCCAAATGCTGACATGTACTAGCTGGTAAATGATTATAGCAATATGATAGGAGGAAGGCAGAGCAACAGAGTAACAGAGCACATTTTAGGTAACATACAGCAGAATAGATTATCTGCAAAAGTAGTAGGTATTAAATTTGTCATATACATGGTCTGTATGCATGGGTGCCTGCAGGATTTTTTACAGAGGAGTGCAAAAACTGACGGCATCTCTGTGTATTTATAGTGTTATGAAATAAGATCTCAGCAGAACTGTAATATTGAACTCATTCATGTAAAAATTATAGTTTCTGGGTAACAATAATTTTTAAAAACAAAAACTATATTGTTGTATGTTTAGGCCTATGACCTTAAGTGTGAAGCTGACTCAGTATTTTCACTTATTCATTTGTTTTTCTTGATACCCCTTAATCCAGTCAGTTTTGGGTATGGAAAAGCCGGAATCCATCCAAGCATTCACATGCGCTGTGTGGTAAACCTGAACAGGCAAGCATAAAATAGACAATCGGTGGAGAAGCTGCTGATCCATCGCAGAACACCCCCTCCCCAACTGTACCTCATTATGAACAACATTCATCATTTGGAGTCTTAAAAAGTTCACACCGTTCCACACAGAATAATTAATGTTAATAACCGTTAAGTAATATCAAACCATATTATACATTAGACTGTTTGCAAGAATGAATAAGGTTATTATCTGTGCTGTGAACTTCCTAACTGAAGATTTTAAGGAAGCGTAGCTCTCAAGTCAGTCAGGGAAAAATCTCAAAAGAATCACTGAGAAATATAAAAATAACCAGGGTGGAACCTTTTTTAAATATTAGTGCTATACTGCGGTGGTGGTGCTGTGGTAGCGTTGTCGCCTCACAGTAAGACCTTGTCCTGTTCGATTCTCAGCTAGAGCGTCTTCTGTGTGGAGACATGCGTGAATGGGCGTACCTTCATTGAAGGTTGTATGTCAGGGCTGGCAACTCGGCATGTAAAAATCCACTGCCAATCATTAGCGGACCGGAGTTCCGCTATGGCAACCCCTGACCGGGAAAAGCCGAAAGACACAACAACAAGTACTATTATCTTAAACTACTGACAGATTAGAAGTATATGAATTAATGTCCATTTTCTGAAGTAAAAGAAGTCTATAACTCTAATTATTTTCATTATTTATCAAGTGTAATTCATCATCTTTTCTCCAAATGTCACCAGTTTTAACAGATCTAAAATCTGAGTCCAAATCAGGGACAATTGGTAGGCATATTAGGAAGTGTTACAAATTCCAATCTTGAAGAGGGAAGGTTGAAAGCCATGCAGGGCAAATTTATAAAGTTTCCAATTTACCTACAACACATCTTAGGAATGTTACATAAACACGGTGAGAATCACAATAATGAAGGTATGCGGATTCCACGAAAGGTGTATCACAGCTGAAAACTGTTAAAATAAGTAGAACGAAGCAACTGCAGGAAAAAAATATCATAATTTAACACCATATACAAACATAAAATACCTTACTAAACCAAACCGGAGCTCACATAACTGTGGGCAGAGCCAGATCAATGTCAAATGGGACCCTAGACAGAGTAATAAATCGGGGCCTCCCCCAGAGCTTTCTTATTTACTTCTACAGTGATTACAGACATTGAAATAAAATGGCATAAACACTGATAGCTATTTGCTAAACAAACAATACAGTCTCACAATGAAAATAGACAGTATGAGCAATAAACTTCTCAGCCCTTGAAACTCACATTCATTGAAACTGCATTAAGACTCAGATTAAAAAAAAATGCATCTGGCCAGTGGATGATTAAGTTGGGTCTATATTACGTAATCGAAAAATAATTTAACTGAATGGGATTTAACATCGAAATGCATGTCATCGAGCTGTTGATAGTGAGATTGCGGTACAGTGAAGAGTGGAAAATTTGCCCTTTCCTCACTGTAGTGCGATCTCAGAATTCGTATATATAATTAGCAGGGGGTGTAGGGGGCACAGTCCCCCACAAAACCAAGTTTGATGAAGTGCATTTCGATGTTAAATCCAGTTCGGTTAAATTATTTTTCAATTACGTAATATAGACCCAATTAAGTTTACCTTTGGGATATATTTTCAAACCATAGGCTCCTTGCACACATTTTTAGGGCCATGCATACATATATGCGTTCTTTAATTCATCTTCCTGATTGTATTAAATTATATTCCTTGTATAATACAGCCCCACTTCTTAGAATGTGTTTTAAATTTGTAGTTTTGAACATTCTTTAAGTGAGCAATGAAACAAAATGTATGAAACCAATAATGACAAAACTACCCATTTCAGAAAATTTCAACCATAAAAGGCTACTCCAACATCTGTCTTTACAATCCACCAATATCAGTGAATAAGCACAATACCTTCAGAAATAAAAGCCATTTGAATAATTTCACATTAAAGAGATCTGTAACAAATGAAGAGGTTGCCCTGCAACCAACTTTACATTTCAGTGTTTCATCTACAAATTCAGTGCCTGCTGTCCTTGAAGAATTAAATTGCCTATGGTACATTAAAAAATGGTAAGCTGGTAATATAACAATAGGGAACGACTAACAAACCGACGAGTTCATAGTAAATAGGCATCTAACCTCAAAATGATCCAAATGCTGCCAAGGACTAAGAAAACAAAGTGAAGATATAAAATTCATTGTTGCAGAAGGAGCTGAATTCATTGTTGCAGTAGGAGCTGAAATGGCAATTAAGGTTAAATGCCATCTCCCCACCGAGTACCAATGAAGCCGCATCACTAACAAGTGAATTAAGATACAGGGCTTCAAAACTTTCAGCTAGTTCAGTCTTTGTGCTGCTATCCTTTTAAACTTTTTGGAAGATTTTTATAAAGTTACATAGTTTCCTTTTCCTGTTTGTAGATAGGCAGACAGCTTTTGCCTGTGTTTTTATTGTTTTTTATTCTGAAGATGTGCATTATTAGAATGGATGAAATCACTTAATTTTAATTAGTTTTATTTTAAAAAATTCATTATTTGTATATTTTTGCTTTGGCTCTTTAGTCCTTGGCAGCATTTGAATCGTTTTGAGGTTTCCTTTTTGTATTTTACATTCCTGAGTGGTTGCTGGTTATGCTGTGGTTTAGGCATTTCATACAAAGGAAGGCACACTCAGGAGTGCAGAACACCTATCCCCCCTTAAAATGCACCAAATAATCAGCAATCAACAGGGGGGTCCCTATTAAATGAACAAAAGTTACAAATCCCGAACGCTCACATAAGCGAAAATGCCGCAACTTGAAGTTGCTTTTTCTTAATCACAGTACAGTGAAGATCGAGATATTTGCCCTTTCTTCACTGTATTGTGATCTTGGAGTTGGAATATATATTTAGCGGGGTTGTGGGGAGCGCAGCCCCCCCCCACAATAACCTTTTCGAGTTGCGGCATTTTCGCTCATGTGAGCGTTCGGGATTTGTAACTTTCGTTCATTTAATAGGGACCCTCAAAAGAGCACTGCAATACCAGCACTCCATCTGCATGGTGTGGGAGTAGAAAACGCAGCCTTCTACATCAAAGGCAATTATGCTACTAACACTACTTTCAAATTCTACAGCACAAACAGTGACTACCATTTGCTAAACAAAACAGTTAGTTGCACATTGAAAACAAACTTAGCATGAGCAACAGTAAACTTCTCTTTCCTTGAAACTCACAATTCCATGAAAATGCACTGAAACTCAAACTCTCAATTCCAACAGCAGTCTGGTAGCTGGCATAGAGGATTCATGTTCTTATTGCCACTGAATCTCACAATTGCTTCAACAGTCAGGTAGTTGGTATAGAGGATTCAGGCTCTTGTCTCCTGTAATTAAGTTTCAGGGTCAAACCTGATCAAGTTAATTGACTAACACGCCTATCCTCCAACTAGGGCATTACATATCATACCTCTATACCTCTCAACCTCTTAGAATAAGAAATCTGGACAAAGCCTAAAATAACGGGGGACAAAGGACAATAAATAGGGACAGCTTTTAAATATTGCTCTTAGAGACTTAGAAAGTTGCTAGAATAAGAGGATTTGTGTTAGCATGCATTTTTGGAAGGATATGAAGTCTGATATATATATATATATATATATATATATATATATATATATATATATATATATATATATATATATATATATATATATATATGTATATATAAATATAGATCTAGGATGTTTGCTCGAATAAGCAAATGTCCAAATCCATAATAACCGAACACACTTTAATGAAAGCACTTTTATTGGAAAAGCACTTTCATTAAAGCGTGTTACAAAAAAAAAAAAAAAAACATTACATTAACATTTTAGAAGGGGAGATTCACCCCCCCCTGCACCCCCCATGTGGGGGGCTGTGCCCCCCACACCCCCCTACTTTAATATTCTCCCTCCAAGACCACACTACAGTGGAGAAAAGGGAATTTTCCCTTACCTGCACTGTAGTACAGCCTCGGCAACAGGCATACTTACATGAAAGTGCTTCTTCGGTGAAAAGCACTTTCACGTAAGTATGCCCTGCCATTTGAGTTTGGTTGTTTGTTCATTCAAGCAAACATCCAGAACCCATATACCTATACACACACATATATATATATGTCATTATTTAGTGACTTCAATCATCTGTAAATTGCCAGAAAACCACAAATTTTATGAACAGGCCAAAAATATGAGGCAAAAATCTGGACAGTTGATAGGTATGCATACCTCTCAACCTTTTAGTGTAAGAAATCTGGACAAATCCTAAAATAATGGGGATACAATGCCCCAAAAATAGGGATAGATTTTAAATATTGCTCACCTTAACTTAGTTACTAGAATAACAGGATTTGTGTTAGCATGCATTTTCTGAAGGAGATGAAGTCAAACTCATACATGTCATTATTTAGTGACTTCAATCCTCTGTGAATTGCCAGAAAAAATGGGTCTATATTAGAAGAATGAAACGACAAAAGAGCGAACACTCCTTGTTACTGATTTGTTCAGTCACCTCTAGGAGACCAAACTCCATGAAACATGATACTGTTGGGACAAGACCGCCCCAAATGTTAGGTCTGAGGTATCTGTATACAGCTCCTGAGTGGAGAAGGATTCAGAAGTTGGAGTCTCAGACTGAGGGAAGTCTGGTTGATCAACCACAAAAATTTCTGTCTTAGGCAAGGCAGGACAGGAATCTGGAATTCTAATGAATGGCAATGTTGAAGCCAAATTGACTTGATATACCTCTGTAACTTCCTTATATGGACTCTAGCATGCACAATCATAGGAATAGTGGATATCATGAATTCCAGATTTCAATCTCTCTTGCAAAGGTCATCTAGAATGGAAGAGGACTGTGAAGAAAGTCTGTGAGACACAGAACCTTTGGCCCCACTGGAAGTGTATCAAAGAGTATGTATCTTTCAGACCTTACATTTTCATCTGAGGTGTTCTACAGTCTATATGCTGATGACCTGAAATTGGGTAAACTGATTACAAGTGTTACAGATAAGGCATGTCTGCAAAATAATTTGAATAAAATGACCATTTGGGCACAGGAGAATAATATGTTGATAAATACATCAAAAAGTAAGCATATCAGATTTGGGAGACATAAACTGAAAGGTGAACATTTAATACAGCACACAGTGATTGAAACTGTAGACTCATTTAAGGACCTGGGTATATGGGTAGATTCAGCTATGAGTTTTTCTAATCATATCAACCAATTGGCTAATGATAGTTATGGAACTATAGGTTGCATAAAAAGATTTATAAAGTCTAGGTAATCAAACATAATGAAGTCATTGTTTGTTAGTTACATTAGACCCAAACTTGAGTATGGAATAACAATATGGAAACCCTATAGGAAAGCAAGCATGAATAAACTGGAAAGAGTACAGCGGAAATATACTAAGAGTATCTATGGATGTGAAAATCTAAGTTATTATGAAAGACTAAAATGTCTGAACTTGTACAGTGCCTCTTACAGATATTTAAGAGATCTTATTCAGGTATATGGGGCATTTAGGGGCAACTACCTCTGGGAATGTTTGGGGTTATCAAAAAGTACTAGAGAATCATCAGATAAACTATGTAGAAGCTTCTATAGGAATAAGAAGTGTTCTAATTGGTTCTCTGACAGAGTAGCTGATGCTTGGAATAGACTACCAAACTGCATTAAAGCAAGTACTAGTTTAGATATTTTTAAGAACAGACTGGACATTTATTATGGGAACAAGTGTTCTGGCATATTGGCAAGCTAGAAGGGCTTTAATGCCCGTGCTTGAAATATTTGCAGGTATGTATGTATTATGTAATTCTACAACCTTGAAAATCTGGTCTTAAAGAGGGTCAGAATCGACTTTTTCAGGTTTACAGAGAAGTCACGACTGCAAAGGAGATGCATAGTGAACTCTCAGTCCCTTAGAAGAAGAGATGGAAAAGGAACCTGAATTTAAAATTTATTTGAATATCTGAATGCCATGAAGTGGGAAAAATGCTATGACAAGGGTTCTATATTAGAAGAATGAAATGACGAAAGAGCAAATGCATCAAGTAAAACCCAAAGTCTGAAAACGGCGAAGTTACGGAACAGCGTTTTTTTCTTCCACACCCCCCCTACTTAAATATACCAACTCTGAGATTGCACCACAGTGGAGAGAACAGCAAAGTCCCGAGAACGGCTCAGTGATTTTTTCCTTGGGAAAAAATTTCTGTTCCGTAACTTTGCTGTTTTCAGACTCCAGGTTTTACTTGTCGACGAAAGAGTGTTTGCTCTTTTGTCACTTCGCTCTTCTAATATAGATCTGAAGAAAACACAAATTTTATGAGGAATAGGCCAAAAATATGAGGCAAAAATCTGGGCAGTTGAGGTACACATACTTCTCAACCTCATAGTGTAAGAAATCTGGACAAAGCCTGCAATAATGGGGATAAAATGCCCTAAAACAGGGATAGATTTTAAATATTGCTTTTTTTAAACTTAGTTGCTAGAATAACAGGATTTTGTGCTAGCATGCATTTTCAGAAGGATATGAAGTCAAACTCATGTATATGTCATTATTTAGTGATTTCAGTCCTCCGTGAATTTCCAGAAAAACACAAATTTTATGATAGACACAAATCTATGTGGCGAAATCTAGACAGTTGAGAGGTATTTTGAAAACATACATACTCATACACACGCACCTATCTTTTCTCACACAGCAGAGCAACACACACAAACACACACACACACACACACACACACACACACACACACACACACACACACACACACACACACACACACACACACACACACACACACACACACACACACACACACACACACACCTTGCATACAAACAGAATGACTAGTTTAAATTGCATACACAAACACACTTTCTCATACAGAAACAAAACAACTTGTTCAAATTGCATACACTTGCATACACATACATATGTACATACACACTTTCTCTCTCTCATTCAGAAATAAATGGAACTGCTAGTTTAAATTATACACACATACACACACACACACACACACACACACACACACACACACACACACACACACACACACACACACACACACACACACACACACACACACACACACACACACACACACACTTACCTTATTTCTTACAGAAATGGCTATTTTAAAATAAGTGTGCAAATGTGGAATGACTTTACATCCACAGTATTGTGCATGTGATGCACACATGGTCCTCCTTAAAAGGAGAAGCCACTGCCATTGCTGTGTTAAGGATTTTTTAATTAATTAGTATTTAAACTTCCTGTTCAGAGTGCCCCCCCCCCCAGCCACGGGTCCTTAGGCAGCTGCCTATGTCGCCTAGTGCTGGATCTGGCTCTGACTGTGGGAGTGGTGTTGCTTGACTGGTTTCTGGTACTCAAGCATGTATTGATTATCACGATGGTATTACGTCGCAAAAAAAATTTTTAAGTCAAAATCCGCGTGGGGGGGGGGGGGTTGCAAGTGCAACCCCTTGCACCTGCCTTTGAGCGCCCATGTCTCTATGAGTTTCACTCATTAAAAGCCAAACCAAATAATGAGCTTGTTTATAATGTATGAATCCATTAAAAGAAATCCTTAAAGAAAGATAGGACACAAGTATTTCAACATTAAAACAAGGTGTGAACACTTAAATATTGAATACAAACAATATAGAAATGCAACTCAAAAACAGTGCACTGACATAAAGGTGTAACCAAAAAAAGTGTTGCACTTGCACCTTTGATATAACAGTGCAAATGAATATTACTTTGTCTTACAAGACTACATGCAAGTTTAATCCTATTGCACAGCTGCTATTGTTTAAAATATAAGACAAGGCGTGCTAGGACAATCCAGTGTCACATTCAATAACTCAATATAAGACAAATGCTTGTGTATTTTATATGCAGAGTTACAAAATATGTGTTTCTTTTTGCATCCCTGGGAATAGTAGAACAGTCTGACTTTATGCTTGAGTTAATACATTTTGACATTCTTGTTTTTTTGTATATTATCTACATGTGTTTTCATTTTTGTGATAAAATAATGTAGTGCAAAGTATCTGTAGTGAAAACAAAGGTTCTCAAACACATGTAACAATTAGCAAAATGACACTGTTACTGTAAGAAATATTTACAACTACCATATAAACCAGTCATTTTCAAACTTTTTATACTTGGGGACCAGAGAAAATAGAATAATTATTTTGGGGATCACTAAGGAATAAATAAAAAAAAACATTATTTATAAGGAACCAATTAAAACAATCTCTGTTTGAGCATTGTATGCCAACAAAGTAATCTCACCAATTGAGAAAGATATAGATGCATAGTTTGACCATAGAAATTGAGTATACTAAGTGCAAAATGCTGATAAATCATAGCTAGGATATGAAGTCTGAAACTTCAGTCCTTTTTATGAAGAACAGACCAAAAGATATGAGTCAAAAATCTGGACATTCTGTTAAAATCTGGACAATTGAGAGTTATGCAGCTACCCACCTCTTACACGCGCAAGCACACACACACACACACACACACACACACACACACACACACACACACACACACACACACACACACAAAACTACCCATACCTCCCAACAGAATCTGGGATAAATCCAGAAATAATCAGGGACACTTTTCATATATTAGTATTATTAACTTGAGAAACTGACAAAATAACAGAACATGAGTGAATATGCAGTTTCCTAAAGTAAAATAAATCTGTTACTCTAATTATTGTCATTATTAGTTAAGTACAATTCATCATCTTTTCTCCAAAAGACAACACTTTTAGGTGGGATTAAGAGGGGCAGAGCTAAAATTTCAGTCAAAATCAGAGATGTCTCTGAAAATCAGGACAGTTGAGAGGTATGCACCTACGTACCACCCTCTTACACGCACACACACACACACACACACACACACACACACACACACACACACACACACACACACACACACACACACACAAACCATACCTCTCAACCTCTCAGCACAAAAAGTCTGCGTAAAGCCAAAAATAATGGTGGGACAAAGCCCCAAAAATAGGAACACAACTTTAAATATTGCTCTCACAAACTTATAAAGTTGCTTTAATAAAAGGCATTGTGTTATTGTAAATTTTCTGAAGGCTATGAAGTCTGAAACTTAAATTCCTGTCTTTGATTCCAAGATGGTGGACATCCTATGAACACCCTCTCCATGAGGCTCCTACCCAAAATTATAGTTTTGGATAATTAGCCTCCTTTTTACACTTTAAAAAAGAGATCTTCAATAAACACATGTAACCTGAGTTCGTATAAAGCTTAAACAAACTGTCTCAACTTAACTTTGGAAATATTTCTCCTATTTTATGCCTTTGGATAATTCTGAAGACCACTCACCACGTGTAATCTCCAGGCCTGTAACAAGCACAGTACTGGTCTACAATGGAATTGAGCATTCACTACTGTAGAGGAATGTCGAAAGAATTAGAAAATATGGAAACACAAACAAGCAAGACAAAACTCTCTGCAATAGTCTCCCCAGAAAAGGAAACTATACCCAAAAGACAGAAAACAACAAAACAGTTTGAGCTAAGCAAACAATACAAAACAGAGAACGGAGTCAAATTTTCTTATGGGAGAACTTAAAGGAGCTCTTCTACCCCTCCAAACAGCAGTTGAAGGTTTCTCCAAACAACTTGCGAGTTTTGGAAATAAAATAAATCAAATCATGTTGCGCATGGTTAATATAGAAGAAAACACCAAAGCTAATGAAATACAGATATCCCTGTAAAAAGAAGAGCTGAGTGCCAAAAGTACAGCTTTAACTAACATCCAGCAGAAGATATCAGATTTGGAAACTAGGAGTAGGCGCAACAATTCATTGGTGAGAGGTGTACCAGAATCATATAATCACAACCAGCTAACTGAAATATCCCTCCAAATTTTTGAATCTGTTCTTCAGATTGAAGCGAGCACTAGTGGAATCATCATCGAAAGAGCACATAGAGCTTTATTTACCACACAGAACACTGACTCTCCTAGGCAGATCTATGTTAAATGATTAAATTTCCAAGATGTCAAAAGAATATTATTGACATCCAAAAAGCTAAATCAGTTTATATGGAAAGGTCATAAATTAATATATCACAAGACCTCCCAATAGCAATTAAAGAAAAGTGCCAGAAGTTATCAATTTACTATTCGGAACTCATCAGATGTAAAATTAAATTCCAAATGAGATACCCAAATACGTTGTTCTTCACATACAATGATACTAAATTTGCTGTTGACTCACCTAAAGAAGCCAGTGTTGCCTTTGTTAAAGCCTTCGGAAAAGCCCTAGACTCTTTATTTTCCTGCAGACAGACTTATATGTGATCTTTCTTGGTCGCTTTCTATGATGGTAGATAGGATTTTGTCTGAAAACTCATCTTAGCCTAATTTTCTTAAGGTTAAATAATATAACTGAAAGTACTTGTTAGAAAGGAAGCAGCCTTTACGGAACTTACATGCTTGTAATTGTTGGAAGGTGGGTGCGAATTCTGGTTACTACTACCTACTTCTTAGCACCTTACTACTTCCTGCTTCTTAGCACCTTAACCTTCTCCTTACAGAAAGACACTCAAGCTAGGCCTCGGTGAATTTCAGGTTCTGCAAATGAAACTCCGAATAAGTCTTTAACAAGTGCATCGTCACTGTGGGTAATTATCTTCAATCAAGAAGATATATTCTATTTACTGCTTAACTGTTTTGTATGCTTTTCGAATTGTATATTATCTTACTGACACAATAATAGGAGCTATAGTAATTGGTGATTGTCAAAGATTTCTTATAGCTTCAAACAGAGTTCAACATAAACCCGGAAGAAAATATTCAGCACTATATTTTGTACTTGTCCGGGATTATCTTACGCGAAACAGATATACTTTAGTCATGAATGATAAATAGCTTTCGGTTAAAAAATAAGGCTGCAGTTATTAAGATACCAGAAGTTTTGTTAATACTAGGAATGATGCCAATTAGAACTCATTTATTGTTTAGATATATTTGTTTTAAGTTAGTCAAACGCAGATGAAGGGTGCTTGACATCATGTTCTCAATATAGTTACCTTTTGTGTTTCGTGATAAGCAGATTACGTGTCTGTACACTTTTCTCTTGCTGGTCATTTACTGATTGTGGTTTAAACTACATCTACGTTTTATTAGGGCTGGAATTATATATAACCCCATTTCCAAAGCTTTATTGCTGATGTTATAATATGTTACTTCATGCTATGACTTACTGTACTGCTCATTTTAAGTCCCTGAATTATCCTGGTACATACTTAATAGCTCTTAATATAAGGTTTATTAGATGATGCATGTGTAGTAAAAACACCCTTTCTCACCCATCTTAACTTTTTTATACTTAGGTATTGCACTTGTAGATGATACCTAGTATGTATATTCCTGCCTAAAAATGGGTCAAGAGTAGTTTTTATTTATTTTTATTGCGGCTATTTTCATATATCTGTTTAGGAGTAGAATGGATACTGTGTAAGAAGGGTAAGGGATGACGACTCTAGGAATTGCTTTTTTATTTTTTATATGTTTTTGAGTTGTTAAATTGGATAAAGAAATATTTGCAATGTCCTTTATAGGTTACATAACCTCTCAAACTAAGAAACTTCATTAGGTTTTGTATCTGTAACCTTATTTCATTATACTCTTTCAAATAAGTTGGGTAGGTGGGTAGGCACAGGTTTAGTTTTGAAAGAGTTTGATGTTACTGCTAAGATGATACCCTTTTGTGTACCCATTTTTTTATTTCTGTCTCTATCTTTATATGTTCTTACATTGTCAATACCTCCTGGAGTCTTGCCAAGTACAAGTATCATATTACATTTATAACAACATGTATTTCAATGATTAGTCCTAGGTCTATGGATTATTGATTCATGGAATGTGAGGGGGCTGCAAGATAAAAATAAAAAAAAATCTATTACTACACCTAATTTTCAAATCTGAGGCACATATCTGTTTTTTACAAGAAACACATATGCTTACAGAGGAATGGAAAGGTGTCTTAAACAAAAAAAGGATTAAAGTGATATTTGCAGCTGGTGAGAACTCCAAATCTAAAGCTGTAGCCATTATTGTTAAAAAATCTTTTCAGCAAATAATTACAGATCACTATTCTGATGAAAGGGGCAGGTGGTGCTATTTTGTAGCTCTAAACACTTTCAACAGAAAACCAACCCTTTTCCTCAACGTCTATGGTCCTTGCCAAAAACAGAAGATTTCCTTAGAAATATACAATATTCTATGTAAATTCCCTTATCATGAATACATATTAGGTGGGGACTGGAATGCGGTCATCAGTCCAGGGATAGATTGTACCAGTAATCTCTTATCCAAAAACGTGCAAGCCTCAAGGGTCCTAGATGAACTGATAGTAGATTTTGGGTTATTAGACCCTGTTTCATATGGGGAAGGTCACGAGAGGAA
This sequence comes from Protopterus annectens, assembly GCF_019279795.1. Lineage (NCBI taxonomy): Eukaryota > Metazoa > Chordata > Ceratodontiformes > Protopteridae > Protopterus > Protopterus annectens. Next base: position 472,046,737 of record NC_056738.1, read on the forward strand.
AAGGTTATACACATATTACTCTAAATGTCACAATACCTGGTCAAGGATAGACTTGTTCCTTATCTCTGAGACTCTGACAGAAGGGGATATTAAGTATTCGGCGGAACCAAGACACTTTTCAGATCACTCAAAAATTACCTTGAAACTAAATATTCCTTATATTCCAGTTTAAAGGATCAGAAACTGTAACTGGTCCTTAAATAATAACTTACTTCTTAGATCTGAGGTAGTCCGAGAGATATCAGATATTTTAATAGATTTGGATACAAATATGGAGAGTACAGACATTCCATATGATATGCAATGGGCAGCTTGCAAAGTGCAGATGAGAGGAGTCCTTATTTAGAAAGCAACTTATTTTAAAAGATTGTTTAAGGAGAAGAAAATAAATTAATAGCTAACTTGATAGATATAGAAAAGAAACTACAATCTAACCCAAACCTTGATATTGAAAGCTTAATTAACAATACCCAAAGACAATTACATGAATTACATTGACATAATTACTCTATGTATGAGCTAAGATGCATAGCTAAATATTCAGAGTGGGTGCAATTCCCATCTAAAGTTTTGGCTAAATTATTGCAAACAAACAAGAAACATCTAGGATATCACTAATTCAATACCAAGATAAAATTTATAAAACAGATACACACATTTTAGATCTATTTCATCAGATCTATTAAAAATATATGGCCTGAATAACCAGCAACCTTCTTCTGAGGAAACTATAAGCTTCCTTAATATTACATTCCCTAAATTACAAAAGAATCACATTGATTTCTTAAATGCTCCCCTAAATCTGCAAGAAATAATCAATGTTATAGGGAGATTAAAAAAAGGTAAAGCACCAGATCTGGATGGATATACTACAGAATTGTACAAAGCATTTAAGCAGACTCCGTCATTTATTCTTTTGAAAGTTTATAACTATATTAAGACTTACGGTATATTTGACTGCCACCTAAACAATTCTAAACAATTTTTATACCTAAAAACAGTTTGGACAGATCTAACCCACACAGTTATAGGCCAATTTCCTTAATTAATGTGGACATTAAAATATTGTCTTCAATCCTAGCTGAGAGACTGAAAAATGTTATATATAATCTATAATTACCCTTGAACAAACTGGTTTTATGTCAGACAGACGTGGGACAATACCTTAACTTTAGATGCTTTGTTACATCTTAATAAAAAGGTCAAGAATCCAAGCTATGCATTAGAAATTGATGCAATGAAGCAGTAAGCTGGAACGTCTTATTTACGACTATGGCTCATTTTGACATCCCCAAATGTTTCATTAATATTATTGAAACTCTATATAATAAATCATATACTTACCTCTATATTAATAAGACCTTATCTAAACCTGTTAGACATTAGCAATGGTACTAGACTGGGTTGTCCCCTCTCCCCCCACCTCTTTAACTTATACCTAGAGCCTTTATTACTTTATATTTTCCAAGCCACCTTTCACTCCATTCCAAGAACTATGAATATTAGAGTAAGTCTATCTGCCTATGCGGATGATCTAAATATATACTTTGAGCGTCCCATTTCTGATATTACGAAACTAATTAATACAACTGATAGATTCCCGAAGCTCTTGAACTATAAAATTAATCAAAAAAGTCACTTATTTTTCCTATTAATCCACTACATCACAAAGAATGCCTATTATCGGAAGCTCCTTTTAAAATAGAAGACTCTTTCAGGTACCAAGGGATACAATTTGAGCATACTCCTTTAACCATGTATCAAAACAACCACATGAAAACATGGACAGGCATTCTACAGGACCTTCACAGATGGCAGCAGTTAAAGCTGTCCTTGCTGTCTAAAGCTGCAATTGTCAGGATGAATGTCTTACCTAAACTTTTGTATCAGTTTAATGCTTCAAACCTGGTCATCCTTAACAATTTTTTTCCAAAAAGTCAATAAAGAACTGGCCAAATTTATTTGGTTTCCAAGAGCAGTTAGAATAAGCTATCAACAATTATGTTATCCAAAAAGAAAAGGAGGATTGGGCATGCCAGATGTCCGTCTATATTACTGGATTATTTGTGCTAATAGAATTATCTTAATATCAAACTTTGATTTAAAGGAAGACACTTGGCACCATCTCTGGATGAAGATTTGGCACAACCATGTAAGCTGCAATACATTTAATTCCAAAGCCCTACCTTTCTTAACAAACATAAACTTAAACAACCTTCCTGTGAGTAGTATTGTAAAGCAAAGAGTTAAAACTTTTCAGAGTTTATTAAAATATATGGAGCTAGATGAGACCCTTCCTTATATCCAACCAATTCATATGAACCCCAATATTAGACTAAACAACAAAATGATTAATCTCTTGGACTTTCCCCTAATCAAAAAATATATGGTATGGGATATACATAGATTTAAAGAGAAATCCCTACGCGAACTGAGATGTGAACTGAAGTCAGAAATACACTATTATCTTACGTCAAATAAGAGACGATAAGAAACAAGAGTTGCTGATAAATTGATTACAGAAACTGATGTAACTAGTGTAAGAGACTTCATTAATACCCTAACCAGGAAGAAAAAAATATGATATCAAATACACATAAGCTGGTGGTGGCCTCTAAATTTCATAATACAATTCTTTTTTCTAATTATTGGAATCAACATAATGTCAACCTCAGGAAGAACCACAAACTTAGAGCAATATAATCCACTATTACATTTTCTCCTTTCAAAAAGCTCATCTTCACTCAATTATTGATTAATAATAACTCTTATTTCACACCCTGCAGACTAAATGAATTTAATCCAAATGTCCCTCTCTCATGTTCATGCTGCTCCTTTCCTCAAGCAGACCTACACATCCTATGGTCATGCAATCACACTTATAAATGTTGGTGCTCTCTCAAAGTTAGATTAGGAAAATGGGTTATCCAAAGTCTACCCTATCTTGGAAACTAGTGATTTTACATATTACAGACATTAGTTTATCTAATTTGAAATTACATGAGCTTATTACCCTTTGTTCACTCATTAAGTTCTACATAACTAAAAATTGGTTAGAGCATACCAAATTATCATGGAATGGTTTCAGGAATCTAGCAACAAAATGCATATCCTTACAAATATATTTACAAATAACCATAACAAACAAGCATACTATCAGAAATTTTGGAAACTTATTTTCAACATTATTCAGGGTGATTGAATGACTGTTTTAATTGTTTCAATTTACGCTGATACAACTCACTAACTTGGATTTGATGGGCACCCTCATATTACTCCAGAAATCAAGGCTCCCTCTAGAACCTCCTAGTTATTCTCATTTATTGCTTGCAGTAGCATCTTTTGTATATATGTGTATATAGGTTTATAGTTTTATGTCTTTAGGGGGTATATAATGTCTAAGGTCGACTCTCAAATTATATATAATAACTACATTTGAACTTTTATGTAACTTCATGCACTGTTTTATCTGTTGCCTCTTCTATAAAATAATAAAATGCTACTGGAGAAAAAAATGCCTGTCTTTATTTATTGAATTCTGTCCTCACTGATTTGCCACAATAAACCCCCAAATAACACAAATTTTATGAGGAACAAACTAAAAGTATGAGGCAAAAATCTGGACATTCTGCAAAGATCTGGACAGTTGAGAGACATCCCCCCACACACACACACACCTCCGTCTTGCATACACACAAAAAAGAATGCCCTTAAAGGAAACAAACAAAAAAAAAAAAAAAAAACTTTTCTTAAATTAAAAAAATAAGTCCGCAGACCAGCAGTTGAAAAACAGTGATATAAACCATTTTTCTGCAATTTTGTCATGCTTCATCACTAAATAGCGAGAGAGAGAGAGAGAGAGAGAGAGAGAATGTGTACAACCTACAGTTTTAGCATGTTGAACTTTAATTTTCAACAAACCTTTATTAACATCATGAAAAAGAAGAGTATACTTTATTCAGCAGCCAAAAATTATCATAAAGACATATCATAAACCAACAACCCCCAATTCCACTGACTCCATAATTTATTTGTTACTTTAGTAATGCTCCAGTTTCATTATCAAAAGTCCTGGCAAATAATTACCTCCAAACATTAACTCGTTTAACTTATAAAAGGGCAAGTCCAAAGCACACTTGGAGTGAGTGATCTAGGCAACCTTACTATTACCCCCACCTTCCCTTCTCCAAAAACTTTTTATGTCTTGTCTTCGAGGGTGAACCATGGCATCTATGTCATTAAAAGTAATTAAACCAAGGTTTTCACTTATTCAAGACCCCCTGTCTTTGTTCACCTATACCACCTGCATCTTCTGAATATGACATCTATGTAATCAACTGTCTCAGCTCCTCTATTCTGAAATCATTATTGTCTTTTTTGCTAATGCCATTATCAGTGTCAACAAATGTTGATTTTAACTGGGCAAATCTGGTTCTATTTGGACCGCCCAAAAAAGTAACAGACTGGACACAGGATTATTCCCCTTCTAAAGACTGCTAAAATTCCTGCTTAAATCCATCTAATTTTGGAAAATCCCAAAAAACATGAATCCATGTCCCTCTCTTCTTATCTCATATCTCCAGCAATCTAGGAATACATTTGGACAGTTACTCCATCCAGGGCAATGTGTAGAAATTCCTGTGCAAACACTGCAAGGCTAAAACTTCCTCGCTTTAGTAGCATATTTAATCAGCCCACAAACCTCCTGACAAATCTCCTTCATGCATCAAAAGTTTGGATTACTGCTCCATTTCAGATATACTTTCTTTGTTATTTTCAAAGTATTGTCCTGTACTACATTGTAGCCTTTATTTATCAGTTGTCTCAGTGGATCTCTCTCCACTTATTTGCATGATCCAGTTAATCAGTGCTGGTGGATCACCTCAAGTCTCATACCATCTACCTTAAAATCTTACACAAGCCATTATCCTTCTGTCTTAATCCATATTGGTCCTTCAACTCTTCCCAAGATTTCAACCTATTATTCTCTGTTAACCATTACCAGTCCTTAAAAGTAGGCCCACTGCATTTCCAGAGCCAAAAATACATTCTACTTTTTGAATATCAATCTGCTTAGTTCCTGTTGGCATGATTTTCCTGCCACCATTTCTCATTTTCCTTACTTCAATAGCAGGAACTTAACTGATTCATAAAAGTATTTATTAGAACCCCCAGATCCACTGTCATTACTAGTTACTGAATTGTTCTTCCTCAACGATTCCAGAAATATATATTTCAAAACTGCTTTGTAATTTGCATCAATACACGTGAGGTAAACCTAGAGGGATAGTCTAGTGTCCCACATGCCCTTAAGCTAGTTGACAATTTTAAAACCTCCCATGCTACTCTTAGATGTCTACCCCCCACAGATAATGTTTAACATCTATTGCTTTACTCAAGGAATTTGTCCCTACTGCAGCTAACTTAAAAAGGCCTCAGCCAAACAGTAATTATAGCTGTACAAATATTTTTATTTTATTTTAGTTGACTGCGATAGAGAGCTAATCCAATGGAACATTATCAGGTTCAGCCCTAGGATACATATTGTGTTTGTTAGGAACAGTAAAGATGCAGTATTACACACAGGTGGTGATTATTACAGAATTAGTATTGTCAGTTATGCCTAGCAGATGGAACCTGATAAACTATCCACAAAGTCCTTACGTGTCATAGTATTTGAAATACATGCATTGTTCTAAAGAGAGAACTTACTATAATGCTTAACATCTTGAAAGAATATCGAGGATGAAGGAACAAGAGGGGAAGGTCCAACTCTAATACCAATAATAATCAGTCAATAAAAAGATCTCAGTGTCTCCAATCACTCCTTCAAAGAAAATTATGTATGAACCCTCAACTGTATCTGTAAGATATATTACTAAATACTTCAATTTAACGTACCCCTGCAGATAAGTGTATTTCTCCTGCAGCTCCTCAGATGGACCATAATGTACCACCACTCCACACATTTTGTAATCTTAATCTTGCATCCTGACAATTATGTGAATGTTCCTAACATATTAAACAATCTATCAATGTGTCTCTATGATTAGTCACGTTCAGTAAAATATTATCAGCAAAGACTGCAAACTTCAGTTTATTCTCACTCCATCTAAAATCTGTATATGAGTCCCTTATCCATATCACCAATGGCTCCAAGTAAATGACAAATAATATTGAGGGAGGGGCAATGGCCATTCTTTCCTGATGCCTCTAGATGACTTAAGGAACTTGGGGGAGCCTAGTAAGTATAATCAGTCTAGCCTGGGATTCACTCATATATATAGCTTAAATAATTTTCATGAAACTTTGCAGGAAACCCATTTTATCTATCACCTTGAACAAGACGCTTACTAACTCCAAAAACATTCCTGAGCCTTTTGCAAGATCATGATATTATTAAGTGTCTGGAATCCTCTTGTTTAACTGTTGTAGGCTGCACACTAAAGTGTGATAGCCATTTCTTTGCATTTAAAGTGTTTTTTTATTATATCTGCTTTATTTTCTGAAAAAAACAAAAAAAAAAAAAAAAAAAATACTTGTTTCCTGCCTTTCTGAACTAGTATAGTCCAATTTTCAGGTTATTGCTGAATTCAGGGCTGTGTTACAAGTTTCTGTGTTGCTATACCTTACTTGGATAGAAGGAAGTTTCTCTGTTCACCTGTGAGAGAGGGGAGCTTTGGGCAGCATATCTGTCCCTGGAGGAGTGGTTTCAGTCCAGACATTAGTAGTTTATTGGCCATTTTAGGCTATTTTTTATCTCTTTCATTTCCCTGATATAAAATCCGCATTTGCGTGGTTTTGCATGCTGGGCAGTGCCGGTTAGCTATGGTTAAACTATTCCTGGCTCCACGAAGTCTACTCTTCAATTTTTCCCTTGGAATTAGACAAACTTTCTACTTAAGGACTCAAACCATTCATTTCACAGCCCAGCACTTGCTCAAAACTCATAGCAAGCACTAATTAACACTAGTACTAGACCCCCCCCCCCATACTGTCCAGTAGGACAAGGCTCTCTATTCGTATCTACCAGCCAATCAGTAAAACAGCTCACTTTACCTATTCAGGCATGTCCAAAGGGCAGTTTCAGGTGTACTCTCCAGTCCAACTGGTGAATGGTGAATCTGGGCATTATGAGGCAATGTTCCAACTGCCTCATGTGCACAGACAGTCCTCCTACCACCAAACACTAATATATGCGAGGGATGCAATTATACAGCCAAACTGGAGGCAAAGCTCCCTCAACCCAAGACTGAAACTGACAGTCAAGAGGAGAAGTGAAATACTTGCAACACACCACCAGTCTCACATAGACCTATTAAACCAACACTGGCAAATAACACACATAAATACATGAAAACATACGCGGAGGCTCTAAATAAAAATCTGCAAAAGCAACAGAGAACTCCAAAGCAGACATCCAAGCAACCTCCACACCCCACCACAAACCATGAAACACATACTTCACATAATCAGTGTTCCACGCAATCACAGCCCTTAAGGCAAAATAACATACCCAACACACTAGTAATAAGTGACTCTATAGTCAGGCACATTGATGTCCCACTAACTAGGCTGGACAAGGAGAAGGTTGCAATTAGCTGCCTGTCGGGTGCCAGGATCCACCACATAACACAAGCACTCAGGTTGCTCCAGAACAAGTACAAATATGACTCTGTCATTGTCCATGTTGGTGTGAATGACCTGAAATCTACCTCCCTGGACTACAAGAAAAGAGACATGGAAGAGCTCTCTGATCACGTAGCTCAGGCCAGTATGACCCTGACCCTGAGTAGCATCCTGCCCTCACCAAGAAAGATGCCACAGTATAAAGAAAAAATGATAAATTTTAACAACTGGCTAAGTTTCTGGTGTCATTCAAAGGGGATCCAGTATCTGTCCACCTGGGATGACATGCCTGATAAGCCACGTTGCTTCACAAGAGATGATTTGCACCTATCAGCCTTAGGCTTTTGAATACTGGCCAAGGCTTTTGACACCCCATAGTGCCTTTTTTCAGGCAAGGCTCAAAAGACAAACCCACCACCGTAAAAAGCACAAGTAACCAAAAACTGAGGGTAATTCTACTCAAAGCTAGAAGTCTAAACCTCAAAATGCATGGACTCGAGGCACTCATCAGTATGGAGAACATCGATATCTGTGCAGTAACAGAAACCTGGTTTAAGGCTCCAGAGAGCACCCCAGCACTACCAGGCTATAACTCATACCGTAATTTTCGGCCACAGAACCCGGACCGAAACACAAAAGGTGGGGGTGTATCCATATTCATCAAGGATACCCACACCTCCAAGTTAGTGGCGCAGCACGATGCCTCAGAGATCATCCATGTGCAACTAACAACGGGCAAAACTGCAATTCAAATTGTAGCTTGCTACAGATCACCCACCATGACCTGGGACCCCCATTCCACATTTATGGAGACACTAGAAAATATGAAGGTCCTATCAAACACCCTAATATTGGGTGAGTTCAATTACCCAAACATTAACTAGGAGAACTACTCAAGTACTAACTTCCTTGCCCAATGCTTCCTAGAATTTATAAACTCAAATGCCCTGGATCAACTGGTCAACACCCCCACCAGAGGTGACAACATATTGGACCTGGTCATCACCAACATGGGCAACCGGTGTTCCACACCGGAGGTCAACCCCTCAATGGTTAGATCAGACCATAGACTAATCACTCTGGATATCCACATTCCGCCCCCATGCCCAGTCAAGGAAACCACCCTGAAAAAGTTTTCAAAAGCAAACCACATTACTTAAGACTGAGGTGGAAAGGTTCATAGCCCCCATGCTATAGGACAATGCTGTCCAAGCTGCTGAATCCCTTACAAAGGCACTCTATGAGTACCTGCAAGAATGCATGGATCATGCAATCCCAAGCAAAACCAAGATTCACTCCTCCAAGAAAAGGAAACCAGTCTGGTGGACCCCTGCCATAAACAAGCTATACAATAGAAGGAGTAAACTAGTACAGAAAAGAGTAAAATCCCAAGAAGGAAAGACATCCCTGATCAGTATCAGCAAGAAACTACGATCCCTCATAAAATCATCCAAGGTTAGCTTCGAAAGAAAAATTGCCAAGGACTCCAAAGATAACCACAAAGCATTCTTCAGCTATGTCAAGAACCTAAGTGGAAACTCTCAGATCTGCTCTGAGTTAGTGCTGAATGGCACAAAATACACTGAGCCGACTGATATTGCCAATATTCTGGCAGACAGGTTTAGTGCAAACTACACCCCCCTCTCACCCCCTAAAGGTCCCATAACTATACCACAAGAATGTACAGCCCTGGCAATCACTGACACACAGCTTAAAACAGCCCTATCCAAAGCCAAAAACACAGCTTCAATGGGACTGGACAATGTCCCAGGCTGTGTCTTACACAAGCTCCAAAATGAACTGACCCCTCATCTAAACACACTCTTCAAACTCAGCCTCTCTACAGGCTACATACCCAGAGAGTGGCACACAGCAACAGTTATCCCACTCCACAAAGGTGGAACCACAACAGACCCCGGGAACTATTGCCCTATAAGCCTGACTAGCCTGGTCTGTAAGGCTATGGAGCGCATCATCATGGAACTCATTAACAAAGACATTGGGAACATCCAAACATTGGACCCTACCCAGTTTGGCTTTGTTATGGGCAGATCATGCCTCCTAATCCTAGTGGACTTCTTTGAGACAGTTACCAAGGCTTTAGATGAGAGAAAGGAGGTCCACACAGCCTACCTAGACCTTGCAAAGGCTTTTGACATCATTCCCCTGGTATTATAGACAAGCTCACCAGCCTAAACATAAACCCCTATGTCACGAGATGGGTTGCCAATTGGCTCATGGATAGAACCCATACGGTGAGATTGCAGGCTCTAGGCCCGACTCTAAACCGGTTACAAGTGACTTCCACCAGGGCTCAGTCCTGGGACCCCTCCTGTTCGGTATATACTTCTCAGAGGTACAGGCAAGCACAGGAGGACTATGGCTGACCAAGTTTACAGACGACTGCAAACTGGGGGCCATAATTGACTCTCTGGCTGATACAGACATCCTCTAGAAGGGTCTCATTGAGACAGATACCTGGTGTAAAAATCATAGCCTCAGGCTAAATGCCAAAAAGTGCATAGTCATCCCCTTCGGAAAAAACAAATTACCCACAAACTATCACATGTGTGGTAGTCCCCTAAATAAATAAAATGTAATAAGGGATCTGGGGACCCAAGTAGATAGTAATCTCTCCTTTGATAATCATATTGCCAAGGTGGTTAGAAAATCCTTCTATGTGGCCCACCTGATCACAAAAGGGTTCGTATCTAGAACAAAAGACATTATTGTGCCCCTCTACTCATCACTCATCAGACCCATCATAAAGTACAACACCCCATTTGGGATGTACCTTACAAGACACCTGCAACAGCTGGAAAGACCACAGAAGTACCTCACCAAGAGGATTACTGGCCTCAAACAGATGCCCAATGCATCCCGACTGAAGAAACTGCAGCTGTACTCGGTTGCATACCGCTTACTCAGTGATGATCTCTGCCTGACATACAAGGCCATGTCCAACCCAGAATTGATGGACATGTTCCACCTAAAAAAAGCAAATCCCCATGAGCCACGCCCTCTAGGGATCTAAACATCACCACAACGATAAATAGGACGTGCTGGAGGGATAGATTCCTGTCCAAGAGACTCCCCATACCTTGGAACAGGATTCCAATCTACATTAGGCAGAGCCCCCCACTAACACTCTTTAACAGAAACCTTGATGAGTGGATGGGAGACAAAAAATTTACCCTGGGGACCACTGCGGTGGCACTGCTGGACAGAGGCACAGGAAACTAATGGCTCTGCTGGACAGAGGCACAGGGAACTAATCTAAGGGGGCAGTGAAAGCCAGCACATTCTGGCTAGGCTTATAGAAGCCCTCAGACAGCTAGCCTAGTACTTACCTATGAACCTATGAACAAATGCACGATGATCCAAATGAATTAAGTTAAGAATAAAGACAGGTAGACTTTTTGCCATAAAATCTTAAACATTTTATAATCATGATTTAAAACTGAAATGAACCTGCAGGAGGATGACCAGAGGGGATCCATCTCATCTTTTGGGATCACTGTTGTTATAGCTCCTTTCCAGCTATCCATTGTCACCCTATCCTGTTTTCCATTAAACAACTGTACACCTTGTTGTACCAACCTGTCATCTCCTTTTTTCCATACCTTAAGCATTACTAATTCAAGCCTGTTGAGATATTACTTGCAGATTGTTTTATAATACTAACTACCCCATCAAACATGAGTGTTGCATCAAAAATCTCCTTCTCATCAGCAATAATTTAAGCTTAATCAAAAAAGCCTCTGCCCACTCCCCTTACTCCATCTCAACTGCATATTGATTCTGAAAGTAATTTTTGAAAATGTTTAAAATCTTGCTAAGCTTTTGAAGCTTTTGCCCCAAGTTACCTTGCTGCTGTCTAAGTTGACCAGCTAAAGCTTTCAGTGATTTAGGGGATCTCCCAAAATACTTTAGGAATTGTAATTTCCTATCTAAAAACACTGGAAGGTAACGTTCTTCCTCTTTACTAACTCCATCTGCTCAGTCTTTGACAGCTTCTGCATTTTAAATTCCATTGTCTTTTTTGTAGCTGCATAAACCTCTGCATGTCTTTCACCTGCATGTACCTCAGCCTTTTCCATGTTATCACCTTTAAATCATTTTTAAACCTTTCTCAGATCACAGTTCATGAGTTCATAGTTGATTAGTAGCCTAATGACCCCAGGGGATCTTTTTAAACCTAGGCATGCTTCCCAAGGTAAGACTCAAACCCTGTACCTTGTGTCTGTATGGTAAACATCTTAAATATTATGCTAACCCCCATCCTCTAGTATCCATTATTTCAATATTTTTTTTACTTTCTTTCCACTATATCTTTTCATTTGTTTTCTGTTCCTATAGGTAAAGTGCCACTACATGGTGTTTTGGATCTACCTACTCTGTTAGACATTAAGATCACAATGTCTTTTCACAAATTCCTCCTCATTGTCACTCTTGATCAAACCTCTATATTTTCGATAACTTATATTTACACTGTTTTCTAAAAATCATTCCTTAAATATAAATGAATGAAATTTCTTAAGTCTGTTAAATGCCCTCTCATTAGCCATTTGTAATGCCACTAATACTGAGGTATGGTCAGAAAGCACTATGGGACCAAGTTACTTAGTCATCACTGCAAAACACCAGAATAAACTATATCCCTAAATTTGGACAAATACTTATTCATACCTTACATCTCCTTATTCTCACTTCTTGACTCACTTCTTTACTTCTATCAGTTTCTCTCCTCTGGCTTTCTCTTCAAATATACCATAAGCCTGCTTTTCTCTCACTTTTATTGCAATTCCTGTTTGTATTACACTAACGTAACTTTTATTTCCCTATAAACAGGCTAATTTTTTTGTAACTGTTAAATCACTGTCATGTAACTTGCATCTAAAACTAAAAACAAAGCACGCTGTGATGACAAAACTATGCAAGAACTTTTTAATAAAACTTTTTAGTAAAACAAAAATAAAACAGTAAGCACTTTTGCAAAATATTGCTTCTTCAGACCATTAAAATCAATAAAAACATGATTTAAATACTACAAAATAACCAACCAAAACACCAAAAGAACTTAGTATCAACACTTCTTACATAGCCCTCTTAACTTCAATTTAGGTCTTAAAGTGACCTTACCATTCAGTCCACCCTCTTTGTCAGCTTGCAGGTGTAAAATCCAATGTAACTCCCTATTTTCAGTAACTGTTATAATATCACCCAACCTTTCACTCAAATTGACCTCTTCTATAAACGTAAAATTAACAATGAGTGTTGCCCATCTCTAAAACATGCTTAGCCAGGGAATTGTTACATTCCTCTGTTTAATGTCCTTAACAGTTCCCCTAATTCTCTTCTTAAGGCTATGATCTGTCTTCCTTACATAAAATCTTTTGCATAGTTCACACTGTGCTAAATAAACTAAGTACTTGGTTAAACAACTAGTCTCTACTTTGAAAAAAATATCTCCTGTTAGTATATGGATATACAAAATAACTGTCACTATCTATGAGATTGCAAAAGTTGTACTCCACACATGGGAAAGTGCCAATCATTTCAGATTCATATTTTTCATATTTTTCACTAATCTTGTAACAAAGCAAATGTTTGAGTGATTTCTTGTTCTTAAATCTAAAGGTTGGTTGTCTACCTAACATACTATTAATTTGACTGTCTGACATAAGGATACCCCAGTTTCTCTTAATAATGTCCCATATGGAACTAATATCATTGGAATATGTCAAAGAGACAGGTATGCCTCTACATCTAAAGTCATCATCCTTCCTAGAACACTCTCTAGTGCTAATAGTTAAATTCATCTCAGAAAAAGACTTTCCCTGTCCTTATGGCTGACAAATCGGAAATACCTTCATCTATCTTATGTTCAGAATACCTCCTCTCTATCAACTCACAACACATTGTATCAATATCAGCGTAAAACAACTCATCACTATTGTTGAGTTGAGAAAGTCTCAGTACTTGACCTCAAAAATAATATTCTTAAATACTTGAGGTGGATGGAGACGATGACAATGTAAAACATGATTCCTATGACAAGGCTTTCTATATCTATCACTGAAAACTCTATTGAAAGTGTCCTTACCTAAGTTACCATCCAAGAAATCAATCACAGAATCTGAGACTTTGACCTCAAATCTAAGAAAAGTAGTAGTCTGATGTAAATGAGACAAACTGATGTAACACTGTCCTACTTCCTCTCCATAAAATAAAGACATCGCCAACAAATCTCTGATAAAAGCTGATATACGGGTTAAACTCATTGCCACAAAAAACAAAGGCCGACTCCCACTGCATCATCACACAATTAGAGTAGCTATTGGCGCATGGGGTCCCCATGGCTACCCCTGACCTCTGACAATAGTGACTACCTAACATTATTCTCTAAAATAAGTTCCAAAAACAAACATATCAGGTTATAAAATTAATGTCATAACTACTATGGGTAGTTAGAAATCCCCTATAGAATTAGGGATAACCATAAATAACAAACAAACATCCATAGTTACAAATAAGACATCATTATCCAATGGGGAATTCATTACATAGTTATATAGCTGGGTCAAAAACTGGTATCCTGTAAAGCAGTATCTACCCCGTTCAATATTGCCTAGAGATGTTTTTCCACAAATATGTTCGGTCATCCAATTCCGACCTGAAACTATGGGCCTAAATGGATGAACCATACTCTTATGTATCTTAGGTAGTCCTTGGAAAGTGGGTATGAAGAGAGTGTCAACCATACAATATTTATATAAATCAAAAGTGCTTTACCAGAAAGGCTCATCCAGACTCTGCTACACTTTGCTGTGAAGGAAAGGTTAGTTTGCTTTTATTTTTTGTATTTTGTTTTACTTTATTGCCTTTCTATATTTTGAATACTGTGGTTTGTTTTCTTTACCTTGTGTTTTACTTGCATTCTGCTTTAAGAGCATATTAAAACTTCAAAAGAGACCACAGCTCTCTCTCTTCTGAGTCAGGCAGAAGTTTTTTTCCTGCCCTCCCACCCAGTTACAGTTGTCTTGTTAAATACCACTGTCTTTCTAGTTGCCTGTCTCTTATGTTAATTTGACCATATATCTCATTTCCTCTCTACTTTCACTGGCTTATGTAATCACAAAATCAGCATTTTTGAAATCCCTCCCCTTCAACTATTTAAATTTATTGGCCATCCTACTGTATTCCATAGTACCAAAATACAAAAGTGACCATCCCTTTCAATCCATCTTGCTGTTTTAAAAATAGTAACTCTCTACTAAACCTTAACTTTTTAAACAGGTAAAATGTAAGTTACTTACTTTCACATCTAACTTCTCTAGTGCACATTGCAGTGTGCATTTTTTTTTCATCTTACCTTTAAGCATCCCTGTGACTAGCACTTTCTCTAATACCTGCTGGAAAGCACTAGGAAGCCTTAAACTGATACAAGCACTCAACTCTCCTTGTTAATAAGGAGAAATTAATAGTAGGCACTAAACAGCCTATAATTGCAAAGTACCTTGCTAAGGTAAGGGGAAACAACTCCTGTACTTTACAAAAAAAAAAAAAAAAAAGCACCAAACCAGGCATGTCCAAGGGTCAGTTTCCGGTGATTTCTCCTGTCCACCTGGTGAATCTGGGCATACTGGGGCAATGCAGCAATTGCCTCATGTACACAGACAAACACTACAACCTGTGAGAGATGCACTTACATAGCCAAAATGGAAGCAAAGCTCTCTCCACCCAAGATTGTGCTAGACAGTCAAGAGGAGAAGGTTAACACCCACACTGCACCTCAAGCAACACATAGCCCTTCTAAACCCACACCACCAACACCCACATATAGCAACACTAAATCCACATATGCAGAGGCCCTTAACTGTAACCTGCCCAAGCAACAAGGACCTCTGAAGCTGAAACGCAAACAAACACCAATCACAACCAAAGTGTCACATAGTTCACAACACCAGTGTGTCACCCAGCAACAGCCCCTAAGGCAAGACAATGTACGTAACATATTAGTCATAGGTGACTCTATAGTCCGGCACACTGATGTCCCTCTCACCAGGTTGAACAAGGAGAAAATTACAGTCAGTTGCCTGTCGGGTGCCAGGATCCACCACATAATGCATGCACTCAAGTCACTCCACAACAAGTAGAAATATGACTCTGTCATAGTCCATGTTGGAGTGAATGACTTGAGACTACCTCCCTGGACTACATGAAAAGAAACATGGAAGAGCTCTCAAATCATGTGGCCCAGGCAGGTATGACCCTAGCCCTGAGTAGCATCCTGCCTTCGCCCAGAATGATACCACAATATAAGGACAAAATGATTGACTTCAACAATTGGCTAAGCTTCTGGTGTCATTCAAAGGGGATCCAGTGTCTGTCTGCCTGGGATGACATGATTGACAGACCACGATGCTTTGCCAGAGATGGTCTGCACCTGTCGCCCCTGGGATTCAGGTTACTGGCTAAAGCTCTTGCCACCCCTATAGTGCCTTTTTTAGGTAAAGTTCAAAGGACAAAACCACTGTAACAGATACAAGCATGTAAAATCTGAAGGTAATGCTACTCAGTGCTAGAAGTCTAAACCTCAAAATGCACTCTCTCGAGGCACTCCTAAAAATGGAGAACATCGATATCTGTGCAGTAACTGAGACCTGGTTCAAGGCTCTAGAGAGCACCCCTGCAATACCAGGCTACAACTCTTACCACACTTTTCGGCCACCAAACCAGGACCGAAACACTAAAGGTGGAGGAGTGTCAATATTCACCAAGGATATTCACACCACCAGGCTAGTTGCCCAACACAATGCGTCTTAAATTCTCCAGGTGCAACTAACACTAGGTAAGACTGCAATCCAAACTGTAGCTTGTTATAGATCCCCCACCATACCCCAAGATTCTCACTACACCTTTCTAAACATACTGGAAAATATTAAGATAGAACCAAACACCCTAATACTGGGTGATTTTAACTACCCTGCCATTAACTGGGAAAACTACTCATGTACCAACACCTTTGTCCAACGGTTCTTGGAATTCATAAATTCCAACGCCCTGGATCAACTAATCCATAGTCCCACCAGGGGCTCCAATATCCTAGACCTGGTTATTACCAATATGGGAAATCGATGCTCCATACCTATGGTCACCCCATCGTTAGTCAGGTCTGACCATAAGCTAATCACCCTTAACACCCACATCCCACCCCCACCCCCCAGTAAAGAAACCACCATAAAAAACTTCTCCAAAGCCAACTTCATGCTACTCAAGTCAGAAATGACAAACTTCATGACACCCATGCAGACGGGAACTGAAAGTTCAACTGCTGAATCCTACACTAAGGCATTGTACGAGCACATCCACTCATGCATGAATCGTGCCATCCCAAATAGAACCAAGATGCTCTCATCCAAAAAAAGGAAGCCAATCTGGTGGTCCCCTGCCATAAACAAACTTTACAACAAAAGGAAGAAACTGTTGCAGAAAAGAGGAAAATCCCAGGATGCAAAAACTCCTTACCAGCCTCAGTAAGAAACTGAGATCCCTCATAAAATCCTCCAAAGTTAGTTACGAAAATAAAATTGCCAAAGATTCCAAAGACAACCACAAGGCATTCTATAACTATGTCAAGAATCTAAATGGCAATGCTCAGATCTGCTCTGAGCTAAAATAGAATGGCATTAAATATACTGATCCCAAGGATATTGCCAATATCCTGGCAGATCGATTCAGTGCCAACTTCATCCCCCTCTCACCCCCTAAATGGCCCATCTCAATACCGGAAGATTGCCAAATTCCGGTAATAATGGCCACACAGGTAAAAAAACACACTCTCCAAAGCTAAGAATACAGCATCCATGGGACCAGATGATATCCCAGGCTGTGTACTACATGAACTACAATATGAACTGGCACCTCACCTAAGTGTCATGTTTAATCATAGCCTCACCTCAGGTTTCATGCCCACTGAGTGGCGCAGAGCTACAGTTATCCCACTCCACAAGGGGGGATCCACCTTGGATCCCAAAAACTACCGTCCCAACAGTCTGACAAGCCTTATCTGCAAGACCATGGAGTGTATTATCATGGAAATTATAAACAAAGACATTGGCAACCTTAAAACACTGGACCCCACCCAGTTTGGGTTTGTGAAGGGCCAATCTTGTCTCCTGAACCTGATTGACTTCTTTGAATCAGTCTCCAGAGCTATGGACAAGGGTAAGGTGGTCCACACAGCCTATCTAGACCTTGCCAAGGCCTTTGACACCACCCCCCACTCTGGAATCATAGATAAACTTACTAAGCTGGGCATTAATCCCTATGTCACCCAATGGGTTGCTAACTGGCTTACTGATAGAACCCGCACTGTAAAAGTAGCCGACTCCAAATCCAGCTCCAGACAAGTGACAAGTGGAGTACCTCAGAGTTCAGTCCTGGGGCCGCTCTTGTTTGGCATCTACTTCTCTGAAGTACAGGTCAATACTAAGGGACTCTGGCTAACAAAGTTTGCAGATGACTGCAAACTGGGAGCCATTATTGAATCCCCAAATGATGTGGATACTCTACAAAAGGGCCTTACAGAAACAGATGCTTAGTGCCAGAGCCATGGGCTCAAGCTCAATACCAAGAAATGTATAGTTATCCCCTTTGGGAAAAAAACATGTACCCTTGAATTACCACATAGGTGGCAGTACACTAAACACTGAAAGTGTGATAAGAAACTTAGGGACACAGGTGGACATTGGTCTCACCTTCGATAACCACATCGCCACAACAGTCAGGAAATCCTTCTATGTGGCACACCTCATCATGAAGGGCTTTTCATCCAGAAAAAAGGAGGTCATTGTCCCACTGTACTCATCCTTCATTAGGCCCATTATAGAATACAACGCCCCATTTGGTATGTACCTCTCAAGACATCTGCAACAACTGGAAAGGCCACAGAAATACCTCACTAAAAGAATCACTGGCCTAAAGCAGATGCCCTACGCTGACCGCCTTAAAAAACTCCAGCTATACTCTGTCGCATATCGTCTACTCAGAGGTGATCTCTGCTTAACATACAAGGCCATGTCAAACCCAGAGCTGTTGGACATGATACACTTAAAGAAATCCCAATCCCTCAGAGCCACATGCTCCAGAGATCTAAACCTTGTCATCACAATAAACAAAACATGCTGGAGGGATAAGTTCCTGACCCAGAGACTCCCCAGACTCTGGAATAGATTGCCCATACATGTCAAGCAGAGTGCCTCTTTGGCCCTCTTCAAAAGGAACCTTGATGATTGGATGGGAGAAAGGAAATTCACCCCATGGATCACATAAGTCACCCTGCTAGATAGGGGTCCAGGGAAGTAAATAATGTGGGAAGAAATAGCCAGGGAATTGTTATGGCTAGGCTTGTATAGGCCCTAGGGCTGATAGCCTAGTACCAACCTATGAACCTATGTTATTACTAATTAAACAATCATATTATGTAGAAGAAATATCTCTCCACATCCTATTAATATTGCAAATTGAAACAGCTTCATATACATCAACATCACATAACATCTTCAAAATACTATCATTATAAAACTGAGTATCCATCACAACCAGTGCCCCTTCTTTATCAGCTGATTTAATTGTTATGCTACAGTCATTACGGAGAGTCTTTAAAGCTATTGTCTCTTCAGCTGACAAATTAAACAAAAAATGCTTTCTTCTTTTATCTCTAAAGCCATTATTGAACAAGTCATACAAGTCACACTCTCAAATGTTACAAAACACTTCAAGCTTCGGACTCAAGGTGGGGCAAAAGGTGCTGGGTTTTCTAAACATATTAGGTTGACTGTCTTTAGGAAATAACATTCGTAACATCACATTCCTGGCAAAAAGTCTGATGTCCAAAGAGACATCACCTAAGTCAGACATGCTGGTAGGAATAAATGATAAACCTTTCTCCAAAACAGATTTTTCATACTCAGTGAGTACCTTTCTCAAAATGTTAACAATCAAGGACCTGCTGTTTTTGTCCACATCTTTTTTAGAGTTGATGTGGGAGGATCATCCATGTGATTCCCCCTCCTCTTCCAATTCCTGCTGAGTGAGCGGCATCTCTCCATTACTCCTATATTCCGAATGGGAAGTGGTAGATGTGGAAAAACCTGCTTATGTCCTGAAGCAGTATCTAATCTTAACCAATGTTTTCATATTGTGTCTACTTTGGCATAATTATTTTAGCTGTATTTTTTTTTGCATTATTTTTGATGACTGTAAAATTATTATTCTTAAAATGCTTTGAAATACTTTGGAGCTTTTCTGTCCTGGGCCTCCAATGAAAAAATGTTGCTACCCAGTTGGACTTTCCTGTTAAATGTCAACAAATAAATAAATACAAGCAAATTCTTTATCACATATCTAGCTTATATTGGACCATTTCTGATGTTGCTATCAAAAATATAATTATTCTATCCTGTCTTATGATGTTGATTAAACAGGAAAGTGTCTATTAGTCTCATCAATAGCTGACAGAAAAAGTGCTCACATCTGCTATTAACCTTACCAATCTAGGACCTAACTTCACATCTGCAGCTTGAAGAAACATGTAGCAGTTCCCCCTCAGGACCATTAAACATTCTTTGAAGGTTGTAAGCTGGGGCAATATACTTCATAGTGTCATTCACTCTCTTAGATCAAACCTACAGTTAATACTTGCCTTCACCCTCAAGCAATATCATTGAACTGAGGTGAAATAACCATTTGGGTCAATAAGAGTCCCTTCACCCTACCTGCCACTGGCAATGTTTTGCAATTAAAGGGCTATTCCCCTTCATTTTTTGCCCCCTTGTAACTTGCTGCAGTTCCTAAAGACCATCTAAATATACATGTGGATCTACTGTCAGCAAGATATATATATATATATATATATATATATATATATATATCTATATCCATTTATATATATATATATATATATATATATATATATATATATGTTGTTGTGTCTTTCGGCTTTTCCCAGTTAGGGGTCGCCACAGCGGAACTCCCGTCTGCTGATGATTGGCAGTTGATTTTTACATGCTGAGTTGCTGGCCCTAACGCACAACCTTCAACGAAGGTACGCCCATTCACGCATGTCTCCACAGAAGACGCTCTAGCTGAGAATTGAACGGGACAACATCTTGCTGTGAGGCGACAATGCTACCGCAGCACCACCACCACGGTACCTATATATATATATATATATATATATATATATATATATATATATATATATATATATATATATATATATATATAGATATATTTATATACATTTCACACTGAGCTAATCGGAGGAAGTCAGAGGAAGGGCTCTGAGCTAATGAATCTGAGATGTATAACATTAAGTATCTTGTTTTTTGCTTATTTCTGAGTTATTTATAGCACTTTTATTTTACTCACTGTGTGTGAGGTATTAAGTAGAATTTTCTACAATTGTTAAGCATTCGGTTGGGTTTGTTTGTTCTGATTTCCTGCTAGGAGTGTATCATATAACTTGTTTGCATTTAAAAGCATTCTCTAGAGTCTCCTTGATCCTTTATTTCTTTAAACATTTCTGCAGTTTTTTCTACCTAAGTAGTGTTGGTAGTGTAGCATTGTCCATACTCAGGCCTGTGTTTTGGGCCTAGTTGTCTGTTAGTAGAGGCTGTGTTTCTGAGCACATGTCCCAGGTCATCATAGCTTAGCCAAGGCCAGTATAGCATTTCAGTGAGAGTGAATTGTTTGTGGTCATTGGCTGACTGGGGTTGCCTGGACTACACCTTGGAATAAGCACCTCATTGGGTCTTTTAAGCTTTTTTTTAAAGTTGCTTCAGGTTTCAACTTTGTTACTTGTGACTGTTTCTGCCATTTCACACTGAGCTAATTGGAGGAAGTCAGAGGAAGGGCTCTGAGCTAATGAATCTGAGATATATAACATTAAGTATCCTGCTTTTTGCTTATTTCTGAGTTATTTATAGCACTTTTGTTTTACTCACTGTGTGTGAGGTATTAAGTAGAATTTTCTACAATTGTTAAGCATCTGGTTGGGTTTGTTTGTTCTGATTTTTGTTCCTCGCCCACCCTCCCTCCCTCTTGGTATCTTGTTTTTATACTTGGTGTCTTTGCAGTTGCCCACTCCTACTGTAAATTTGATCTGGGAAACTCCTCCCAGTTTAGTGTCATTACCTCATTCTACCTATTCCTGGGAAAACATTTGAGAAGGCCAACCCTGTTAGCTTCTTCTCCTCCTTTTCCTTTTCCACTTCACAAAAAAAAAAATTAAATAAATAAATAAATAAATAAATAAATACATTTTCTAAGCTTGTTTCCTGCCTTTCCTATAAGTTGTCTAGTCCAGATACAGATTTGATGTATCCAGGACTGTTTGTAAGCTTCTGAACCCCCAAGCCTTTCTGTGTTGGAGGGAAGCCTTCTAGCTTAATTTTGTTTCTTAGAACTAGCCAGTTTTCTAGTCGCAGCACTCATATCTGTTTCTTTGAGTTCAGCACTTGTTCATAAATCATTGTAAGCACTAAATAAGCTAGAAATTACTGCAGCACTCAACTTTCCTCACTTGTCTAGAGAAAAACAGTTTTTAGTACTTAATAAATGTGCACCTATCCAGGCATGTCTAAGGGTCAGCTCCCTGTGTTTGCTCCTGTCTACTTGATGAATCTGGGCATCCTGGGGTAATGCAGCAATTGCCTCATGTACACAGACAACCCTCTCCTCCTACCACCCAACACTACAACCTGTGAGAGATGCACTTATATAACCAAACTGGAAGCAAAGCTCTCTTCACCCAAGACTGGACTAGACAGTCAAGAGGAGAAGTTAAACACTTGCACCACACCACACTCATCACATAGTCCCTCAAAACCTACACCACCAAAACACACACTTAGAAACACAAAACACACACCTACATTCATGAATCTGCCTAAGCATTAGGAACCTCCAAAGCAGAAATGCAAGCAACCTCCACCCCGAACACATCCCAAATGACACATAGCCCACAAACTCAGTGTGCCACTCAACTACAGTCCATAAGGCATAACAACGTACCTAACACTCTAGTCATAGGTGACTCTATAGTCAGGCACACTGATGTTCCACTCACCAGGCTAAACAAGGAGAAAGTCACTGTCAGCTGCGTGTCAGGTGCCAGGATCCACCACATAACGCATGCACTCAGGTCACTCCACAGCAAGTACAAATATGACTCTGTCATTGTCCATGTTGGACGAATGACCTGAGACGTACCTCCCTGGACTATTTAAAAGAGACATGGAGGAGCTTTCTGATCTTGTAGCTGATGCAGGTATGATCCTAGCCCTGAGTAGCATCCTGCCATCACCCAGAATGATACCACAGTACAAGGACAAAATGATTGACTTCAACAATTGGCTAGGCTTCTGGTGTCATTCTAAGGAGATCCAGTATCTGCCTGCCTGGGATGACATGATCGACAAACCACGATACTTTGCCAGAGATGACCTGCACCTGTCGCCCTTGGGATTCCGGATACTGGCTAAGGCTCTTGCCACCCCTATAGTGCCTTTTTTAGGCAAGATTCAAATGACAAATTCACCACCATAACAGGTACAAGCAAGCAAAATCTGAGGGTAATGCTACTCAATGCTAGAAGTCTAAACCTCAAAATGCACTCACTTGAGGCACTCCTTAAAATGGAGAACATCGACATCTGTGTAGTGACAGAAACCTGGTTCAAGGCTCCAGAGAGCACCCCTGCATTACCAGGCTATAATTCATACCACACCTTTCGGCCACCTAACTTAGACTGAAGCACTAAAGGCAGAGGCATGTCCTTATTCATTAAGGATATCCACACCTCCAGGCTAGTTGCTCAGCATAATGCATCTGAGATTATCCAAGTGCAACTAACTCTGTGAAAGACCGCAATGCAAATTGTAGCTTGCTACAGATCCCCCACCATGCCCCAGGATTCCCACTCATTTCTTGATACACTGGAAAATATTATGGTACAACCTAACACCCTAATAATGGGCGATTTCAACTACCCTACCATTAACTGGGAAAACTACTCATGTGCCAACTCTTGTGCTCAACGTTTTCTGGAATTCATAAATTCCAGTGCCTTGGATCAACTTATCCACACCCCCACCAGGGGCAGCAATATCCTAGACCTGGTCATTACCAACATGGGCAACCGGTGTTCCACACCAGAGGTCAATTCCTCGTTGGTCAGATCTGACCACAAGCAAATTACCCTAGACATCCACATCCCAGCCCCACCCCACATTAGGGAAACCACCGTAAAACATTTCTCCAAAGCTAACTTCACGCCTCTTAAGACAGAAGTGCCAAACTTCATGACACCCATGCTGATGGACAATAGAGATATGACTGCTGAATCCTATACAGTTGCACTTTATAAGCACTTACACAAGTGCATGGATCATGCAATCCCTAACAGAACCAAGACTATCATCCAAAAAAGGGAAGCCAATCTGGTGGTCCCCTTCTATAAACAAACTCTACAACAGAAGAAAGAAACTGTTGCAAAAAAGAGTAAAATCCCATGATTGGAGGAGCTCCCTGGTCAGCCTCAGTAAGAAACTGAGTTCCCTCATAAAATCCTCCAAAGCTAGTTACGAAAACAAAATCACCGCTGATTCTAAAGACAATCACAGTGCATTCTATAGCTATGCCAAGAATCTCAATGGCAACACTCAGATCTGCTCTGAGTTACAACACAATGGCACTAAATATACAGAACCAATTGATATTGCCAACATCCTGGCAGATAGGTTCAGTGCTAACCTTACACTCCTCTCACCCCCTAAAGGGCCCATCTCTATACCGGAAGAATGCAAAGTACCTATAATCACGGCTGCACAGGTAAAAAACACACTCTCCAAAGCCAAGAATACAGCATCCATGGGACCTGACAACATCTCAGGCTGCATTCTACATGAACTACAGAACAAACTGGCACCCCACCTAAGTACATTGTTCAATCATAGCCTCACCTCAGGCTTTGTGCCCACTGAATGGTGCACAGCAACAGTTATCCTACTCCATAAAGGGGGAGCCACCATGGACATTAGCCTGACAAGACTGGTCTGCAAGGCTATGGAGCGTATCATTATGGAACTTATAAACAATTATATTGGTAATCTCCAGACTTTGGACCCTACCCAGTTTGGTTTGTAAAAGGCAGATCATGTCTCCTAAACTTGATAGACTTCTTTGAAGCAGTCACCAAAGCTGTAGATGAGTGTAAGGTGGTACACACAGCCTATCTAGATCTTGCCAAGGCTTTCAACACCATCCCCCACTTTGGAATTATAGACAAACTCACTAAACTAGGTATAAATCCCTATGTCACAAGATGGGTTGCCATCTGGCTCACTGACTGAACCCACACTGTGAAAGTAGCAGACTCTAAATCCAACTTCAGACCAGTGACAAGTGGAGTACCACAAGGTTTAGTCCTAGGTCCTCTTCTGTTTGATATCTACTTCTCTGAAGTACAGGCAAACACAGAAGGTCTTTGGCTAACAAAGTTCGCAGATGACTGCAAACTAGGAGCCATAATCAAATCTCCTAATGACATGGACATCCTACAAAAGGGCCTCACTGAGACAGATGCCTGGTGTCAAAGCCATGGCCTCAAGCTCAATGCCAAAAAGTGCATTGTCATCCCTTTTGGTAAAAACTCTGTACCCATGAACTACCACATAGGCGGTAGTCTACTTAATACCGAAAGTGTGATAAGAGATCTTGGGACACAGGTGGACAGTAGTCTCTCCTTTGATAATCACATCGCCACAGTAGGCAGGAAATTCTTCTACGTGGCACACCTCATCACAAAAGGTTTCTCATCGAGGAAAAAAGAGGTCATTGTTCCCTCTACTCATCACTCATTAGACCCATTATAGAGTACAACGCCCCTTTTGGTATGTACCTCACAAGACATCTATAACAACTGGAAAGGCCACAGAAATACCTCACAAAGAGGATTATTGGCCTCAAACAGATGCCCTACGCAGACTGTCTCAAAAAGCTCCAGCTTTACTCTGTCACATATCACCTACTCAGAGGCGATCTCTGCCTAACATACAAAGCTATGTCAAACACAGAGCTGTTGGACATGTGGCACGTAAAGAAATCCCAATCCCTCCGAACTACACGCTCTAGGGACCTAAACCTTGTCACCACAATTAACAGAACATGCTGGAGGTATAGATTCCTATCTCAGAGACTTCCCATACTCTGGAACAAACTACCTATTTATATCAAACAAAGCTCCTCATTAGCACTCTTCAAGAAAAATCTTGATGATTGGATGGGAGATAGAAAATTCACCCCGGGGATCACTTCTGTGGCTCTGCTTGACAGGGGCACAGGAAAATAATTTTCTTGGGTGGCAAAAGACAGGGTACCGTTTGGCTAGGCTTATATAGGCCCTAGGGCCAATAGCCTATAATACCTACCTATCAACCTATGAATATATATATATATATATATATATATATATATATATATATATATATATATATACATATACACACACACTCACACACACACACACACACACACACACACACACACACACACACACACACACACACACACATATATATATATATATATATATATATATATGGATCTAGGACATTTCACCAAAAGCACATTTCACTGAAATTCAAATTAGTGTGCATTTTTCACCAAAAGCTCAATTCACTGAAAACACAATTCACCGAAAGTTGTATATGGCCTTGTCCCTACTGTAGTGCGACCCTGGAGTTAGTAGATATAGTAGAGGGTGTGTGGGGGGCATAGCCCCCCACATATTTCAAATGTTTTGAACTATATACATGCATACTTGCAATTGCAATATATTACTCTTATCCAAACATGGTATATACTTAAAATATGTGGGGGGGCTACACCCCTCACACCTCCCTACTATATATACTAACTCCAGGGTCGCACTACAGTGGGGACAAGGCCATATAGAACTTTCGGTGAATTGTATTTTCGGTGAATTGTGCTTTTGGTGATTTGTGTTCGGTCATTTGAGTTTCGGTGAAATGTGCTTTCTGTGAAAAGTCCTAGATCCATATATATATATATATATATATATATATATATATATATATAGTTATATAGCTATACACAGACACACATACACACACTCACACACACACACACACACACACAGACACACACACACACACACACACACACACACACACACACACACAAACACACGTGTGTGTGTGTGTGTGTGTGTATGTGTGAGTGTGTATGTATATACAAACGCCCTTTCCCTGTTACCTGTTTTTATTACCCCATTCAGATTCCATGAACACAATTTTAAGTCCCCCATAGCTAATGCTAATAGCTGTCACCTTTCTGTCAGCTCAGCCCTCATTCCACCAGATCCTTTCCTATCCTATCCTTCCAGTAAATTACCTTTATTTATTTATTTATTTATTGCATTTGTTAACCGGGAAAGTCCACTGGGCCTGTAAAGAGCCCATTTTCAGTGGAGGCACGGGAGAAAAGCTCCACATTGATTACGTGTGAAAGTAAAGTGATACTACATAGAACTAAGTGTTATGAGCAGTACATTCATATTTAAAGAAAATTAATAGCAAAAGCAGTGATTATATTTACAGTCAGGACAAAATAGAACAAAGTGTTATAAGCAGTACATTCATATTTAAAGAAAAATTAAAAGCAAAAAACAGTGATTATATTTACAATCAGGTACAAATGTAGCAGTAAAAGATGACAAGTATTTAAATAGCACAGAATATATCTGTAAAATCCTTAGCAGAGGAGGGTTGACATCAGGGTGGAAAGGAGTAGATGGCAGGGCTATAGGAAGAATAGTCAAGTTAATGAGACAGCAAGAAGTAGTTATGGTAGAGAGCAGTAGAGGAGATGTTTGAATAGAATGATTAAAGTTGAGACTCCAGAGAGAGACCTCAGGAGTTGGGATTATTAGTTGGGGTACAGCAGCATAGCCAGTGAGAGGAGAGATGTGATTTGAGGGATTGTTTAAAGGAGGCAGGATTGCTGATAGTTCTGAGTGAAGGAGGGAGATTGTTCCTTAACCTGGAGACAGTGTGAGAATACAACATTTGGCAGGCTGAGAGCTTGGGTTTCTCGACATATAGTAGCATTTTATTTACAGACCTGAGGTGGAGATTAGGATGGTACATGGTCAGTATGGAGGAGAGAGAAGGGCAGGTTTCAGGCTGATAGATTATTTTGTGGGCGGTAGTTAGTTGTAGGTAAGTAAGAAGGTGAGGGGAGTCTAGCCATTTTAGTCGATGCAGTGAGGAGCAGTGGTGGGAAGAAAATTTTGCATTTGTAGCGAATTTAGCTACTTTGTTGTAGGAGGAGTCAAGTTTAGTTTTTAAGGTGGATTGTGATTTGATGGGGACAGGAGCACCATATAGATGTGCTGGAAGCAGGAAGGAAGATGCCAGGGCCTTTTTGGCAGAGAGGCTAAGAAAACAGTTGTGCCTGTAAAGGGCACCTAGCTTCTGATGTTTTTTTTGATATTATTATAGATGCGAAGATCAAAAGTTAATTTGTCATCGATGATGACACCTTGCAATTTGGTACTAGGGACAACTTCTATGAAAGTGTTGTTTGGGAATGAACAGTGAGAAGTGACTTGTCAACAGGGCTAGACTTAGTAGGGGTGAATATTAAGAGTTGGGGTTAAGGGCAAGATGGTTCTGAGACATCAAGGTTTCGGTGAAGGTAAAAGCTTCTTGGGTAAGATGCTGTTATACAGTGGCAGATTTGGAAGAGCAGATGATAGATGAGTCATCTGCATATTGGATGTCAGTACAGTGGGTAAGAGTGGTATGAAAGTTATTGACAAATATACTGAATAAGACGGGACCCAGAATAGAACCTTGGGGAACACCTGTATTTGATAAAAGGAGAAGGAGAGTGCTGCCATACAGTAGATTGCTGCCTATTACTGAGATAGTTAGTAAACCATTGTTTGGTAGGGGAAGATAGGTTGATGTCTGAGAGTTTAGAAAGCAGTAGGGAGTGGGAAATAGTGTCAAATGCCTTTGATAAATCAAGAAAGAGGGCAGAGACTAAGGAGCCAGCATCTCAAGCTCTATTTACTGTGTCTAAGAAAGAAATGAGGGCAGTGTTGGTGCTATGTCCAGGCCTAAAGCCATGTTGTGTGGGGGAAAGGAGATGGTGTTTTACCAGATGACTTAAGAGTTGGGTATGAATGCACTTCTCTAATATTTTAGAGATGAGGGAAGGAATGGCAATAGGATGGAAGTTTGAGATGTCAGAGTTACTGCCGCCTTTATGAAGAGGGAGGAAAAAATGCTTTTTTCCAGATATCAGGTATGCATGATTCCTGAATGGACCTGTTGAGAATAATGCTGATGGGGAAAGCATTGTAGGAGGCTGCTAGTTGTAAGTATTCTGCAGGTAAGTTATCTGGTGTGTTGGTACATGGTTTTAATTTATGAAGGAGTTTTTAGATGGTGGATGTGGGTTGGGTGATAGTGAGAAAATAGGTAGAGGATTTGAAGGGGTAAGTTCTGATAGTGTTACTTGTGGGTCGGGATTGATGGGTGGGAAGGTGGTAGTACATTTGGTGATGGTGTCAATAAAGTATGCATTAAGAGTAAGGCTAGTTCTGAGGGATTTTGTTCTGGGTTTGGGCATGGAGTGCTGTTAGTGCCTGGGTGGAGTAGGGAGTTGATAGCTCCCCAGAGTTGGGGATTTGTCTATACTGGTCCTGGATAGCTTGGAAGTATTCTTTTTTATTTTTGATGACTAAGTGTTTGGGTTGATTGCAAAGTTATTTGTATTGCATGAGGTTGGAAGGTGTTTTCTTTTTTTGCCGGGCTTTCCAGGCGTTGTCCCTAGAAGGCATTACTTGCTTTGTGGACTTTGCAAGCCACATTACATTTTGTGCTTTGATTCTTTTTAGCTGGAATGGAGCTAGACTATTTAGGATCATGAGAAATGTAGAATTAAAGAATTCCACAGCTTTACCGAGTGGAAGAAATTTCAATGGACTCCAGTTAGTGGTCTGCAGGATGTGATTGAAGGTATTTGGAGAGAAGTGTGTTATGTCCCTGGCATAACAATATTGGTGAATGTTTGGTATAGAGGTGGGCTTACATATTATGAATGCTGGAGAGTGGTCACTAATACTGTCAGGGAGTGTGCCAGAGGAGGTAAGTTTGTCAGGATCAGTAACCAAGATCCAATCCAAGACTGAGCCTTTGTTATTTCTGTTGACTGGTCTAGTGATATTGGAGATTACCTGAGTGTAAGTGTGAAGGGTGATATTAGTAGAGGGGTTGTTATTGGAGATATCTAGCCAACTGATGTTAACGTTACCTAGAATAATAGTTTTATTTTTTTATGTTGTTAGTTGTCCAGGCACGGATCTCTTCTAGAATAGGAGTATTGTTGCCTGGGAGGATGTATATGACTATGATGCAAAGGCTTTTGTGGTTATTTAGTTTTAGGAAGGTGACAAGCAGCTATGCCGTGGAAAAGAGGGGAATAGGATTAGAATAGGGAATTACTGTATAGGTACTTGGGAATAGGAAGGAGATTCCTCCACCTTTTTTTGAAGTCTGTCGGCTCTGAGGCAGGAGTAGTTAGGGGGTAGAAGTTCAGAATCTTTGATGTATGGTTTTAGCCAGGTTTCAGTAATGGCGGTGAAATCAGGTTTATGTTGACTGAACCATGCATGTAGCTGAGGAATTTTATTTCAAATTCTTTGGAGATTAATTGTGCAGAATTTTAGGGATTTAGTGGAGTTATGGCAGTTATGACTGGGAGGAGAAGGGCTGGGGTTAGGATGTATATCACCACACAGGACTAGATTCCTGAGTATAGGGAAGGTGCAAGGTAGGGGCTTCTTTTTTAGGTTATGGAAATATTTGTGGAGTTGGTAGTGAGGGAGGATGTGTTGTGTGCTGAGGAGGATCAGTTTCTTTTGTAAGAGTAAATTATTTTTATAAAGACTGCAACAGATTACAGAATAGCTGGGGAGGGTGTGAAGGTGGGGTGATGTAGAAGGAGAGGATGGGGGAGCTAGATAGGCTGTCTGAATTGATGATAGTCTTAGAAGGAGAGAGAGGCAAAAAGTAAAAGTGAGGAGAAAGATGTTGAATATAAGAGACATAGCAGTGTAGAGTTTAATGAGAGAAGGTCAGGATGAGTATTGTGTAGTGCAGATGAGGTTAGGTTGTGTAGGTAGATCTATGGGAGTTAATGAGAGTGAAGAACTAGTAGAGTAGAAATGTTAGGTTAGAGTTAGAGAGTACAGATGTGGCTAGTAATGGCTGTGTGGAGGTGATGTAATGGGGGCGTGGAGTTGGGAACTGAGACGAGGTGACACCCCAGTCTCTGTAGATCACAGATAAATAACCTGACAGTGTGCAGTAATAACTCAAATCATAGATCATCTAGGTTTTTCTCACACAATAAGTTCAAATCAATAATGTCCAATATTTGCATCAAGTGGAAAGAATTTTCACTCTACCCCCCCCAAAAAAAACAACAAAAAACAAAACATACATTATAATCCTGTTTTGTAGCCACATACGTATTGACATATATTTATTCCTAGGGTGAAGGTTAGGGCCACTCGTGTCAATGTATCTCACATTATAGCATGGGGTTTCAACACTACTTTCTGAGACAAGCATGCTCATCCCTGGGACTGGTGGGTG
The DNA here is from genome assembly GCF_019279795.1 of Protopterus annectens. Classification (NCBI taxonomy): domain Eukaryota; kingdom Metazoa; phylum Chordata; order Ceratodontiformes; family Protopteridae; genus Protopterus; species Protopterus annectens. The sequence continues at coordinate 472,078,125 of NC_056738.1, forward strand.
AAACCAAATATAGGTTTTCCTTTCAATTATTTCTCCAGCTGTGCCTACACCATACCAGTATTGCATTCATTCAAGTCATCCCCATATGTACTCTTCCCTCAAATTTGTACCCCACATGATAACAATTATTCAATCTATTCAACAGTATTTATTTCCAAGCCAGTCTAACAATCAACCAGTCTTCGCATCGTGCAGTTTCAGGAAAAGTTCCCATCCCAATTTAGACTCTTATTATTGACCCAAAAATTTCAGTGGGCTGGCTATAAGAGAAATAACTAAAATGCTTTGAGATTATGTATTACTGAACTAGAGAGAAAGAATATTGACTGTTCTTTTAATTTATTAAAGTCAATGTACAGAACTTTCCAGAGACACACAAATAAAAACACAAAGAGAACAACCGGATATGAGGAAGAGCTCTTTTATTCTGGAGCTGTGAGATAAGAGAACTAAACACAGTTGTAACTTTTATAAGATTACTGCAGAAAATGGGTTTAGGGGGTGAGATGGTGGAACCTGACAATAAGTACTGAGGGTACATTTGAGAAAGGGGTTTACTTTGGAAAACAAACACTGAGCATGAATTTGGAAGATGGGAAGGTAACCCAGGACAAAAAAGTACTGAAGGTGAATTCACGAGAAGAGAGGGGGAACTCTGGCCAACAAGTAATAAATACAAATTCAGGGGGGAGGATATATAACCGTGAAGAGTTAGCACTAAATATAATAAATTCTGAAGATGGAATGAGGATGCCCATCCACAGCACACAATGGACAGATTTAGTACAAGTGGCACTGGGCATGAATTAGCAATGTAGGGAAAGGTGTAATGAGAGTACAACAGGACACAGCACACAAGGGATAGATTTAGTACAAGTGGCACTGGGCATGAATTAGCAATGTAGGGAAAGGTGTAATGAGAGTACAACAGGACACAGCACACAAGGGATAGATTTAGTACAAGTGGCACTGGGCATGAATTAGCAATGTAGGAAAGGTGTAATGAGAGTACAACAGGACACAGCACACAAGGGATAGATTTAGTACAAGTGGCACTGGGCATGAATTAGCAATGTAGGGAAAGGTGTAATGAAGCACACAAGGGGATAGATAGTACATGTGGCACTGGGCATGAATTAGCAATAGGAAAGGTGTAATGAGAGTACAACAGGACACAGCACACAAGGGATAGATTTAGTACATTTAGTACATGTGGCACTGGGCATGAATTAGCAATGTAGGGAAAGGTGTAATGAGAGTACAACAGGACACAGCACACAAGGGATAGATTTAGTACAAGTGGCACTGGGCATGAATTAGCAATGTAGGGAAAGGTGTAATGAGAGTACAACAGGACACAGCACACAAGGGATAGATTTAGTACAAGTGGCACTGGGCATGAATTAGCAATGTAGGAAAGGTGTAATGAGAGTACAACAGGACACAGCACACATGGCACTGGGCATGAATTAGCAATGTAGGGAAAGGTGTAATGAGTACAACAAGGGATAGATTTAGTACATGTGGCACTGGGTATGAATTAGAAATGTAGTGAAAGTTGTAATGTGAGTACAACAGGTCACAGCACACAAGAGATAGATTTAGTACATGTGGCACTGGGCATGAATTAGCAATGTAGGGGCACTGGGCATGAATTAGCAATGTAGGGAAAGGTGTAATGAGAGTACAACAGACACAGCACACACAAGGGATAGATTTAGTACAAGTGGCACTGGGCATGAATTAGCAATGTAGGGAAAGGTGTAATGAGAGTACAACAGGACACAGCACACAAGGGATAGATTTAGTACAAGTGGCACTGGGCATGAATTAGCAATGTAGGGAAAGGTGTAATGAGAGTACAACAGGACACAGCACACAAGGGATAGATTTAGTACATGTGGCACTGGGCATGAATTAGCAATGTAGGGAAAGGTGTAATGAGAGTACAACAGGACACAGCACACAAGGGATAGATTTAGTACATGTGGCACTGGGCATGAATTAGCAATGTAGGGAAAGGTGTAATGAGAGTACAACAGGACACAGCACACAAGGGATGGATTTAGTACATGTGGCACTGGGCATGAATTAGCAATGTAGGGAAAGGTGTAATGAGAGTACAACAGGACACAGCACACAAGGGATAGATTTAGTACAAGTGGCACTGGGCATGAATTAGCAATGTAGGGAAAGGTGTAATGAGAGTACAACAGGACACAGCACACAAGGGATAGATTTAGTACAAGTGGTGCTGGGCATGAATTAGGGATGTAGGTGAAGGTGTAATGAGAGTACAGTCACATTTGCACAAGGAATCATAGATCATATTTTCAATATGCAAAGTAAAAATGTGGACATTTACTGAAATTATGAGTACATACTCACTAAGTTAAATGCAGGCTTATAATGTTAGTGAGCGACCTTTTGGAGAAAAATTTTTCAAAATATTTTAGGCTTGCAGTTGTTACTCTGTCTTAAGAGGTACTTTCTGAGTTCCTGAACAATATGATCATTGCTGTCTGAAATCACCTTTAGAGAGAGAAATGTGTAAAAGCTTTGCAGCTCTCCATGAGGTGACATCCCCAGGTGACATATTATTTATCTGGTGTGGAAATGTTTCATTTCAAAGAAGCTATGAGGGAAACATTTTCCAGATTACATGTAGGCCCATAACATTTGACAATATTATTCTGGGATGTTCCAAATATGGTAAATACCTTCAGAATGTGCATACTGGGGAGTTAGTTCATGCAGGTTGTGAGGGCTGCCAGATGACATTTTCCTGGGTTAGTATTGCCATGTTGAACTTTAGTGAAATTATTTGAAATGTCCACCTAATTAATCTCACTCATAATTTTGCCATTAAGTAATATTTTGGCACAGAACTCTCAGAATACTAATTTCAGTTTTTCATGTCATGAAGTCTGGAAACTGATCGTGCAATTCTATCTTAAAAGTTGATTTCTCAGTCACTCTGCTGACTAGCATTTCTCCAACAGCATAATAAAATTATAGTGACATAGTTCAAGAAGCTGGGACACACAGATGTTGCACTTAAAATCTGTAACCCAAAATGTAGGAAATGAGGAAGTTGTGCTTAACCATTTAAATATCTGTAGGGGAAAAAGCAGAAAAAGGGAGAGATTTTTATTATGAGACTGGCTGCTGAGGAGTGAGAATAGTTTCTGGTCTAGACAGACTATCATACTGCAGGTTTGTACAGAGTGGCTGGGGGTGGGGGGGTGGGAAGGCAGTGGGTGGTGGATATGCAGTAGGAACACCAGGAAGGTGCATGATAGAGAATGGTAAACCATAGGTGGTGGATATGCACTAGTCAGGGGCAACCAGGAAGATGCATGGCAGAGAATGATCAACCTTCTGAGCTGTCTTCAGTAAAGGAAAAATGTGGACATTTGAGTTAGAGAGCAGGTATCTTCCTTATCCTGAATATGTGTCTAGGGATAAGGACATTGGTGGGGATGAAAAATATATTTAATTTACACGGAGTGTATCTGGTTTTATTTTTATTAATTGTTGCAGCTCAGTATAGAACTGCATTTACTGTACAGCCCAACAGCATGTACTGCTCAGCTATTCTGATGGGATAAGGGGATTATGTTGGGTTACTAAGTGCAGTGGTCAGATAAGGAGTCTTTTTTGATGAACTGCAGTTGCTGCATGCAGTGCATATGGCCTGGCAGCATGTGCCATCTAGCTACCCTGGATATATGCAGTTATTATGGAAATGAGCATGTATTATCAGTAACAGTTTGCACTGATTGGCGTTTGTTGAGGATGACCTTTAGTGAGTGAACAGGAAGGATTTTCTAATTAAATGTGTACATCTAAGGGAATAAATACTATTATCTTATCCTAAACATGTATACATCACATTTTTATAACCGCTGAAGAAATTGTGGAATCCATTAAATTGGGCCAGGTGTTCCTATAGTATGATTATTTCTACTGCTATTATAAATATGAGGTTGTCCTGCACTAAACATAGTGTGATAAAGAGCAATTGTATCAACAGTGCAGAGAATGATTCTCTCACCCTGTGTTTTAATATGTGTTTCCTTTGTATATTTTAATATTCACTGTGGTGGGAAGCTTTCTTAAACATCAGGTATAAACAAAAGCAATTAACATCAGCTTTACCTACTCATTCAGTTGAACAGCAAACACTATAAATACAAAAACACCAAACCTATTAGTGCTATTAGATCAAGTGCAAGGTACATTAAAACATGAGCTACCTTATTAAATATTAACAGTTTCTTTATTAATGCAGCATGTGCACTGCAGATTTTAGCTCCTTAGCTAGTGTGATAGCTCTGTACTTTCTCCTTACGTGATATCAGACTAGCCAATGGGGCTTTGCAGAGCTGATTCTCTATAATGAAATGTTCTCTGAGGCAGTAGAT